>NW_012267372.1:2558921-2576332 GCF_000151885.1 Dipodomys ordii | reverse complement strand
GGCCCCCGCCGCCGCCTCCAGGAGCCGCTCCTTGTCCCGGGCCCAGCTCTCCGCCTCCTCCAGCTCCTGCAGCAGCGCCCACAGCCTCCGCGACGCCTCCAGCTCCCCGCGCCGTCGGACCGCCTGCGCCTGCAGCTCCGCCAGGCAGCCGTGCACGTGGTTCACGCGATTGCAGATGACCTGCGGGTCACAAGGCTGGTAGCCTGGAAAAGGAGAGGATGGAGTTGGGTGTGGACCTCCGAGAGAAGATGATGCTCACGTTACTTATCCAGACCTCCTTTCCCTCCCATTAGAATCTGTCCCTTGTCCAAGGCCCACGAGGTAAGAGAAAGGAAGATCACTTAGAAAATCTTTGTGGCTGAGTGTTCCCCCCACCCCGTGGCTCACGCCTGTAATCCCAGCTACTCCGGAAGCTGAGACCTGAGGATCGCAGA
Source organism: Dipodomys ordii (assembly GCF_000151885.1). Lineage (NCBI taxonomy): Eukaryota > Metazoa > Chordata > Mammalia > Rodentia > Heteromyidae > Dipodomys > Dipodomys ordii. The sequence goes on along the minus strand of NW_012267372.1, from coordinate 2,575,898 downwards.
TCAAAGACAAGTCCAAGCACTAAAGTCTGTGAGATTCCTATCTCCAATGAATCAGCAAAGAGCCAGAAGTGGAGGTATGTGTGTGGCTAAGGTGGTAGAACTCCAGCCTTGAGCAAAATAGATAAAAGGACAACATTCAGGCCCTAAGTTCAAGCCCCATACCCACACATACACACAAAAATAATTAATACAGCCAGGCGCCAGTGGCTCACACCTGTAATCCTAGCCACTCAGGAAGCTGAGATCCAAGGATCACAGAGTGAAGCCAGCCCAGGCAGACAGATCCATGAGACTCTTATTTCCAATTAACCAGCCAAGAGCCAGAACTGGAGTGCATGTGGCTCAAGTAGTAGAGCACCATCTTTGAGTGAGAAAGCTAAGGGACAGTGCTCAAACCCTAAGTTCAAGCCCAGTACTAGCACATACACACAAAATAAGCAATTACCATGTGCATTCAATCATGTAATTTCCTCTCATTCCTATCCAAACACCCACTGCATTGACCCATCTCCTCACCTAAGCCAGCACCAAATCCCACCAAAAAGTCCTTTTGCAAGTTTTGTGGGGTGTTTTGTTTTGGTATACCAGGGATTAAACTCTGGGCCAAAACAAATGTCTTGCCAAACAAATGTTTACCACTTGAACCATGACGCCAGCCCTTTATGTTTTATGCTGTTTCTGACAGAGTCTTACACTTTTGCCTGGGCCAGATTGAGATGGTGATTCTCCTACCTCTACCTCCTGAGTAACTGAGATTACAGGCATATACCATCACACTCAGCCTTCTTGTAATGATTCTTACTGACAGGCTGTGTGGTGTCCCAAGTATGCCCATAGCCAACCAATCCACCTTGGTTGGATTACAGAGAGCTTCCTGGCATTCTCTGACTGATAGGCATTGGCTTCAGTAAATAGGAACCTTCTAGATGCCATCTTAGTTTTGTCTATCAGCATCCATGCTCTGCTTTCGAGAAGCGAGGCCCATCTTCCTGATTTTCTCAGTCAGGGGTCTGACACTCTTCTTAGCCCTGGAACGGGCAGACATATCACATAGATATAGGCCAATGAAAGCCTTGCATGTCCTGGTGCCACATGATTGGCTGAGCAATGAAGATGGAAAACACAGTGGGCCAATGAAATCCTTCCTTGGACCTTTCAGCAGAACTACTTGAGAGAAAGGGGAACTGTCTCCTTCTGGGTGTGTTAAGTGGTTGGGATGTTGTGGATACAAGGAGGAAGCATCCCCAATTTTTCACCACAAGGGGAGGAACTGACTGACAGTGACACTAACACAGACACTTGAAACAGAGAGAGACTAAGTCTTGAAAGCATTATAGAATCACATGCCTCCCTAGTCATTTAGTTACATAGGCTAATATACTTCTCTTGACTCCTTCATATAGAGTGCATTGAGTTTCTATCCGTTACTTTCAAACAGGTCTTGACTGAACAGGTCTTGACTAGGTATTATCAAACAGGTCTTGATTAGGTATTATCTTTGGGGGGGGGTGACTTTTTTTTCCCATTCTGGGGCTTGAACTCTAGGCCTGGACACTGTCCTTGTGCTCTTTTTGCTCAAGGCTAACACTCTACCACTTTAGCCACAGCTCCACTTCCAGTTTTCTGGTGGTTCATTGGAGACTCTCAGGGATTTTCCTGCCTGGGCTGGCTTTGAAGCATGATTCTCAGATCTCAACCTCCTGAGTAGCTAGCGTGACAGGTGTGAGCCACCAATGTCCAGCATGTTGTATTTTTAGTGGTGTTCACTGGGATTGACCTGGGAAAGGCTGAGCCCTTAAATGCTCAATAAATATGGGCTATTTACTGTAGAATCTCAAAGCAGGAAGGGGTCAGGGGGGCTAACCTCTCTCCAAAATTTCCTAATGAACATGAGATCCTAGTCACAGTGTTGGAGGCATGGCTCAGTTGGTAGAGTTCCAGCCAATGAGTGAAAGCAGCAGGTACTGAGTTCGAGTCCCAGTCTTGGACAGAAATGGAAAAGAAAAGAGAACCTAGTCCCTGCTTACATGTCTCCACAGACAAGGCTCTCACTCTCTTCCATCTCTCAGGAATCCTCCTCACCTCCATCAGTGCCAATCCTCAGACACCTCAACTCACTCCTCCTCCTGGACTTACCCTGCAGCTGGGAGAATCGCAGGGCCGCAGCGTTGAGAGCCTCTACCCGCTCGCTCTGGGCCGCGATGTCCCCCTCCAACAGTCCGTGCTTCTGTAACAGGTCGTCCGCCTCCACCAGGTGCTGTCCGCACTCCCGGGACAGTAGCTGGGTCTGTAGAGCAGGAAGCAAAACACAAGTGGCAATGTGGGCCGGGGGGGGGGGGGCGGCGGAGGACACTCATCTATCCCGTCTAATCCCCTCCCCCATACCAGCCCTCTGCCACAGGATATCATGGTTGGAACTCTGATCTCTGCCTGAGTGGACTTTGTTTCTGACTCTCCCTGGGTGTGTTTCTCCCTCACCTGTGTTTCTGGCCCCCCATCTCCGTGGGATCCCCTCTCTGCCTTCATCTCATAACTCCTCACCTCTACTCCTGCTCCGTTGTTGTCTTCTCTTTCTCCTTCCATCCCTTCTGTCTGTCTCCATCTATCGTGTGTGTGTGTGTGTGTGTGTGTGTGTGTGTGTGTGTGCATGCGCATGTGCGTGCACACCAATCCTGAGGCTTAAACTCAGGGCCTGGGTGCTGTCCCTGAGGGATTTTTGCTCAAAGCTAGCACTCGACCACTTGAGTCACAGCTCCACTTCTGGCTTTTTGGTGGTTCATTGGAGATAAGAGTGTCAAGGACTTTCCTGCCTGGTTAGCTTTTATCCACAATCCTCAAATCTCACCCTCCTGAGTATCTAGGATGGAAGGCATGAGCCACGAATGCCCAGCTATTCACTTATCTTTAGTTAGTGTCTTTTCGTTCCCAAATTGACATTAGCAGCATGTAATTTTCTTTTTTTTGTTTTTTTTTTTTGGGGTCCGGTCGTGGGGCCTGAACTCTGGGCCTGGGCGCTGTCCCTCAGCTCTTCAGCTCAAGCTCTACCACTTGAGCCACAGTGCCACTTCCGGCTTTTTTCTTTTTGCTTATGTCGTGCTGAGGAATCGAACCCAGGGCCTCAGGCATGCAAGGCAAGCGCTCTAACACTGAGCCACCTTCCCAGCCCCCCAGCATGTAATTTTCTGTAGATCTAAAGAGATCAAAGCAAACTTTGTGCTTGTACTGTAGTTCTCTCTGTCGTGTGTGTGTGTGTGTGTGTGTGTGTGTGTGTGTGTGTGTGTGTGTGTGTGTTGGTTCTGGGGCTTGAACTTAGACCCTCGACACTGTCCCTTAGCTTTTTTGCTCAAGGCTGGCATTTAAGCCACATCTCTACTTCTAGAGTTTCTTTGTTTGTGATTAATTGGAGATGGGTCCTATGAATTTTCCTGCCCAGACTGGCTTTGAACTTCAATCCTCAGATCTCAGCCTCCTGCGTAGCTGCAATTACAAGCATGAGCCACTAGTGCCTTGCTCTCTGTCTCTTAATCTCGGTCCTTTGCCTCTCTCATTCCATCTCTACCTCTTTGACCCCACTGTCCTCCACACCCACCACTGGCCTCCAGTCCCTCCTCTGGTTCCCACCTGCATCTCCTCCATCCAGTCCACCATGTAGACCATCTCCTGGAAGACCTTCTGCAGAGCCAGGTTCTGCTCCAGGCGGGTCCGCCGGGCACCCACCAGCCCGGTCAGCAGAGCCCACTGGCGTAAGACACTGTCCCGTTGAGCCGCCACACGCCGGGCATCGTAATAGCCTTCGGTGGCCAATGCCTGAGCCAGTTCGGCCACACCCTGCACCCGCTCCTCATAGGCTGCGATGTCTGCCTCGATTGCCTCGTGCTTCTTCATGGCTGCTTCCACGGCTGGCAGCTCGTACCCAAAGTTGTCCTGAATAGTGCAGGCCAGATGCTCAGCATGGGGCCTCAGCAGTCCAGCTGTTACCTTGGGCCCTGATTACTGCCCCCCCTCCCCATCACCCTAGATACCAGGTACTCCCCACTTCCTACTTATCCTGCCTGCCAATACTACCATCCTCTGTTGCCCTGGAGACCAGCCCCATCTTTCCCAGTTACCATGGAAACCAGCCCCACCATCTTCAGCTCCCCTGGAAGTCAGCCCTACCTTCCTCCTGTTACCTTGGCAACCAGCCCCGCCTTCCAATTACCTTAGGAATCAGCTCTAGTTTCCTGTTACCTTGAAGACCAGCCCCATCCTGCCCACCTACCTTGGAACTGAGCCCTAACCTCCTCCATGATGCTGGAGACCAATCTCTCCCTCTCCTCTGCTGCATCTCTAACCCCTCAGCTTGTCACCCAGGAAGCAGACCCCATCTTCCCATTGTCCTCGAGTCTGGTTTACTCTTCCGTTACTTAGGAGCCCAATTCTATCCTGCTGAGTTCCCACACCAGTTACAATGCTATTTCCAAAGAAATAAATTCTTTCCTCTTTAGTTTCCTGGGGACCATGCTCCCTCTTCGGTTCACCTGGAGTTCAGCTCCACTTTCTCTTTTTTGGGGGGAGGGGGTTGCCAGTCCTAGAGTTTGAACTCAGGGCCCAGGCACTGTCCCTTGGCTTTTTCACTCATGGCCATTGCACTTGAGCCACAGCACCATGGTCTTTTCTGCCCTAGCTGGCTTTGAACTATGATCCTCAGATCTCAGCCTCCTGAGTAGCTAGGGTGACAGGTGTGAGCCACCGGCACCCGGCTTCCTCTCATCTCTTAAGACACCTTTCTTGCCATCATTTGTCAACCTAGGAGGTGAGTTCAACCTTTCCCCATTGCTAAGGAGATCAAGGTTCCCTTGATCTCAAGACCGTGTGTCCTACGTTCCCTCCCTTCCCATGGAACCCAGCTCCACCTTGTACCTGGGAGACCAGACGCTGGTTCTCATTCAGCCAGCTCTCTCTCATGGCCACCTTGTGGTCGAACCTCTGGGCTAGCAGTTCTAGCTTCTCCTGCCGGATCAGCTCAGCCCGTAAGGCAGCCTCCCGCTCATGCTCTGCCTTCTCCAACTGACCCCAGGCCTGAGGAAGACAAAACACAGTCAGATTTCAACAGTATCTCCCACTTTACTTTTGTGCCTTTCCTAGGGCTTGAACTCGGGGCCTGGGTGCTGTTTTTAAGTTTTTCTACTCAGGGCTGGTGCTCAACTACTTGAGCCACAGCTCCGTTTCTGGATTGGAGGTGGTTCATTGGACATAAGAGTCTCATAGATTTCTCTTCCCCGGGATGGCTTCAAATCACGATCCTCAGATCTCAGCGTCCTGAGTAGATGGAATTACAGGCCAGAGTCATCAGCACCCAGCTGATCTCCCACTTTAATGACCCTGTTGGAGACCATTTCCGTCAGAGATAAGACCTTAATGCAAATTGGCGGGGGGGGGGATTGTAAGCAAGCATCAATGGCTCATATCTGTAACCCTAGCTACTTAGGAGGCTGAGATCTGAGGATCACAGATGGAAGCCAGGCTGGGTAGAAGAGTCCATGAGACTCTTATTGCCATTTAACCAGTAAAAAAAAAAAAAAAAAAAAAAGCCAGAAGTGGCCGGGCCGGGCGCTGGTGGCTCACATCTGTAATGCTAGCTACTCAGGAGGCCGAGATCTGAGAATTGTGGTTCAAAGCCAGCCTGGGCAGGAAAGTTCCTGAGACTCTTGTCTCAGGAAAGCTGGAAGTGGCGCTGTGGCTCAAATGGTAGAGCGTAAACTTTGAGCTGAAGACCTGAGCTGAAGACCTGAGGGACACCATCCAGACCCAGAGTTCAAGCCCTATGACCCAACAAAACAAAAAAAAGTTGCCTTATAACTCCTGAGAAAGTAGCTAATAAACTAATAAGCATCTGACTCATACTGTCTACACTGTGTTCTCTCGAACAGTGCACAACAACAACTTCGTTTGTCCTTTACACCCCCAGCCTTACCTTGTCAACATCCCAGATGCCACAGCCCTCCCGAGGCACAAAGAGGCGACGGTTGCACGCACGCAATTTACTCTGGATGCTGAAGAGAAGCACCTCCAAATTCCCCTTCTCCTGAAACCTTGAAGGGGCATGAACTCAGGGGGTGTTGTTCCCATGCCTCCATCTCCAACCCCTCTCCCTTCCTCCTGAGCTGGGGTCTCACTTGACTGGCTTTTCCAGTGTGCAGTAGGCCGTGAAAGCCTGAAGCTGCTGCTGCACCCCGCTCAGGGAGTTGGCAAACTTCTGGTTGCTGATAAGACCTATGGTGCGATGAATCCAGGCCAGCAATTCGGCTGCCAGCTCCTCATAGCGCTCGATGATTTTTCCCACCTCCAACACCTGATCCAGGACCTGAGCCAGTAAAGGAAGGTGGACTTAGTGTCATTGGCTCCTAGCCCCAGCCACTTCCCAGGCCCGCTCCCCTGCTCCTCCTAACCTTCCCAATCCGCTTGCCCTCTACCGCCAGGGCCTTCATCTTGGAGAAGTAGTGGTAGAAAGACACCACATATGTAATGATTGACTTCTCATCCGGAGCTTCCATGTTCACATCTGGGGGGAAGAGGAAGGGGAGGTGGGAGGGGCGGGGAGGGAAGAAAGGGCACATGATGGAGACTTCAGTAGCTGTGACCTTCAGTGACATGGCCTGTCCCTTGGTTTTTGTATCTGTCCCCTGGGGGAACCCACCTCATGAAGTTAAATTGTGCCTGACACATAGAAACCATGATGAGATCAGTCTATACCTCATGCTTGTGGCTCACGCCTGTCATCCTAGATACTCAGGTGGCTGAGATCTGAGGATTGTCGTTCAGAGCAGTCCAGGCAGGAAAATCTTTGAGCCCATTATTTGTTTGTTTGTTGGTTTATTTGGAGAGAGAGGGAGAGAGGGAAGGAGGGAGAGAGAGAGAGAGAGAGAGAGAGAGAGACCTAGGGCTTGAACTCACAGCCTGGATGCTGTCTTTGAGCTATTTTGCTCAGGGATGGTGCTCTACCACTTAAGCCACAGCTCTACTTCCTGTTTTGGAGGTCTCACAGAACTTTCCTGCCTAGGCTGGCTTTTGAACTGTAATCTTCAGATCTCAGTCTCCTGAGTAGTTAGGATTAGAGGCACGAGCCACTGGCACCCAGCTTCTGAGACACTTATCGCTAATGAACCAGCAAAAGCCCTAAGTGGAGCTGTGGCTCAAGTGGTAGAGTGCTAGCCTTGAATGAAAAAGCTATGGGACAGTACCTACTGGCACACACACACACACACACAAATCAGATCAGAGATACAGGAGAAGGAGTTGGGAGGGCTAAGGGAAGGGTGTGGGAAGGGAAATCGAGGGGGAGGCAGGGATGGGATACAGGTGGGATTTTGAACTGAGTCTGGGCTGTGGCAGTGCTAGAAGGGATGGAATCTGAGAAGGAACTGATCTTGGCCATTCCCCCTTCCCAGGGAGGAAATCAGGGCTAGGGTCACCCAGGGCTGACCTTCAGGGTCCAGCAAACGTGCCAGCCCCAGATGCTGCTCAGCTGTGCGGAAGGCTCTCTGCAGGTTGTAGTTGGCGTTGGACTTGGTGAGTTTGCCGAAATCCACAAGATCGGGCCTGGGTATGGGGCATAGAGCAGGCAGTCAGCAGGCAGGCTCCCAGGGATAGCCTCATCTGAGCGCCACCCAGAGCAAGGGACCCCTACAAAGCCAAGGGGTGCTGGTGTGGGACTGAGCTGTGTGTATCTGTGCTGTGAACAGCCTTAGGAGTGTACATGGTATGTGCATTTGTTGCTGGGCACCTGTAAATCAGTCTACATGCCAACGTGTGGGCTTGCCAATCTGTGGAAGAAATGTTTGGGTTTTTCGTGTTGTTGGGGTTTTTTTGGTTGTGGGGCTTGAACTCTGAGCTTGGGCATTGTCCCTGCACTCTTCAGCTCAAGACAAGCACTATCACTTGAGCCACAGCACCACTTCTGGTTTTCTGAGTGGTTTATTGGAGATAAGAGTCTCATGGACATTCTTGCTTGGGCTGGCTTTGAACCATGATCCTCAGATCTCAGCCTCCTGAGTAGCTAGGATGACAGGCGTGAGCCACCAGCACCCGGCTTGTAAAAGAAATGTTTGTGTGAATCTTTGTGGGATGATCCTAACTCATGCCTATAATCCCAGCTACTCAGCAGGCTGAAACATGAGGATCGTCTTTTGAAGCCAGCTTGCATAAGAATGTCTGTGAGATTCTTATCTCCAATGAACCACCAAAAAACTGAAAGTGGAACTGTAGCCTGACAGCATGTGGCCCAAATGGCATAGTTCTTGCCTAGCAAGTGTTGAGTTTAAACCCAGTACTGCCAACTCCTCCCAAAAGTTTTTTATGTGGGTGTGCCTGCCTGAAAAATATGAAGGGCAGATGTGGAAAGGGAAATGAATGTGTATGTGTGTGTTGGAATAAAGGAATGGAAGCTGTGGGGGTGTGGGGGTCTGTACACACACACACACACACACACACACACACACACAGGGGTAAATGCAGAGGCATAGGGCAGGAGGAGGATCAGAGCTGGGCTGCCCCCGAGCAGGTGGTACCTGTGCCGATGAATGAGGGCGTTGAAGGCCAGGCCATCCCGCCAGCTGGTGGTGAAATTCTGTATGTTCACCTCTGGGTAACTAGCAGTGGGGAGGGAGAGGCAGAGGCAGAGGTGGGCAGAGTCAGGATGGAATACAGGAAGGGAGGACATAAAAGATGGATGTCCAGTAGGGGTAGGGAAATGTACCAATGAATGGGTGGATAGACAGACAGATGGATAGAGATAGATAGGCAGATAGATAATAGGTAGATGAATATTTAAGATAGAAAGTAGATAGATGATAGATAGATAGATAGATAGACAGACAGACAGATAGATAAATAGAATTGATCGATCGATCAAGTGAGCCAGGGAGATGAAGAAATACAAGAGAGGAAAAGGAAAGAGGCAAAGGAAAGAAAGGAGAGAAGATAGAGGGGAGAGAGAGATAGAAATGGGGGGGGAGACAGAAAAAACAAAACAAAGAGACAGGAGGACAGAGGGACCAGACAGACAGAGGGACAGGAAGGCAGAGAGAAAGTAGGGCAGGTGTGAGGTCAGTCCAGGGACCAGCAGACATAGAGGTAAAGACACACATGGAGTCACAGACCTCACTGCAAGGCATAGACAGCCCCAGAATGGCAAGTCACCAAAAAGCCCACCCCCCTTGCCATCTGTCCCTTCTACTTTCCTGGGTGTGCTGGAGTTCTAGGCCATGCTCCTTTCACAAGGCAGAGAGCTGGGCCGCCAACATAACACACCCACTAGAGCCCCTGTCTGCCTTCATCATCTCAACTACACAGAAGGTGCCCAGGACCCTTAATTACATTCCCTGGATTGCTGGAGACCAGGCAAGTACCCTGCTAAAGAGAGTTAGATGGCCAAGAGTTAGAGTGGCCAGAGCTAGGACATGTGCTGGGGAATCTCCTGATGTATAGGGCGGGATGGGGAAGGGGGCAGAGGAACAGCCACCACTTCCCCAGCACTGGGACCTCCCCCTCCCCCCACACCACCACATTTGAACTTGGCCTTCAAGTGGACATGTTTTATTTACCAATTTGTTAGCTCCGGCTGGCTCTTGTCCCAGTAGGAACCCCAAAGGCTAGGGGCCCACCTGTCTGTGAGGAGGGGGCGCTCACCCAGCTGTTTTCATCTGGCACCATAGAAGCAGAGCATCCTTGGCTGAGCGCGTCTCTCTGTTGTCCTCGGTCTCGATTTTGATGACTTGAATCTGGGAAGATGCAAAGAAAGGTTTGAGTGCCAGGCACTGGTGGCTGAACTTGGAATCCTAACTACTCAGGAGGCTGAGATCTGAGGATCATGGTACAAAGCCAGCAAACCCAAGCAGACAAATCTGTGAGAGTCTTATCTCCAATTAGCTAGCAAAAAAAAAAAGCTGGATATGGAGCTGTGGCTCAAGTGATAGAGCACCAGCCTTGAGTGAAAGCTAAAGGACAGTGCCCAGACCTTGAGTTCAAGCCCTAATACTGGCACACACACACGCACACACACACACACACACACACACACACACACAGAATAAACAATATAGACATCATCATAATGAGTTGACAATTATTTTCTCCTTATTTCCCTTCCCACCACCTAGGGAACGGATGGTGGACGTCCTCCCGAGGACCCATGGGGAAGGGGAGAGCTGATCAGGGGTCCCTCGGCGATCACCTGGAAGCGCAGGATGATGGTCCAGACCAACCCCAGCGTCAGCCGGTGGTTCCCGTCCACGATGTCGTGCGATCCCACGTTTTCCAAGTGCACGCGCTGCTCCTTGAGGAACTGCAGGGCCTTGTCCACGTTCTCAAGTGAGTGGATCCGCATGCGGCCCCGCGTGGGCCTCGGCTAGGGCAGCGGGAGGGTGGGAGAGGGGCAGTGGGCAAGATGCCCTCGGCCACGCCCTCGCGTAGCCACGCCCCTGTCTCCAAGATCAGACCACGCCCCTTCAGTCCTATCTAGATTCAAAACCTACCCAGGTCTGAAGAAAGAAGTCCTTACTTGTAGATCCCTTCCAGAGTCACACTGCGTGGGCTTCTCAACTTTCTGATCTCATCCTTATTCACTGATGCTCCACCTCCTCCCTGAAAGCCCCGCCCCTCCACTTGAAGCCCTGCCCCTTCATTGGATCTGCCCACGCTCATCATGAAGCCCCGCCCCTTCCATTGGGTCTCTGCCCTCACCTCAAGACCCCTCCCCTTCATTAAGTCTTATCTTCCAACGTAGAATCCACTGATTCCTTGCAACAGAATTCTTTCTGGCTTTTTTTACAGCCAGGCCCCTTTCTAGCTCACAACCTGGCTGTCCTTTTCTAATAAAGCTCCGCCCCTTCCTGGGAGCCACGCCCCCTGCAGTGAAGCCACGCCCCCTCCAATAGTTCCTCTGCAATCTAGGCACCCCAACTCCTCACTACCAAGCTTCATCCCTGTGCCAGGGCTCCACCCATTCAAACCAAGGGGCTTTGTACTCACAGGGCATTTGTGGGGCGCCCTACCCAACCTTTAGCTAGGCTCCCCACCCCCTGCTTGGAATCCAGCCCTTCCAGCCATGCCCAACCTCCAGGATCACCCCCTTTCTCCAGCCCATCTGGCCCCCTTACCAGCGGCTCCCCAGACAGCACTTCCAGGAGCCTGGTGAGCACAAAGCCATCCCGCAGGTCGGTGTAGAGGTCCCCGATGTGGCAGCCCACGCGGGCGAGGTGGGAGTTCACCCACTTGGTGAAGGTTTTCTTCTGCACGGCCTCCCGTTCATCTGGGGAAGGGGCCTCATGAATCCTACCTCCGCGAAGCCTTGGGGGCCCTTTCCAGCTCCTCTCCAGCCCTCCACCACCCAGCCGAGCCCTGCTTGGGCCTAGGTCTTGGCAGCTCCTCCCACCAGGGATGCTGTGCCTGGTGACAAGGTTGCTTTCTTTTATGAAATATTTTTGTTTGTTTGGTGCAGGTCCTGGGGTTTGAACTCAGAACCTGGATGCTGTCCCTGACTAGCTCAAGGCTAGCTCTCTACTCCTTGAGCCACAGCTCCATTTTATAGCTTTTTGGTGGTTCATTGGAGAGAAGAGTTTCACAGACTTTCCTGCCCAGGCTGGCTTTGAACTGAGATCCTCAGATTTCAACTTCCTGAATAGCTAGGATGACTGGCATGAGCCACCAGCACAGACGTTCCTGAAATATCTTTTCCTGTTTGCTAGCCTATTTGGAACTGTTCATTCGTTTGTGCAACAGGTGCTCACTCCATTCTTGGAACTGTATTTACAGAATGCAGGTTAGTGGGGACACAGGCAATATGGTGAGTGAACACTTAAGGAGGAGAGTGTCAGGATGACAGGTGTAGCTCAGGAATTCCTCTGGTTGCTGAGTGGAGAACAGACAGGAAGGCCTTCTCTGTCTAGAGCAACAGGATTGGACAAGCTGACTCTACATTTCCTGCCTCCCAAGGGTACCAGAAGGTACATGAGAAGGTAGCAGAAGAAAGCAGAAAATTTGTTTCATTTAGCTACAGAGAAATTGATCAGGAGCCTTCTTCCTAGCTGTTTTAATATTAACACTACTATTATTACATCTCCAGTATAAGGTATAAATTACATAGTATCAAATTTACTTCTTTCTTCTTTCTTTCTTTTTTCCTTTCTTCCTTCCTTCCTTTCTTTCTTTCTTTCTTTCTTTCTTTCTTTCTTTCTTTCTTTCTTTCTTTCTTTCTTTCTTTCTTTCTTTCTTTCTGCCAGTCCTGTGGTTTGAACTCAAAGCCTGGGCATTATCCCCGAGTTTGTTTTGCTCAAGGCTAGTGCTCACCACTTGAGCCACAGCTCCACTACAGGCTTTTTTGTACATTACTGATGATAGGATTCTTATCAACTTTCCTGCCCTGGATGGCTTTGAACCTTGATCCTTAAATCCCAGCCTCCTGCGTAATTAGGATTACAGGTATGAGCCACCAGCATCCAGCTTTGTTTTTTTTAATTTTTATTTATTTTTTGTTGATTGTGAGGCCTGAACTTGGGGCCTGAGTGCTGTCCCTGATCTCTTTTGCTCAAGGCTAGTGCTCTAACACTTTGAGCCACAATGCCACTTTTGGTTTTTCTGGTGGATCATTGGAGATTCCTGCCCAGGCTGGCTTCAAGCTGCAATCCTTAAATCTCAGACTTCTGAGTAGCAGTATTATTATTATTTATTGTGGTGGTAGGTTGTTTGTTTGTTGTTGTTGTTTGTCAGTTGTGGAGCCTGAACTCTGTGCCTGGGCACTGTCCCTCAGCTCTTCAGCTTAAGGCTAGCTAGCATCCTACCACTTTGAACCACAGCACCACTTCCAGCTTTTTCTGCTATTTGGTGCTGAGGAATCGAACCCAGAGCCTCATGCATGCAAGTCAAGCACTCTACCACTGAGCCATCTTCCCAGCCCCGGTGGTGGTTTTTTAATGCTGGTACTGTGATTTGAATACATGAGGGCCTTATGGTCTAAGGTCAGACTGGTACTCTACCACTTGAGCCACATCCACTTCTTTTTTTTTTTTTTGCCAGTCCTGAGGCTTGAACTCAGTCCGAGCCCTATTATGCTAGTTTTGTTTTTGTTTTTGTTTTTAATAAGGCACTTGAACATTCTCAGACTTTGATACTTTGATATCTTAAGGTCCTGGATCCAATCCACTCAAACATCAGGAAAGATCCACAGTTGTAAGATCACATCACAGTTCCTTTTTTTTTTTTTTTTTTTTGTCAATTGTGGGGCTTGAACTCTGGCCCTGGATACTGTCCCTCTGCTCTTCAGCTCAAGATTCGCACTCTATCACTTGAGCCACAGTGCTACTTTTGGCTTTTCTGTTATGTGATACTAAGGAATCAAACCTAGGGCTTCATGCATACTAGGCAAGCACTCTACCACAAAGGCACATTCCTAGCCCCAGATTTCCTTATTTCTAATCTGCAACACTAACAGTTCAAAATGATGTCTTAAGGATCTATGTATATTAGAGTTTAGTCTTTCACAGCTTTGTAATCCTTGGAGCCAGGGATATCAAAGTTTCTAAGGTTTGCACTGGGCCTGGGTGGCTGACACCTGTCATCCTAGCAACTCAGGAGGCTGAGATCAGAGGACCTTGGTTTGACACCAGCCTAGGCAGGAAAGTTCATGAGACTCTTACCTTTTTCTTTTTTTTTTTTTTGGTTGGTTGTTGGGAGCTGTCCCTGAGCTCTTCAGCTGAAGGCAAGCACTCTACCACTTGAGCCAAAGCACCACATCTGTTTTTCTGGTGGTTTGGAGATAAGAGTCCCATGGACTTTCCTGCCCAGGCTGGCTTTGAACCCTGAGTAGCTAGGATTACAGGTGGAACCACAAGTGCCCAGCTCTTTTCTTTTCTTTTCTTCTTGGTCATGGTCATGGGTGCTGTCTCTGAGCTCTTTTGCTCAAAACTATTGCTCTACCACTTTGAGCTACAGCTCCACTTCCAGTTTTTTGGTGATTAATTGGAGGAAAGGGTCTCACGAGCTTTCCTGCCCAGGCTGGTTTTGAACCAACATCCTCAGATCTTCTGATATCAGATCTCAGATCCACCTGAGTAGCTAGGATTACAGGCAGGGAACACCAGTGCCTGCTAGATCCTTATCTTTTAGCCAACAAAAAGTCAGAAGTGGAGCTGTGACTCAAATGGTCGGGTGCCAACCTTGCTAAAAAAGCTAAGGGTGGGGCTGGGATGGTGGCTCAATGGTAGAGTGCTTGCCTTGCATGCATGAGGCCCTGGATTCGATTCCTAAGCACCACATAAGCAGAAAAAGCTGGAAGCGGAGCTGTAGCTCAAATGAAGAGCTGAGGGACAGCACCCAGGCCCAGAGTGCAGGCCCCATGACCGATAAAAAAAAAAAAGCTAAGGGAGTACTAGAAACCTTGAGTTCAAGCAAGACACACACACACACACACACACACACACACACACACATATTTCTAAAGCTTGTGACTGTAAAGTTATATATTTGCAATTATTTTCATTTTATGAGCCAGGAATAGTGCTTTGCCTCTATAATCCCAGCCGTCCAGGGAGCTCAGGCAAAAGGGTCTCAAGTTTGCAACCAGGCTGGGCTACACAGGGAGTTGAAGCTACCTTAGCTACTGAGAGAGAGCTTGCTTCTAAAGTGGGGCTGGCCCAGGCTCAGCTCTGTGCTGAGCTCCACGTGGTTACATAAATTAGAAGTAATTAAAACACTAAGATGTAAAGTAGTCCCTCAAGTGTGGCACTAACCACAGTTCAAGTGCTCTAGAGCCATATATACTCATGGTCATGGTTCCAACCACCACAGATCCAGGCTTCCTTCACAATGGAAAGTTCTGTTGGGCAAAGCTCATTTACTTTCCTCCTTACTCCCAGCTAGCAAGGTTCTTAGGCAGTAATGTGTCTAAGGCTACCTCAAGATCCCCTCCCACTTCCCTCTTCTCCCCGCTCTGTCCTCCCGCCCTCCCCCCCCCCATCCCACACTCTCAGCCCTCTTCCACAGACCTGCCAAGGCCTTGATCCTAGAGCACTCAAAGAGTGAAGCGGCTGCTGTGGAGGTGGCCATTGGCTCCCGGTCCCAGCCTCTATCTGGACTCTCCCAGCGGGCTGCAGGGTTGTTGTTGTTGGGGGCAGGCAGGCCCTCCATGTTGTCCAGTTCCCCTGGAACCTGTGCCATTGGGGAAGGTAAGGCCTGGGGTGGGGGAGAGGGATGGGGAAAGGTAGGTTAGGGCTGGAACCACAGTCTGAGCTCAGATTCCACCCCCCCCCATGACTGGTTTTGAGTCCAGTAGTCTTTGTCCCTGAGAGAGGGTGACAACAGTGTCCATCCTGACTACTTTCAAAAGACTATGTAAATGTCACATGACTTAGTGGCACACACCAGAAAAACCATTCCGCAACCTGTCCCTGCTATTATTATTATTAAACAATAACATTAAGAACAGAACTCAAAGTAAAATAACACTAATGAGGGGCTGGGAAGGTGGCTCAGTGGTAGAGCTCTTGCCTTGCATGCATAAGGCCCTGGGTTCGATTCCTCAGCACCACATAAATAGGAAAAAAAAGCCGCAAGTGGTGCTGTGGCTCAAGTGATAGAGTGCTAGCCTTGAACTGAAGAGCTGAGGGACAGCGCCCAAGCCCTGAGTTCAGGCCCCATGACTGGACCCAAAATAAATAAATAATAACACTAATGACCAGGGAGAAAAGACCATCAGATTCTTGTCTCCAATTAATCAACAAAAAAGCCGGAAGTAGATTCAAGCAGCAGAGTGCTTGGAGAAAACAAGCCATGCAAGTGTCTATAAGAGCCCGGTGCCCATGGCTCACACCTGTCATCTTAGCTACTCAGGAGGCTGAGAGCTGAGGATTGCAGTTCAAAGCCAGCCCAGGAGACTTTTATCTCCAATGAGCCACCAGAAAACCAGAAGGAGCTGTGGCTCAAAGTGGTAGAACACTAGCCTTGAGCAAAAGAGGTCAGGGATAGCGCCCTGGCCCTGAGTTCAAACCCCATAACACACTCTCTCTCTCTCTTACACACACACACACACAGTAGCCCAGAGTGGAGTTAATTATCTCCTTTCGTGGGCACACCAAAATCCATTGCTATTCTTTGCTTCTCTGGAAAGCTGTTAAGCAAGTCTATGACCACCTGTGTGACCTGGACCAAATCACGTCCCCTCTCTGATCTTCAGTTGGTTCCTTTGTTAAAGTCCAGGGGGTGATGAAAGATAAAACGAGTGAATAAAGCAAGGGATTGTGGTATCTGGCACACGGCAGGCTCTCAATACGATTTCTTATTTAGTGTGTGCCTGTGTGTGCCGGTTACTGGGGCTTGAACTCAGGGCCTGAGCACTGTCCCTGAGCTTTTTTTCACTCCAGCCTGGCGCTCCACCCCTTGAACCACAGCTCCACTTCCCTGCTTGTATTCTTTCTGCATCTTTCAGCCACTATCTTCCAGTTGGCCTCTCGGAGCCTCAGTTTCCTTCCCTGTGAAGTAGGGCTCAAAGCTCTATACAGCACTTGGCGAGCTGGGTCGCACACAGCCGGGGAGCTGCAGTGGCCTTAGGTGAAGCAGGGAGAGGAGAAGGCGATGGGAGGGGAGGGGTGCGGGGTCCTGGCCGGGCCGCAGAGCCGGGCCGCGGTGGGATGGGTAATGCCAGGCGTTTCCGAGCGGCAATGCCTCCCTGTGTCCCCGCAGGACCGGTCATCCTGGGGAGGAGGGGGCCGGGGAAGAACAAGGCCTGCAGGCAGACCTGGCTCCGAGGACGGACCAGATCGGGGGTCGGGGGCTCGTGTTGCTCCGATCCCCCCCCACCCCCAGCCTCCATTCAGCTCTGGGAGATCCGCGTTGGGATGCGGGAGGCTGGGGCTCAGGCCGGAGCGCAGGGGAGGATGCTGCAGGAGGGGCCCGGGCCGCACCGCCGCTCACCTGGGCCCGCGGCCGCACGCCGGGGCTGCCTTC
>NW_012267372.1:2549608-2558439 GCF_000151885.1 Dipodomys ordii | reverse complement strand
CGGACCCCGCGCCCCCGCCCCGGACCCCGGGACCCCACGCGCCACCCCGGAACCCGGGATCCCGCGCCCTCACTCCCACCGCAGGCCGCGTGCGCTCCGCTGGAGAGGGGGCACAGCCCAGTCACACACGATCACACACTGACACCCCACACTGACACACACCTCACACTGACACCCCCACACTGACACACACTCATACTGACACCCCCACACGGACACACACTGACACCCCACACTGACACACTCACACACTAACACATACACTGACACCCCACACTGACACACTAACACATACACTGACACCCCCACAGTGACACACACGGACACACACACTGACAGACACACTGACATCCCCACACTGACACACACACTGACACACACTGACACACTGACAACCCCACACTGCACACACTTACAGACACACACAATGACACCCCCACACTGACATCCCCACACTGACACACTCAGAACACACACAGACACTGAAACCCACCCACGCTGACATACTGACACCCCACATTGACACACTCAGACACACACTGACACCCACACACACTGACACCCACTGACACCCCACACTGACACACACTCACACTCTGATACCCACACACGGACACATTGGCACTCCCACACTGACAACCCTACAGACACAACACACACAGATGCACACTGACACACACTGTCACACATTGACACCCCCACTGACACATACGCAGACACACATTGACACTGTCACATACTGACACACACAGACACACACACACTCACATACTGGTACCCCCACACTGACACCCTCCACGGACATACACACAGACACACACTGACACCCCCACTGACACACTTACACACAGACACCCCCACATTGACAACCCCACTAACACACAAACACACATTGACACTGCCCACACTGACACACTAACATTCCCACACTGACACATACACATTGACACATTTACCTTGACATACGTTGTTGCACACACCTACACTGACACACACAGACACATATCCCACACTGACACTGCCCACACTGACACCACCCACACTGACACACATGGACATACATATGGACACATCCCACACTGACACACACTGACACACTAACATTCCCACACTGATACATACAAATTGATACGCTGACACTGGTTGTTGCACCCACCCACACTGACACCCACAGAACATACCACACACTGACACACACATTGAAATCTCCCACACTGACACCCCCACAAACACTGACACTGACACACAGACACATCCCACACTGATACACACACTAACATTCCCACACTGACACATGCACACACATTGCCCACACCCCCACTGATACACACATTCCCACGCTGACATTCACTGACACACACACACACACACACACACTGGGTCACCACAACATCACAAGCACATTCTCCATATCTGTGTCACTCCCTATGTGAGATCACTCTGGGTCAGACCTTCAAACTGTCACACCCAGTTATCCCACACAAGAAGAGAGTGTCTGTCCCACTGTGACATGTTCAAATAGGACACTATCACCATCAACAACAATGGGTGTTGTACACCATCACCCATCTTCACCAGCTCATAGTTGCCTTCATGTTTACACACTCAAGCTTGTCACACCAGCCACCTGTGTTGGTGGCTCACACCTGTCATCCTAATTACTCAGGAGGCTGAGTAACCCCAACCCCAATCCCGGGGAAGAAAGTCCATAAGACTCTTATCTCCAATGTACCAGCAAAAAATCCAGAAGAGGGCTGGGAAGGTGGCTCAGTGGTAGAGTGCTTGCTTAGCATGCATGAAGCCCTGGGTTCCATTCCTCAGTACCACATAACAGAAAAAGCCGGAAATGGTGTTATGGCTCAAATGGTAGAGTGCTAGCTAGCCTTGAGCAAAAGAAGCTCAGGGATAGTGCCCAGGCCCTGAGTTCAAGCCTCAGGACTGGCAGAAAAAAATCCAGAAGAAGAGCTGTGGCTCAAGTGGTAGAGTACCAGCCTTGGGTGAAGAAAAAACAAAACAACAAAAACTGAGGGACAGCTCCCAGACCCTGAGTTCCACCCCCAATACCAGCACAAAAATAAGTAAGTAAAATTCAAGCTTGTGATCTGGGCGCTGGTGGCTCACACCTGTAATCCTATTCACTCAGGAGGCTGAGATCTGAGGATCATGGTTCAAAGCCAACCCGGGCAGGAAAGTCCATGAGACTCTTATCTCCAATAAACTACCAGAAAACTGGAAGTGGTGCTGTGGCTCAAGTGGTAGAGTGCTAGCCTTGAGCTGAAGAACTCAGGGACAGCGCTCAGGCCCAGAGTTCAAGCCCCACGACCAATATTTTTAAAAAATGATAATAATTCAAGCTTGTCACACCAAACACCCAGGCACAAGGGGACACACTCAGACATCAATCACATGGTCATCACCATTAGTAACACCCCCAGAGACACCCACTATGGGGCTCTGGGCTCACACATCTTTCCATGACAAATGTGGTGTCCCAGTAACAATCGAATAATCCCCAACACGTGTGCCACACTCCTGTGCTGTCGCACAGGCTGACATTCGCTGTCACAGTGTCACCCAAGGTCACCAAAGAACACATGGAGTGCCGCCCACACGTGGGATCACGCCTTCACACACACACGGGACGGCACCCACAAGCACGGTCACACAAGTGCATAGTCACACCGTTACAGTGGCACACCCCCGCCGCCCCCTGTCCTTTGGCCCTTAGCTTGTCTGGTAAAGCTCTAAGCGGAACAGAGTCCCACCTCCGACCCCAGATGCTGGGAAGACTGGGCGAAAGGGAGCAGAGGCAGTGGGCGTGACTCCCGCCCAGCCTGGCTTTCTCTGATTGGCTGGAGCGTGGAGGCGGGATGATGAGTGACAAGCTCTCTTGATTCCTCCTACTCGCGCCCTTCCCAGATGGGGGGCGGGGCCTTCAAGTGTAAGCGAGAGAGAGGGTGGCGCTAGACAGTGAGGAAATGAAAACGGACTCCTGCCCCGCCCAGTAGAGGGGGCGTGGTTTCATGGCCACGCCCACTGATTTGTAAACCAGGGGCGGGCCTGGGGCGTGGCTCTTTAAACTAGCTCCGCCCCGTCCCTCCAACTAAAGAAGGGTGGAGAACCCTGCCAGCGGCCATTGAGTTCCCGCGCGTCCCGAGCCTCCGGCCTGGCGGACCCTTGGACCCCCTGGCATCATGACTGTCAAGAAGATCGCAATCTTCGGTGCCACTGGAAAGACCGGACTCACCACCATGGCGCAGGCGGTGCAAGCAGGCATGAGCAGGGGTCGTTGTTGGTGGGATGGGGGCGGTGCACATGGCAGAGCATTAAAAAGGGGTGTCATAGGACCAGGCGGGGGCTGGATGGACACTCAGGTGCGTGAAGAGTCAGGGAGCAAAGAAAGAAGACCACGGGGCCAATGAATGCAGGGAGGCCAGGAGATTTCGTTTTACGTGAGTCTAAGGCACAAAAAACTGAAATCAGCCCATGAGGGCCTAGGGGACTCCAGTGACACAGCAGTGGGTAAATCCAGGGCTCTTGTGCAATTCACGGTGATTGTAGTGGTGACTGTGGGTACACCCAGAGAGAATTTACCCAGCCAGCTTCTGCCTGCCATCCAGCAGTGCTTTCTGTCCACTTGTGTTATAACCTGACAGCCCTCATCTGGGGAGAGTGATAGTATTAGGGCAACTTGATAGAGGAGACCATTGAGGCCCAGAGAATGATTCGCCCAATATGACACAGGAGTTAGGTGGTAGTGCTACGGTTTAAACTCAATTCCTCTGTGTGTGTGTGTGTGTGTGCACGCGTGCACGCACCAGTACTGTGACTTGAACTCAGAAGCCTAGGTGTTGTCCTTTAGCTTTCTCCCTCAAGACTGGCACTCTACCACTAAAGCCACAGCCCCAACGTCTGGCAGCTTCAAATCATAATCCTCAGATCTCAGCCTCCTGAGTAGCTAGGGTGACGAGTGTGCCAAGTCCTGCTCTTAAGCACAAAAGAAATTTGCTGATTTTTTGACTTGGATACCACAAAAAGAACATTGAAAAAGTTACAGGAAAAGTTGTTGTGAACACCTGCTCTAATCCTAGAAATGTCAGTGAGGGCTGAAAATTCTGGTTACACCGGGAGAGGGTGCAGGATTATCTGTTACCTCTTGCACCTCATTCTAGAGTTTACCAGTGACCAGCAGGGCCTGGGACTTCCAGATATGGGGCTCCACCCCAGTAAGCCTCAGGGACCCTGAAGATAAAATATCTGTGTGCCCCAAAAGGAGTGGAGATCTTCAGTATCCAGAATTTGCTGTTTTCAGCCAATGTCCCCCCCCATTTCTCTCTCTCTGTAAACTGGGGTTTGAACTCAAGGCCTTGGCACTGTCCCTTAGCTTTGAGCCATGATCCTCAGATCTCAGCTTCCTAAGTAGCTAGGATGACAGGCATGAGCCACCACTGCCCAGCACTTTTTTGGGGGGTGGGGAGTGGGGGGAGACAGTTTGGAAGTCTGATCTCACACTCACAATCCTTCATCGCCACCTCACAACGGCTGGGATTGCATAGGAGCCCTACCATGCCCTGCTGCTAGGAAGAGGGGACTCTTTTCTCCACTACTAGGCAGGCTGTCCACTGCTCCTAGGGCCTTGTGTGAGGATCTTGGATTTGAGGAAGTAGTTGAGCCCAGGGCTCAATTAAATTTTAATTTGCTGATAAGCGTTTCTAGGGACTGGATGGGAAGGAAGAGGGAGAAGTTGGAACATGCTGAGTCATCCTAAATATCTGTTTTTTTTTTGTGTGTGTGTGTGTGTGTGACTACTTTCACCTTAATCCCTAAATCCATAGGTTTCACTTACATGCCTGCTGGTCTCAGGGCTGACCCAAGTGGATTGTGGGCTAAGGGGGTGGGGAACATAGGGGTGCTCTGCCTTTTCTGAGAACTCTGCAAGGTCTCCCTTGTTCTTATCAGAAATAGGAAGGGCTAGCCCGGCGCCGGTGGCTCACGCCTGTAATCCTAGCTACTCAGGAGGCTGAGATCTGAGGATCAAGGTTCAAAGCCAGCCCAGGCAAGAAAGTCCGTGAAACTCTTATCTCCAATAAACCACCAGAAAACAGGAAGTGGCACTGTAGCTCAAGTGGTAGAGCGCTAGCCTTGAGCTGAAGAGCTGAGGGACAGTGCTCAGGCCCAGCATTCAAACCCCATGACCGACAAAAAAAAAAGAAATAGGAAGGGTTTGGATAAATTGGGGCTTATTTATCTCCTTGTGATTCTGTTAAGGCCAAGAGGTCTGTTGGAGCCAGGTACTGGTGCCCACGTCTGTAATCCCTGGTACTCAGGAGGCTAGGATATGAAGATCATGATTCAAAGCCAGGCTGGGCAGGAAAGTCTGAGAGACTCTTTTTTGGGGGGGGGGTCCAGTCGTGGGGCCTGAACTCTGGGCCTGGGCGCTGTCCCTCAGCTCTTCAGCTCAAGGCTAGTGCTCTACCACTTGAGCCACAGCTCCACTTCCGGCTTTTTTCTTTTTGCTTATGTGGTGCTGAGGAATTGAACCCAGGGCCTCAGGCATGCAAGGCAAGCACTCTACCACTGAGCCACCTTCCCAGCCCTGAGAGCTTCTTTATCTCCAATGAACCAGCAAAAAATCAAAAGCAGAACTGTGACTCAAGTGGTAGATCGCTGGCCTTGAGTGAAAGAACTCAGGAACAGCACCCAGCCTCTGACTCTCAGTTCAAGCCCCAGGATGGGCACAAAAGAAAAAGAGTGTTTGCTTACCTGACATGGATAGAACCCAGGGTCTGGGTTCTATTCCATCACTACAAGAAGTAAAAAAGCCAAAAACAAACAAATAAACAAAAAGCACCCAGTTCACTCCTGAGAAGAGTGAAGCAGAGCCCTTGTCATGTTGGAAATTCTCTGTGTGTCCGTCGCCTCTCATTACTTAACACTAACTCGGAGTCAAAGCCAGGGCTGAGTTGAGAACTGTTTGGGCTGCCATAACAAATACTATCCACTAGATGGCTTATCAACAACAGAAATGTATTTTAGCTAATCCTGCACTGGTTGCTCCTGCCTGTCATCCTAGCTACTCAGGAGGTTGAGATCTAAGGATCTTGGTTCAAAGCCAGCCCAGCAGGAAACTGTGAGCTCATCTCTAATTCACCACCAAAAGGGTGGAAGTGGAGGTGTGGCTAAAGCCTTCAACAATAACAACAACAAAATAAAAAACAAAACTGACAGCTTAGATACCTCTCAGCCTCCTGATGAGCCTCCATTACAGATGTGAGCCACCAACACCAGGCCTGTGTCCTTCCTTCCTTCCTTCCTTCCTTCCTTCCTTCCTTCCTTCCTTCCTTCCTTCTTTCGTTTCTTTCTTTTTTTTTTTTCCCTTTTGTTGGTTGTGGAGCTTGAACTCTGGGCCTGGCCACTCTATCACTTGAGCCACAGCATCACCCCCAGTTTTCTGGTGGTTAACTGGAGATAAGAGTCTCACAGACTTTCCTGTCCGGGCTAGCTTTGAACCACCTCCTGAGTAGCTAGGATTACAGGCATGAGCCACTGGTGCCCAGCTCTTTTTTTTTTTTGGTCCAGTTGTAGAGCTTGAACTCTGGGCCTGGGCACTGTCCTTCAGCTCAAGGCTAGCGCTCTACCACTTGAGCCACAGCGCCACTTCCGGCTTTTTTCTTTTTGCGTATGTGGTGCTAAGGAATTGAACCCAGGGCCTCAGGCATGCAAGGCAAGTGCTCTACCACTGAGCCATCTTCCCAGCCTCAGTGCCCAGCTCTTTTTTTCTTTATTTATTGTTGGTTATAGGGCTTGAACTTAGGGCTTGGGTGCTGTCCCTGAGCTTTTCACTCAAGGCTAGTGCTCCACCACTTTGAGCCACAGCTACACTTCCAGTTTTCTGGTGGTTCATTGGAGATAAGAGTCTCACAGACTTTCCTGCCCAGGCTGACTTTGAACCACAATCCTCAGATCTCAGCTTCCTGAGTAGCTAGGATGACAGGCAGGAGCCACCAGTGCCCAGTGTTTTTTTGTGTATCTTTTTTTTTGTTGTTTTTTTAAAGAAGAGTGATCGCAGAGAGTGACCACAGGAGAGGCAGCTGAGACCCAGTGGAGGAAGGCATTATATGAATTTCTTTAGGCAATCAGTAACCAAGCCAGTGTGTAAACTCAGATTCTTGAGGTCTAGAGTTCGAGGTCTGCCTGGGCTATCTCAAAACAAACAAAACAACAAAGCAAAACAAAAACAGGTCCACGGGGCATTCAAACCTGAGTTTTCACGTTTGTATGGGGTCAGGGAGATGGCAGTGACAAATGACTCAGCCCTGTACTTGCAGGGCTCTTGTTTTTCTCCTGTCAGCAGGAGCGCGGTGACAGAGGAAGTACAAATGGCTGGGGGACCTCGGGAAAGAAGGTGAAGGGTGATCCAGACAGAGGCACAGCACATGCAAAGGCCAGGGGGCAGGGAATATCATGTGTGTTTGAGGAACAGAAGGAGTGCAGTGTCTGGATAGACCAGGCCAGGTCTTGAGGGGTCCTGGAAGAGACAGTACTGAGGAGAGCAGGCTGTGTATCAAGGCTTGGCGGGGGTAGCGGGTCCCTAGAAGAATCTGATCAAGGAGACACTTAGACATAACTGGAAAGATCTATCTGGAAAGATAGGAGCAGGTAGAACACTATGAAGCCCAGGCTTGTCCTTTTGCCTCTGCCTTTCAGGTTCTGGGATTACAGGCATGTAGTGCCATGCTCTGGCTGCTTTTTCTTTTCTTTTTTTTTTTTTGGGGGGGGGTCCAGTCGTGGGGCCTGAACTCTGGGCCTGGGCGCTGTCCCTCAGCTCTTCAGCTCAAGGCTAGCGCTCTACCACTTGAGCCACAGCACCACTTCGGCTTTTTTCTTTTTGCTTATGTGGTGCTGAGGAATTGAACCCAGGGCCTCAGGCATGCAAGGCAAGTGCTCTACCACTGAGCCACCTTCCCAGCCCCTGCTTTTTTTTTTTTCTTGTAACTATTCTACTGAGCTATAATTCACTTACTATAGAACTCTTCCATTTAAAATGCACAATTCTCCATGCAACAATGGCTTACGCCTGTAATCTTACCTAGTTCGGAGGCTGAGGTCTCAGGATCTGAGTTAGTCAAAACTAACTCAGACAGGAAAGTCAAGGAGACTTTTACCTAGCAAAAACAAAAAATTTAGAATGGAACTGTGGCTCAAGTGGTAGAACATTAGCCTTGAGCTAAAAAGCTCTGGGACAGTGCCCAGGCCTTTAGTTCAAGCCCCAGGACCAACAAAAAACAAAAACAATTAAATGGCTCTCAATAAATTCACAGTTCGGCAAATGATATCATAATCAATTTAGAATATTTTCATCATCCTAGAAAGAAACTCCTAGAAGGCCTCTCCTTTCTCACTGCCCCCACGCACCTACTCACTGTTTTCTGCCCTAACCTTCCCCCAGCCTGAGGCAACCACTTATCCACTTCCTGTGTCTGTGGATTTACCTGCTCTGACCATGGTCTGGTCTTGGAGTCCAGCACTGGTGGCTCATTCCTGTAATCTTACCTACTTTGGAGACTGGGACCAGAGAATCATAGTTCAAAGCTAACACAGCCAGAAAAGTCTATGAGGCTCTTATCTCCATTTAAGAAGAAAAAAGTCAGAAGTAGAATTGTGGCTCAAGTGGTGGAACAAGAGAGAGAGAGTGTGTGTGCGCTGGTGGCTCACGCCTGTAATCCTAAACTACTCAGGAGGCTGAGATCTGAGGATCATGGTTCAAAGCCAGCCTAAGCAGCAAAGTCCATGAGAGCCTTTTCTTTTTTCTTTTCTTTCTTTCTTTCTTT
>NW_012267372.1:2541181-2542678 GCF_000151885.1 Dipodomys ordii | reverse complement strand
AGGGAGGGAGGAAGGAAGGAAGGAAGGAATGAGGGGAGGTACTGATGGCTCATGTCTGTAATCTAGTTCCTCAGGAGCCTGAAATCTGAGGATCACAGTTAGAAGTCAGCTCAGGCAGGAAAGTGCCAATTAAACATCAGAAAACTGGAAGTGGAGCTGTGGCTCAAGGGGTAGAGTGCTAGCCTTGAGGAAAAGAGCTCATGGATAGTACCCATGCCCTGAGTTCTAGCTCCACAACCAACAAAAAGAGAGGGGGCGGAGGGACATGATTACAAACCAGTACCTTTCAAACCAGTATCTCAGTGCTGGGAATGTGACTTAGTGGTAGAGTGCTTGCCTAGCATGCATGAAGTCCTGGGTTCAATTCCTCAGTACTAGGTAAACAGAAAAAGCCAGAAGTGGCATTGTGACTCAAGTGGTAGAGTGTTAGCCTTGAGCAAAAGAAGCTCAAGGACAGTGCCCAGCCCTGAGTTCAAGCCTCAAGACTGGCAGAAAACAACAACAACAATAAAAATCCTATACCAGTGAACCAATGTCTCAACCTAGTGGATGTGGGCAATGGATTTGGGGGCTTATGGCACCATCCAGACTCCAAGAGCGCTCTCCCACAAATCCGCTGACCTCCCTTTTCACTTCTGGTTGACCACAGGTTATGAAGTCACTGTGCTGGTGCGGGACGCATCCAGGTTGCCGTCTGAGGGGCCCCAGCCGGCCCATGTGGTCGTGGGTGACGTTCTACAGGCCGCCGATGTGGACAAGACGGTGGCCGGACAGGAAGCCATCATTATCCTCCTGGGCACTGGCACTGACCTCAGTACTGAGCCCCCCCTGTGCCCACGGCCCACCCCTGCACCGCGGCCCCCAGCACCAGTCCCACCCCCAGCCCCTCCCCTGCCACCCCTGCCACCGCCGCCGCCACCCAGCAGTGACAGCCACTCTCTGTCCCCTCTAAGGTCCCACGACTGTGATGTCCCAGGGCACCCGGAATATAGTGGCGGCCATGAAGGCGCACGGAGTGGACAAGGTCGTGGCGTGCACCTCGGGTGGGTGGTGGGTCCTGGAGGTGGGGCTGAGTTGGGGAGTGCAAACCGCGCTGGTGAGCCAGGGCTCTCGCATTTCCAGCATCTGTTGAGCACCAAGTGTGTGCCTTGACCTGTGTGCTGGCTGACTCAAGGGACAAACTGTTGGCCAGTTGAATGTGCTTGACAGAGCTCACAGAGGGGTTCCAGGTGGTGACCCCATTATGGATGGATGTCCATTATACCATCAGATGTCTTGGGGGGCTGGGATGTAGCCAAGGCCCAAGTGCTTGCCTGGCATGCATGAGGCCCTGGGATCCATTCCTAGCACTGAAAGGAAAGAAAGAGAAAAGGAAAAAAAAAAAAGCTTGAGCCAGTGGCTCATGCCTCTAATCCTACCTATTCAAGAGGCTGAGATCTGCAGATCGCAGTTGGAAGCCATCTTGGCAGTTGGAAGCCATCTTGGACAGGAAAGTCT
>NW_012267372.1:2538551-2539806 GCF_000151885.1 Dipodomys ordii | reverse complement strand
CAAATATGTAAATGGGGTGGGAGAAGGAAGTGTGTTGGAAGAAGACTTGATGTGGCTGTGTAGCCCAGGCCAACCTTAAACTTAGGATCCTCCTGCCTCAGCCTCCTGAATGCCTGCCTCACCAGGCCAAGTTTTTTGTTTTTCTGTTTGTTTGTTTTTCCCCCCTCTTTTGGTGGTGGTACTGAACTCAGGGACTCATGATCTCATTGGGCTTTTTTTTCTTTTTTTTTGGGGGGGGGTGTCCAGTCATGGGGCCTGAACTCTGGGCCTAGGTGCTGTCCCTCAGCTCTTCAGCTCAAGGCTAGCGCTCTACCACTTGAGCCACAGTGCCACTTCCGGCTTTTTTCTTATGTGGTGCTGAGGAATCGAACCCAGGGCCTCGAGCATGCAAGGCAAGCACTCTACCACTGAGCCACCTTCCCAGCCTCATTGGGCTTTTTCATACAAAGCTGTCCCTCAGCCATTTGCACTGTGTCTTCACTTCCAGCTTTTTCTGATTCATTGGAGCTAAGTGTCTCACAGATTTTCCTGCCTGGGCTGGCTTGGAACTTCGATCCTCAGATCTCAGCCATCTGAGTAGTTAGAATTAACAGGCGTGAGCCAGTAGCACTCAGCTGCTGAAAGATTCTGTCCTTACTGTAAAGACAAGACAGCTCTGGCTGACCTGCTCCATATATTCCCTCCCACCCTTGCAGCTTTTCTGTTATGGGACCCTGCTAAGGTGCCCCCGCGCCTGCAGGACGTGACCAATGACCACATCCGGATGCACAAAGTACTGCAGGAGTCTGGCCTGAAGTATGTGGCTGTTATGCCTCCACATATAGGTAAGTTGTCACCAGCCTGTTCCACCACACCTTCCAGAGGTATCTACAGGGATTTTTCTCATTATTCTACAAATAAAAATTGAGCTGGGTTAGGTGACACAAGCCTGTCATCTCAGCACTTGATGCTAATTCATTAATTGGAGATGAGAGTCTCAAGGACTTGCCTGCCTGCCTGCCTAGACAGGCTGTGAACCCAGATCCTTGGATCTCAGCCTCCTGAGGAACTAAAAGGGTCGGTGTGAACCACACCAACACCCAGCTTTTTTTTTTTTTTATGGTTTTGTTGTTGTTTGTTTTAACAAATTCTGATGACACATTTTCAACCCTGAGTTCAAGTGCCAGTACTGGCACACACATACACAGTAGGAAAAATGGGGGAGGGGAGGAGAAAGAAAGGACATCAAAGGGCTGGGAAGGTGGTTCAGTAGTAT
>NW_012267372.1:2526094-2532886 GCF_000151885.1 Dipodomys ordii | reverse complement strand
AAGGTGGCTCAGTGGTAGAGTGCTTGCCTTGCATGCCTGAGGCCCTGGGTTCCATTCCTCAGCACCACATAAGCAAAAAGAAAAAAGCCAGAAGTGGCCCTGTGGCTCTTCAGCCTTGAGCTGAAGAGCTAAGGGACAGCGCCCAGGCCCAGAGTTCAGGCCTCACGACCTGATCCCCCCCCCAAAAAAAAAAAGCCATCAGGCTGGGCGCCGGTGGCTCACACCTGTAGTAATCCTAGCTACTCAGGAGGCTGAGACTTTAGGATCACAGTTCAAAGCCAGCCTGGGCAGAAAAGTCCGTGAGACTCTGATCTCCAATAAACCACTAGAAAACCAGAAGTGGCGCTGTGGCTCAAGAGGTAGAGCACTCGCCTTGAGTTGAAGAGCTGAGGGACAGCGTCCAGGCTCAGAGTTCAAGCCCCCCCCCCAAAAAAAAGCCATCAGCCCACCAGATGTTGGTAGCTCATGCCAATAATCCTAACTACTCCGTAGGCTGAGATCTGAGGATCATGGTTCAAAGCCAGCGCGGGTAAGGAGGACCATAAGACTCATCTTCAATGAACCACCAAAAGCCAGAAGTGGAGCTGTGGCTCAAGTGGTGGAGGCCAGCTTTGAGCAAAAGAAGCTCAGAAACAGGACCCAGGCATTGAGTCCAAGCCCCAGGACTGGCAAAAAGAAAAAAAGAAAGAAAGAAAAAAGTTAAGTGGAGCATGGGGATGCATACCTGTAATTCCAGCACTGAGAGGCTACAGGAGGAGGACCTTGGGTTCTAAACCAATCTGGGCTGTACAGTGAGACAACCAATGCCAAAAAAAGAAAGGAAGGAAGGAAGGAAGAAAGAAGAAAAAATGGTCAATGATATTTCTAGGGGTGATGACTGAGGTAAAGCTGAGTGTCAGAGTGGTTGCCTAAAACCCTCAGGTCACTGGCTTCTCTTCCAATACCCCCAAAAGTGAAAGAAAAGAAATAAAGAATATTCACTTACAAACCACAAGTGAAATACTATTTCCCATATTAAGAGAGTGGAGAATTCCACAATATCACCTGCAATGGTTAAAGTGCCAATTTGATTGCACTAGAAAGTGCCTAGGAAATTAGTTGAAGCTCACCTTTGGGTGTGTCTGTGAAAGTATTTCCAGAGATGATTAACTCTGGGGGAAGGCTGGCCCTGAATGCTGGTGCCACCATCCCACAGAACTTGGTTGACTGAAGGAAAAGGGTTTACAAAGGAGGACGCTTCCTAGAGTAAAAAGCTAGTACTGTTTCTCTCTTTTTTTTCTCCCTCTTCCCCCTCCCTCTTTCTGCTTCCTGGCTGCCAGGAGGTGAGCTGCTGTATTTCTTCACGACCCCTCCTTCAGGATGGACTGAAAACTCTGAAACTGTTGAGTAAAATAATTCTTCCCATGAAGTTACTTTTCTTAAGATATTTGTAGTGGAGATGGAAGATCTTCCTAATACAGCCCCTACTATCCAGTTCATATTCAAATATCTTTTGTTGCCTTTGAACCCAGGAGATCCTTCCCAGCTTAGAACTACCAGTAGACACTGCTATGCCTGGGTAAAAGTCATTTACAGTTGCTTTCCTTCTACCCAAACTCAAGAACTAACTAAAAGGTTCACCTGCTACTTTGCTTGCAATAAAGAAACTACATAGTATTTTTCAAGAGCTCTCCCCCAATTACCACCCCTCTCCCCCATTGTTTTTCTGTTTTTTTTTTTTTTCATTTTGTGCTGGTATTGCTGCTTGAATTCAGGGCCTGAGCTCTGTCCCTAAGCCTTTTTGCTCAAGGCTGGTGCTCTACCACTTGAGCAAAGCTCTACTTCTAGCTTTTAGCTGTTTATTTGGAGATAAGAGTCTTACAGACTTTTCTGCCCTGGCTGGCTTCAAACCTCCATCTTCAGATGTCAGTCTCCTGTGTAACTAGGATTACAAGAATAAGCCATCTATGCCTATCTAATGGCACCCATAGGTGACATTCCCTTCCCACCTCACCCTGGGTCTTCAACCACAACTGAATCCAACTGTCCATCAGCCGCTGAATCTGGTAGAATGCTCTTACAGACTCGATCTGACCTTAACTCTCAAGAGGTAAGCAAGAAGATTCCCATTTAACAGATTTTTGGCGCAGAGTTCAGGCCTTTCTCCACAGGTTAGTGAGTTATAGAGATAGGATTTGAGCCCTAGCGTGTAACCCCTTTGAGGACCTGGGTACCTAACCAACTGGGTTTGGGCAGGAACACGAATCTGTAGTTTCAAAAGCCATAAAGCCTCTCCAACCTGCCTCAGTTCCCCTCCCTTCCCGCCTCCTTTCGGGCAAATCACTACTAGCCTTTGCTCCTAGCCTCCAGCAGCCATCTGGACATGCGCCTTTAAAGCCGACCTCGCCTTTTTAATCGACCGCATCCAGGCTCCGCCCATCCCCGCCAAGGACCAATCATTGGGAAGGAGGGCGTGGTCGCCACGCGAGTGGGCGGCCCTTAAGGGTAGTCGAGAGTCTGAAGTCGTGCGCCAGAGTCAGAACTGCGTCTCCCGAGCCGGGCGCCGGTTGCTGGTGGAAAGTGAGCGAGCGATGCTGCCACCGCCACTTCCTGATTGGCTGCAGGTGGCTACGTCTTCGTTCTGATTGGCAGCGAGTGAACTGGGTATGTAAATGAAGGGGCCTGGGGCGAGAAGGGGTTACCGGCGGGCCCCGCTTTCTTGGCGTGTTCGATCCCCAAGGCTTAGGTTAGATGAAGGTTTACCTAGGATCGAGACGTCCGGGCCTTGACGTGCCACCCGCCCGGGGCCGGGCTGGGTGAATCACGCCGCAGCCCGAGAAGGGGGCGGAGGCGCCGGGCTCCCTGGCTCCGGCTGCGTGACTCACCCGCCCCCGCCGCCGCCGCCGCCTCCACGGCCTTCCGGAAGCCCGGGGCGTACAGAACCGCCCGTCGGGGGGTCCCGACGTCTTGCCCGGCAGGCAGAAGTCGCGGGGCGAGACTCAAGGCAGTGTTGGGGATCCCGGGGTCAGAAGGGCCGGAATCCCCTGGGCTGGGGGTGGGGGAGCGTCCCGGACGCCGCTAGGGGGCGCTGCGGGCCCGGGGGCGGAGCCAGGGTGGGGGCTGAATTCCTGCGGTTCCCGGACTCCCGGGCTGCCTGTGGCCGAGGGGGCCAAGAGGACTCCGGTTTTGAGTCGTGAGATCTCGCCTAGGAAGCGTCTCGGGGGGCCGGACCCTGTGATCTTCCTGGTAGCCCCCCCCATGTAGTTTGGGGTCAGTGGTCCAAACACCTTCAGGCCCTCGCACCCTGCGTCTTGAAACGTCTGTCAGTCACCGACCCCCTGTCTGTCTCTCACTGCCCCCCCAACGGTGCCCATCTCGATTGCGCCACCCCCCATTCCGCAAGCCCCGTCCAACTCTTTCTCCCGTAGAAGTCCTCAACCCCTTTCCATGCCCATCACCAGCATCTCCTGTCCTACCTAGGGAGACCCCCTCAATGGGTTGGGTTTCAGACTCCACAACCGCCCTGCGACACCCCCTCCCCCTTGCCATAGCCAAGGGGAATCTTCTGGAAACTTAGATCACACCCTGTTTGACACCCTCCGGCCTGTGACTCCCGCCACTCAGAAGCCCAGCTCCCTGCTCCGCCCAGCTGCGGTCTTCTCCCTGTGCCCCACCCCCACCCGGACCCCTGCGGGGGTCCCTCAGAGTGGGCAGGCCACACACTGGACTTTTCCTTTTTTTTTTTTTTTGCAGCTCTGGTTTACCAAGCTTCTGGATGTTTCTTTGCCTTGTCACCTCTTCCCAGAATGTTTTTTCCCCTGGGTCTTCCATGGCTCCTACCTCCTATTATCAGGGCTCAGTTCCAATGTCACCTCCTTCAGGAAGTCTTCCCAGATTATCTCTGGAATCTTTTGGTGTCTTCTTAGGACTATCTGCATTTTCAAATTTAGTGTTCAATGCGTAACAGATATGCTATGTCAAACAGGTGCTTTTGTAAATGAAAAGAAGGCTCAGTATTCCACATCATTTGGTGAAGAGATATTATGAAGTTATTTAGTAATAAGAGCAATTACCAAGTAACAGGCAGTGTTGCTAGTGCTTTCATTAAATTAGCATTTATTAGTTGTACCAGGGGTCTCATTGTATCCCATTAAACTCATCCTCCCCTCAAGTCCTTTTTATTTCAGAACTGGAGGCCCGGCTCAAGTAATAGAGCATCACCTATGAGAGAAAAAAAGCTGCGCTACAGTCTGAGGTTTCTGAGTTCAAGTCCCAGGATAGCACCAAAGAAGGGGGAGGGGGTGAAGAAAAAGAAAAAAGGAAGAAAACAAACCAAGGTTCAGAGAGGTTAAGTCACTTATCCAGTGTGTTACAGCCAGTGTGTGAACTTAATATTTGCTCTCCCTCCCTGCAGATGATGCTCAGCAAGGGTCTAAAGCGCAAGCGGGAGGAGGAAGAGGAGGAGGAGGTGGTGGAGAAGGAAACCCTGACCGTGGATACCTGGTGGCTGGACTCAGGCCCCCCAACAGCACAAGCCCCTCCAGTTGTAGCCTCCAACTCCCTCTTTGACCTCTCCGTGCTCAAGCTCCATCACAGCCTGCGGCAGAGCGAACCTGACCTGAGACACTTGGTGCTGGTGGTGAACACACTGCGCCGGATCCAGGCTTCCATGGCCCCCTCGGCAGCCCTCCCCTCCGTGTCCAGCCCACCCCCGGCCCCCATGGAGACTGATAACTTGCTGGCCAGCTCAGATGCCGCCCTCTCAGCCTCCATGGCTGGCCTCTTGGAGGACCTTAGCCATATTGAGGGCCTGAGTCAGGCCCCACAACCCCTTCCAGACGAGGGGCCACCAGGCCGCCCCATTGGGGGAGCTCCAGCAGGCTTGGGTGCCTTGGACTTGCTAGGCCCAGCCACAGGCTGTCTGCTGGACGATGGACTGGAGGGTCTGTTTGAGGATATTGATACTTCTATGTATGACAGCGAACTCTGGGCACCTGCAGCTGCCGAGGGCCATAAACCGGACTCTGAGAACGGGCTGGGGAAGGAGGAAGCTCCTGTGTTGGATGAGGCGGAGCTGGACTACCTCATGGATGTGCTGGTGGGCACACAGGGGCTTGAGCGCTGACCCCCAGGGCTGGGATAGTTAGCTGAGCTGAGTCTGGTGGTATGACCAGCCCTTCCTAGAGACACACGGCTGGCTTCCCTGGAACAGAGGATGGGGCCTGACCATCTTGGAGAGACAGAATCGCTCCCTGGGCAAGTTCACGTCCATCCTCTTGTCTGGGGCTGGTGGTGGAGTGGAATAGGCCCCTACTGATGAGTGACAGGACCTGGTGATTGACATGCTTGGCCCAGGCCCTGTACTAGACTGTATTTCCTGGGGCACTAACCCTGGTTTTTCCTTCCCTAATATGGGAAGAGATCTCAACTTATTTTTTTGAAATTAAAAGCATTCTTGAGAAATCTCAACTTTGAGTGCTTCTTTGTCTGATCTCATTAATAAAAGCATGAGCTATAGCACCTTAAAAAAAAATCATAGGCTAGGCAGCTGTGGCACATGCCTGTAATCCTAGCTATTCAGGAGACTGAGATCTGAGGATCATGTTCAAAGCCAGCCCAGGCAGGAAAGTCCATGAGACTCTTATCTCCAATAAAACCACCAGAAAACTGGAAGTGGGGTTGTGGCTCAAAGTGGTAGAGTGCTATCCTTAAAAGAGCTCAGGGACAGCACCTAGGCCCTGAGTTCTAGCCCCACAGCTGACAATACGTAAGTTTATTAAAATGAAGATATGAAGCTTTACTGAGCATAAATGGGGCTCCAGGCCTGTTCTAAGCATTGACACGTATTAGCTCACTTAATCCCAAAACAACCATGACAGAGACTGAGGCTCTGGCAATGACCACTGGGGGAACTGTTTCAAACCATGGATTTCACTGAAGAAGCAGAACTAGTCTGACAACTGGTGGGACTTTTTCTCCAGAACACCTAGCCCTGTTTCCTTGCCCCACCTGTGTGTTCTTAAGTGTGAAGCCCTAGGCCACTTAAAAAAGAATAAATCTGTCCTTCCCTGTGTATTTTGCAGGGAGAGGGAAGAGAGCTTCCAGAATGGACAAGATAGATCACGCCTGTAGTCTCAGCTCTGGGGAAGCTGAGGCAAGAGGACAGACAGTTCAAAGCCAGCCTGAGATACACAGCCAACCCCTACTTCAAAAAGGACACCAGACTGGGTGCTGGTGGCTCACACCTGTCATCCTACCTAGTCAGGAAGCTGGGATCTGAGGATCACGGTTGGAAGCCAGACCAGGCAAGAAAGTCAGTGAGACTCTGATCTCCACCAAAAAGCTGGAAGTGGAGCTGGGACTCAAGTGGTAAAGCACTGGCCTCGAGCTGAAGAAGCTCAGGGACGGCGTCCAGGACTTGAGTTCAAACCCAGACCTGGCCAAAATAAATAAGTAAAAAGCTAACCAAGAGAATAGGCTAGAAAGAAAAGCAGAACCCCACAGGGCAAGGGCAAACTCTCTAGGAAAATAGTAAAAGGGGGGTGGGGAGGGAGAGGGAGACACGGCCTCAGTTAAGAAAAAAAAAAGTCTCCTGGCCTCCGATCGCCTTGGGCAAAGGGCAGGCAGGACAGCTGAAACCGGAGCCCCCTGGCTCGGTGGCCGGGAGAGGGAGCACCGGCGCCCGGGGTGGGGGCGGGGGTGGGCTCTCCTTCCAGAAGCAGCCAGTCGGGGTCGGGGGCAGGCTGGGGGTCACCTGCCCAGGTGCCAGGCCGGGCCCGAGAGCCACACAGCCGCAGCTGGAGCCGGATCCGG
>NW_012267372.1:2521153-2526044 GCF_000151885.1 Dipodomys ordii | reverse complement strand
AAAAAAAAAAAAAGAATCTTCTGGCTTGGGGGCTGGGAAGGTGGCTCAGTGGTAGAGCACTTACCTTGCATGGGTTTGATTCCCCAGCACCACATAAGAAAAAAGAAAAAAGCTGGAAGTGGTGCTGTGGCTCAAGTGGTAGAGCGATAGCCTTGAGCTGAAGAGCTGAGGAACAGTGCCCAGGCCCAGAGTTCAGGCCCCACGACCGGACCCCACCCCCCCAAAAAAAAATCTTCTGGCTTTTCCTGTCCTGGGCTGGCTTCGAACATGTGATCCTCAGCCTTGTGAGTAGATAGGATCACAGAGGAGATCTTTAGAGCCACCTGCTCCTGGCTCACTTTTTGCTGGTTAATTGAAACTAGAAATCTGGGAATCCTAATGTTTGCCCAGGCTGATTTTGAACCGGGATATTCAGATCTCAGTCTCTGGAATAGCCAGGATTATAGCCAGTGAATTTTATAGTGGCAGGCGTCTCTGGCCAGATCCTGAAAGGCTTCCAGGGGAAAGTAAGAAGTTTGAGCCAAGGGTAGTGGTGCTACTATAATCCTAGCACTCAGGGGTGGAGTTGGGAAAATGGAAGGGCCAGCCTGGCCCTTTGAAACAGTTCGTTTCAAAAACAAACAAACAAAGGCTTTGAACTTTATTTCCAGAGTGGTGGGGAGTCATGAAAACTTTCCAGCTGCAGAGTGGCTATCCGGGAGGGACCACCAGAAAACGCGCAGAGAAACCACCAACCAACCTTAAAACAGGGTTCCTACAGCGGGTGCACAGAGCCTAAGAGGGGCGGGGCTGAGGTCGCCAAGCAACAGAGGCCGCGCCATACTATTGGCTGGTATTTAGTGCGTCATCACCTTCCGCTCCCAAGCGCCCGCCTCGGGAAACCCGGGGGCGTGGCCTGCTCCGGCTGCTCAGCCCCGCCCTGCTGTGAAGCCGGCGGGGGCGGGGGGGGGGGGGAGACGCCGAGTGGGGGTGGGGAGTGCCACCCTTCCTTCTTCCAGATGAGGTTCAGCCCAAGGAGAGAGAGAGAGAGAGAGAGCTCTATGTGGCAGGAATCTTAGCCGAATAAAAGAGATTCTGTGTGTGTGTGTGTGTGTGTCCGTCGTGGACTTGAAGTTAGAGCCTGGGACGCCTTCCCTGAGCTTTTCGCTGGAGGCTGGAACTCTACCGATTGAGCCACCGCTTCACTTCCGGCTTTTGGATGGTTCTTTGGGCTGGCTTCAGAGCCACGATCGCCAGATCCTGAGTAGCGAGGTTTACAGGCAGGAGCCACCGGCGCCCGGCAGAAGGAAAAAAAACGTTCTGATGGCCTCGCCATCCTCCAGCCCAGAGACTTAACCCGGCCCCTGACAAGTCAAAAATCCTTTAAATGGTCCCGGGCGTTAGGGAGGGGCAGGCAGGGAGGGCGGTGCCGGGCGTCGGGCGGCGGCTCCGCCCAGCCAATCGTCCCCCGGCCCTGGGCAGAATTCCAGCCAATCGCAGGTGGCGGTCCAGCTCCGGGGCGGGGCTGGATGGGTTCAGGCCGAGACTCGGAGGCCCAAGGAAGGTGAGCGAGGATTCTACTCGGCTCTGTTCGGACGCTCGTCTGGCCGGCGTCCGTGGAGGTGGTGGTTGCGAACCTGGAGGCTGTGGTGAGGAGTGGGATTTACCTATGGTTGGGGGCGGGAAGGGACGGGCGAAGGAGGAGTCTGAGCCGGAGTAGAGGACGCTCCTTATTAAGCTTGAGTGATGCGGTTTTGAGGGCTAAGGACCGGAGGAGACTTGAGTTCGAGATCCCAAAGGGGAGGCAAAGAAAGGTTTTTGAACTGGAGGAAGTTTAGAGTTGCGCTTTGGCGAGGGGAGCGGGTTTGGATACGAGAGCGAATCAGAGGAAGAAACTTTTGGAGAGCAAAGAATTTAATGGGACAGTTCGGCTCTTCTCGGGACGGCCTGGATTGGGAACTTCGTGATGGTTCTGGGAAAACTGTAAGAGGTTTAAGGCTGGGGTTTCGAGCATTTCTAGACAATCCCGAGACTTGTGGAATCCCCAGACTCTTCACCAGACGCCGTGGCAGGGGGTGTATGCCGGGAAAGAGTTCAGTGTTGGAGGGTCTCAGCTGCCGGACGTGGCACTTGGAGGTGAAATCTAGGGGTGTCGTGTAGTCGGAGAATAGGAAAATAGTCGGAGAATAGGGGTTGGGGAGAAAATCTCAGAATTGAGATACTAAGTCTTGCCCCTACAAAAGCATTTGTATCAGAAAACTTGGAACAAACTGAGGAGAGCCCGGGTTTCTAGACTCCACCGCCGTTTGGGGAAGAATCCTGGACCTTGGGGCGATTGTAGAGACGGGGTGAAAGCAGTCTTAGAGCTGGAGTCGGGTGGGGGATGGGTGTTCCGGGCGTGGAGCTCAGACCCACAGCCCCGGAGGCAATAGAGGGCGGGGCTCAGCTGGCGCCCGGCAGCTGGACGTCCGGGTTCCCCTCCCCCCACCAGCCAGGAGCCTAGTGCGCCTGCTCCGCGGTGGGGGCGGGGGAACTCCGTCCCCTTGAAGAGCAAAGCCCCCTGGGGATTGTAGTGCCTGTTCACGTCACTGTGCGTGCCGAGCTACTGTGGGTCCACATTTCCCAGAAGCCGCCGGGGCAAGTGGGGGCGGTCCTAGATGCTCAATAGCTATCGGGGGGAGGGCGGGGCCTCTGGGACGCCGAGGTCTGGTTGGGTGATCCGTGAGGGGGCGGAGCTTGGCGCTAGTTGAGATCTAGCAAGCTTTCCTTTGGGGCGCACTTTAGGGAAATCAGAGGCGCTGTTGGAAGGAATGAGGAAGGCGGCTCCTTCCCTGCTCTTGGGTGCGCTCCCAGTCAGTTAAGACCAAGAACGAGACAGCAGGGCAACGGTGCCTCAAGCCTTTAATCGTAGCTACTCAGGAGGCTGACATCTGAGGATCGCAGTTCAAAACCAACCCTGGCAGGAAAGTATGTGAAACTTCTGATCTCAATTAACCACCAAAAAGTCCCAAGTGGAGCTGTAGCTCAAGTGTTAGAGCACCAGCCTTGAGCAAAAAAGCTCAGAGATAGTGCCCAGGCCTGAGTTTAAGTCCCAAGACTGGTGCACACACACACACAGAGACAAAATCACTTGCAGCTCTACAGGCCTGCCTGAGAAATGCGATTTCAGGCCACTATTATGCCTTATTTGTCATTTGTCTCTCCACAGGGCATCATGGTGGGAGGTTTGAAGAGGAAACACTCGGACTTAGATGAGGAAGAGGAGGAAAAGAAATGGGACTGCAGCCCAGCACGCCTTCAGAGCTATCACCAGGCCTTGCTCCGAATCTCCTTAGACAAAGTCCAGCAAAGCCTGGGTCCCCGAGCTCCCAGCCTCCGTAGGCATGTCCTCATCCACAACACCCTGCAACAGCTCCAGGCTGCCATTCATCTGTCCCCAGCTCCGGCCCTACCCCCTGAACCCCTCTTTCTGGGCGAAGAAGATTTCTCCCTTTCCACCACCATTGGCTCCATCCTTAGGGAGCTGGAGACTTCCATGGAGACAGAATCACCTCAGATTCCAGTGGCTGCCCCAGGCCTTCAAAATGAAGGGCTGGCCCAACCTGGGCCAGTCTTCTTAGAAGCTTTGAGCTCTAGGTACCTAGGGGACTCTGGCCTAGATGACTTCTTCATGGACATTGACACATCTGGAGTGGAAAAGGAACCTGCACTGGCTGCCCCAGAACCTTCACACAACCTCTTCTGTGCCCCTGGGTCCTGGGAGTGGAATGAACTAGACCACATTATGGAAATCATTCTGGGGTCCTAAAACCCATCCACAATCCTTCTTCCAGTCAGCCTTGGTGGGCTGGGTCCCTGGATGTGACTGTGTGTATGTGTGTGTCTAGACTCTGAAAAAGAGACTGTGACCTCCTTTCTTCCTGTTTCAGGGTTCCACAAACTGTCCCGCACGTGTGTATGTCCGGTTACCGCAGCCTTCTGTGAAGGTGGCTCTTCCTGAATTAATTTATCTGCTCCAGATGCCTTAACGAGACTCTTGCTTGGAGTCTGCCTTCTCATGACCACATTTTGTCCATGTCCACCTCCCACTCCCCTGGTTGACCACACAGGGGCCTCAGGAAAGATAAACTGGGCCAGTCCAAGAGTGACAGCACTGTGCAGCCAGCTTGTTCTGAGGGAGGAGGAGAGACTGGTCTCCCCCCATCATCTTCCTCCCAGGCTGAACCCCATTTCCTTGGCAGAAACCCAGTTCCAGCAGCCTGATTCATAACCAGGCCGGACCATGTGCAATAATGGATGGAAACCACATTATATTTAAGAAAGGCAGGGTTTGCGGGTTTGGGGATTTTTTTTTTATTATTGTAATTTTTTTTTAAATAAAAGTATTTTGGAGAGAGCTGGTGTTGCTTTCAGTGTGTAAATGTCCCTGGGATGATGGGAGGAATCTAGTAAATTTCTTACCTTTTTCTTTGTCTAAGATGGAGCAGATGTATCATTGTATGGTAAGTGTTTGAGTGCTTGTTAAAAGCACTGTTGTATGCTAGGCACTGGTGGCTCAGGATCGAGGTTCAAAGCCAGCCTAGGCTGGAAAGTCTATGAGACTTTAACTCCAATGAACCACCAGAAAATGGGAAGTGGTGCTGTGGATTAAGTAGTAAGGCAATAGCCTTCAGCCGAACTGAGAGACAGCGCCCAGGCCCAGAGTTTAATTACCTAGGAAATCCTTGAAGTGTGATGATTTGGAGTAATCAGTGGGCCAGCAAGTCTCAGACCCTAAGTTCTTTTTATTTTGTTTATTTTTTTGGGGGGAGGGGCGGTCTGGTCGTGGGGCCTGAACTCTGGGCCTGGGCGCTGTCCCTCAGCTCTTCAGCTCAAGGCTAGCACTCTACCACTTGAGCCACAGCGCCACTTC
>NW_012267372.1:2466127-2509118 GCF_000151885.1 Dipodomys ordii | reverse complement strand
CGAACCACCCAGGCCGCGGGAGTCCGCGCCGCGCTCGCCGGCGCCCCCTGGCGCCCGACCCTGCGTCCTGCGGGGAGGTCGGCCTCACCTGCTCGCAGGGCACAGGTGTTGGGGGGCTGCTTCTGC
This sequence comes from Dipodomys ordii, assembly GCF_000151885.1. Taxonomy (NCBI): domain Eukaryota; kingdom Metazoa; phylum Chordata; class Mammalia; order Rodentia; family Heteromyidae; genus Dipodomys; species Dipodomys ordii. The sequence goes on along the minus strand of NW_012267372.1, from coordinate 2,508,992 downwards.
TGGGGGTGGAGTGGGGGAATCTCTGCATCCTGCACTCTCAGCTAGTCTGCTGGTCTGCAGTGAAACGGGGTCCCATGTGGTAATGCATGCCTGTAATCCTGGCTACTCAGAAGGCAAGGACTTAGAGGATGGAGTTGGGGGTCAGCATGAGCAAGAGCCCAAGATCTTATCTGAGAAATAACTAAAAAGGAGTCTGGAGATGTTAGCTCACGCCTGTCATCCTAGCTACTCAGGAGGCTGAGATCGGAGGATTGCAGTTCAAAGCCAGCCTGGGCAGGAAAGTCTGTGAGACTCTTATTTCCAATTACCCACCAGAAAACTGGAAGTGGTGCTGTGGCTCAAGCGGTAGAGTGCTCACCTTGAGCTGAAGAGCTGAGGGACAGCACCCAGGCTCAGAGTTTAAGCCCCACGACCGATTTAAAAAAAAAAAAAAAAAGAAGAGGACCAAACTTTTTTCTGGGGCTAGGTACACGAGGTGTGGGCATAAATCTCTGCTGAATGATGGAAGGATTTTAAAAATGAGGGAGGGGAGAAAGTGGAAGACAGCTCTCCAGGTGTCAGGAAATGTGGGTGGGTGGCAGGGCTGCCTGTCAATGAACACCCTAGGGCGCAGCTGGCCTGGGGTGGGTGGTGGGGCTGGGGTGAGGGGTCCCCACTGGAATACACAAAGGCACTGTGAAAAGCAGTAGTGGTGCCAGGGCGAGCGGCTCTGCCGGGAATGACGTGGGCTCTGGAATCTGCTGGCTGAGGTGCCCTGGCCCCCAGGGGCCGACCCAACACGTGGGAGTCTAGCATGGAAGGGGGGCCAGAGGTGGAGAGAGGCAGGGTCTCAGGCCTGAACCCCTCATCCGCTCAGGGATACCAGAAGGATGGGATCAAATCCTTTCCCAAGGTATCAGGCCTCTGTTGTTGTAAAACTGTCACGCTAAACATGGACATAAGGGCTGGGTTGAAGAGAGCACTTGCTTAGCAAGTGCAACATCCTAGATTTGACCCTCCCAAGTACCAAAAAAAAAAAAAAATTAAAAAAAAAAACCTCAGAAAACAACTAAGCATTGGTGACTCACCCCTGTCATCCTAGCTAACCAGGAGGCTGAGCTCTGAGGATTGTAGTTCAAAGCAGCCCTGGCAAGAAAGTCTATGAGACTTTTATCTCCAATAAGCTACCCAGAGAAAGCTGGAAGTGGTGCTGTGGCTCAAGTGGTAGAGCACAACGAGGCTCAAGGACTGTGCCCAGGCCCTGAGTTCAAGCCCCAGGACTGGCAAAAGAAAAAAACAAAATGACAAACAAAATGCCCTACCCTTTTCTCTGCCAAAGATAGAGCATCATATGATAAGCAACTGAGTGCTTGTTAAGAGCGATGTTGTATGCCAGGCACTGGTACTTCGTGCCTGTAATCTAGTTACTCAGGAGGCTAAGATGTGAGGATCACAGTCTGAAGCCAGCCTGGGCAGGAAAGTCTATGAGACTCTTATCTCCAATGAACTGCCAGAAAATCAGAAGTGGTGCTGTGGTTCAACATGGTAGAGCGCTAGCCTTGAGTGAAGAGCTCAGGGGCAGCTCCCAGGGCCCTGAGTTCAAGCCCCAGGATCTGCAAAGCAAAGAAACAAACAAATATATGAAGACTAGTTGTACAGAGGATATGCTTTTTTTTTTTTAACATGGAGTTTGTGTGTGAGGCTGTCTGCACAACAGAACTCAGAAACACTGGAGAGACGGAACATCATAGGCCAAGCAGATACAGGGGAGAATATTACCTTGCAGAAATGTAATGACATTCATACACTACTGAGGGAAGGAGCTTGAAAGAGAAGGGAAGGTTTCTGCCGGGCGCTGGTGGCTCACGCCTGTCATCCTAGCTACTCAGGAGGCTGAGATCTGAGGGTCACGGTTCAAAGCCAGCCGGGGGGAGAAAAGTCCGTGAAACTCTTATCTCCAATAAACCACTAGAAAACAGGAAGTGACGCTGTGGCTCAAGCGGTAGAGAGCTCGCCTTGAGCTGAAGAGCTGAGGGACAGCGCCCAAGCCCAGAGTTCAGGCCCCACGACCGACCAAAAAAATAAATAAATAAAAGAAGGGGAGGTTGCACCTGCAAGCCAGGCCACCATGGTGTGTGTGTGTGTGTGTGTGTGTGTGTGTGTGTGTGTGTGTGTGTGTAAAACTTCTAGCTACTCTGGTGCTGTATGATTGTAAGGAAGGTACTTAAAATCACCCAGTCTTCGTCTGTAAACCTAAACAATAACTGGATCTACTTCCCAGAGCTGTTTTGTTTTTTTTGGGGGGAGTGGAGGGGGAGGGAGATAGGAACAGCATGTGCAAAGGCTAAAGGACTCTATAATGTTTATATTTTCAGGGGTCTCTAAGCAACTGGGGAACTGAGGAGTGGTCACTGTAGGGAGACAGCAGAGGAGACATGCGAGGAAACTACTAGGAAGACATTAGGGAATCTGTCCCTCCAACTGTCAGATGGTTGGGGTATAAGAATGGACTCCAAGCCAAGTGCCCATGGCTCGCGCCTGTAATCCTAGCTACTCAGGAGGCTGAGATCTGAGGACCTCAGTTCCAAGCCAGCCTGGGCAGGAATATCCATGAGACTCTTATCTTCAGTGAGCCACTGAAAAAACTGGAAGTGGAGCTGTGGCTCAAATGGTGGAGTTCTAGCCTTGAGCCAAAGACCTCAGGAATATCACCTAGGCCCTGAGTTCAAGTCTCAGGACTGGCACAAAAAAAATAATAATAATGGAGTCCAGAAGCCCAGGGGAGGGACAGGGAGGCCGCAGGACTTGTGAGGGTGATGGAGGATGGGGTGTGCAAGGAGGTGTGGGGACTCAGCTGAGGGGGATGATCAGGGTACCCAGGGATGGTGACCAGGGGGAAGAGCAGATCTGAGAGGGAGGCGGTACAAAAGGCCCCAAAGCAGGGGCTCTGGTCCCAGAGCAGGGAGTGAGAGCTGGCATAAAGGGTGGGTACGAATGGGCTGGGCCTCACTGGGCAGGACAGGATGAGTCCTCTGCCTGCCTGGGACAGGAGAGGGTGGTCCCTGGGGGAGTGGCTTCCGCCTTCCTCCCCATCCCCCCACCCCAGCCCCACAGGATGTCCTGTGTTTACTGGAGTGACCTGGGCAGGAACCGGACACTAGTGCCACCCCTCACTCCCCCCCCCCCAGCCTGCTAAACCCAACTTCCTCTAGCCACACCCCCTTGGATGAAGGGAAGCAAGACAGGGAGACAGAGAGAAAAACAAGAGGAGCTGCATGTAGTGGCACACACCTGTAATCCCAGCACTAGGGAGACTGAGGCAGGAAGATGATAAATTCAAGGACAGCCTGAGCTACAGAGTGAGACAGTTTTAAAAATGAAAAATGAATGCCGGGTACAGGTGGCTCACGCCCATCGTCATCCTAGCTACTCAGGAGGCTGAGATCTGAGGATCGCGTTTCAAAGCCAGCCTGGGCAGGAAAGTCCATGAGACTCTTGTCTCCAATAGACCACACAGAAAACTGGAAGTGGTGCTGTGGTAGAGTGCTAGCCTTGAGCTGAAGAGCTGAGGGACAGTGCCCAGGCCCAGAGTTCAAGCCCCATGACTGGCAAAAAAAAAAGATGGGTGCTGGTGGCCATCGCCTATAGTCCTAGCTACTCAGGTTCAAAGCCAGCCTGGGTAGGCAAAGTCCATGAGACTTTTTTTTTTGTCAGTTGTGAGGCTTGAACTCTGGGTTTGGGTGCTTGAGCTCTTCAGCTCAAGGCGAGCACTCTATCACTTGAGCTACAGTGCCACTTCCAGTTTTCTGGTGGTTTATTGAAGATAAGAGTTTTACTGACTTTCCTGCCTGGCCAGGCTGTGAACCACGATCCTCAGATCTCAGCCTCCTGAGTAGCTAGGATGACAGGCGTGAGCCACCAGTGCCCAGCTCATGAGACTCTCATCTCAATTAATTACCCTAAAAAAAACAGAAGTAGAGCTGTGGCTCAAGTGGTAGCCTTGAGTAAAAACTCAAAGCTCAGGGACAGCACCTGAGTTCAAGCCCCAGGACAACCAACAAAGCCAGGTGCTAGTGGCTCACAGTCATGTCAGCTCCTCAGGAGGCTGCAATCTGAGGATTGTGGTTCCAGCCAGTCTATCCCCAAGGTGGAGGTCCCCCCAAGGGTTCAGCCTCTGGAAGGTTTGTTGAATGAATAAATGAGTAAGGGAATGTTTTTGAGTCAATCAGAAAGAGGGGGGCGGGAGAGAGAGACAGAGACAGAAAGACACAGAGACAGAGACAGAGAGACAGAGAGAGAGGGAAGGTCTCTCTCTCCCAGCAGCGCTGACCACAGGGTCCCATTTCCTTCCATGGTCCCTGAAGGCTGGCGCCGGTGCTGGCTGGGTCCCGGCCCCGCCCCAGGCCTGGAAGGCATTTCCCAGAGCTCAGCACATTCCTATCTTCCCCAGTGGCTGAGAGTGGGCAGGGGGACACTCTGGAAGAGAGGAGGGAGGCCCCCAGCATTCTGGGATCTTGCCATCCTGGTCCTGCGCCCCGCCCCCCTCCAGGCCCTCAGAGGAGGCCTGCACTTGGGGTGGGGGGGACAGGTGGGCAAGGGGATTACCTGAGCTGGTGCCTGGGCCTGTGGCTGCCCAAGCCCCACGGCTGTGCCTGGCTACACAATGGGGCAGAAGCTGCTGACATATGCTTTGGGGGTAATCCCCCAGCCTCGTCCTGGCCCCCGCCCCAGGTCCTGGCTCAGAGAGCCACGAGCAGCGGAGGCAGCAGCCTAGTGGGTGCCTGGGGCATGTGGGGGTACTTGTGCTCCCTGTGCCGCCCCCCGGGGTCTGGTGAGTCAGGGCAGACTGGGGGGGGGCCTGGAGTAGTGGAGGGGGGAAAGCCTGGTGGCCTTGGTTTGGGAGGTGGCAGGTTTGGGTTTCTAACAATTGGCTGCTGTGGGTCTTTGGATGACTCACTCACCCTCTCTGAACCTTCTTATCGGTGAAGAGTGTAGCCCAGTCCTTCCTGGTCATGCAGCTACAAAATGAGTACCTTGAATCAGAGGCAGAACTTGGGATGCCCAGTGAACACAGCATATAGGGGAGGACCCACCTAAACAGTGGGGTTCAAGAGCCCCTTGAGAATAGCCAGCCATCTAGTTTGTGTACAGGGATGGAGCCCGGGGCTTCTCACTTGCCAAACAGATAAACAGCAAATAGCTCTAAGGCCATGCCTCCTCTGTGTGTGTGTGTGTGTGTGTATTGTGAGCCACAACTCCACTTACAGCTTGTTCTGATGATTAACTGGAGATCAGAGCCTCTAGGATTTTTCCGCCTGGGCTGGCTTTGAACTGTGATCCTCAGATCTCAGCCTCCTGACTTGCTACACTCTGGGCCTCATTTTGTATTTCAGAAAGGATGTGGTGTTTTTTTTTCTTTTGCTCCCTGGGCTGGCCTTGAATTCATAACCATCCTGCTTTCACCACTCAGAGAGCTGGGATTACAGGTGTGTGCCATTTCGAGAGAGGAAAAAATCAAGGCCCAGAGACACTTGGTTTTGCCAAAGGTCACACAGCCAGGCTGATGCGAATCTAAACTAAAATCATCAGGGAATAGGGAGGAAAAGGAGTTTACCTTGAAGACTCAGGGTATGATGGGGGGGGGGGTTGCTTAGTCTCCAAGGATGGGTGGTGGCATGCAAACCCCTTTAACAGCAGGGCTAGGTGGAGGTCACTGCTCAGGCTAGGGAGGGGCAATGTCTCCGTCCCAGCACCTCCCCCCCCCACAAAGATGCAGCTAGAAGAAGGGATGTTTGTTTCCCCACCACCCACCCTCTGCTGACATCACCCCTGAGCAGCCAATGGCTGGGGTCTCCCTCTCCTATCCCTCCCCATTGCTTTTCCCCCTCAGCCTAGGGCTGGGACAGGTCAGACAGGCTGGAGCTCTGGAAGTCCTGGAGGCACCTGAAGGTCCCAGGGTAAGCAATCAGCTGGCCCGGCCCCTCCAGGCCCAAGCTGAGAAGTCTTGGGAACGAATTGGGGGGGGGGAGTGACCCGGGAAGGTTTGGGAGGTGCTGGGGCTGGGGCGGGAGGGTGACAGAAGAGTTCAAGGCAGGCAGGGCGCTGGTGGCTCACACCTGTCATCCTAGCTATGCAAGACGTTGAGATCTGAGGGTCACAGTTCAAAGCCAGCCTGGGCAGGAAAGTCTGTGAGACTCTTTTATCTCAGTGAACCATCAAAAAAAGCCAGAAGTGGAGCCGTGGCTCAAAGTGGTAGAGCTCTAGCCTTGAGGACAGCACCCAGAGGCTGAGTTCAAGCCCGGGACTGGTACCAAAACGACAACAAGCAAAGGGAAAGGGACAGACTTGAAAGCCAGACCCTGGGTTCAAATCCCAACTTCCTCTTCTTTCTGGCTGTGCGGACTCAGGCAAGATGTTTCGATCTCTGTGCCTCAGCTTTTCTATCTCTAAAATGGGCTGGTAGATGCCACCTCACTGTACTGAGGTGGTACATGATGCGGTTTATAAAGCTCTGGGGGTGAAGCTTTCTGGCCCATGGGGGGGGGTCTGGGGAGCCTGTCTCTGGGGATTGCACCTCTCACTGCTGCAGTGAAGGGATAGTGATCACTGGGGAAGCTAAGGCTGGACAGGGGACCCCATGAGACAGATGGACTGACGGATGCTGTTGGAGGCTAGTTAATATCCATTGGTCATTTTCTGCATACTGGCGCTATTCTATGTACCTGCCAGTCTTCTAGGCCACTTGATTGGTTCCACTTGACAGGTGGAGAAACTGAGGCCCCAGAGGGAAGGTCCTCATAGCTGGGAGGGGTGGGAGCGGGGACAGAGTGAGGCTGTCCAGCCAGTGCCTTAGCACCTCCCCTGCTGGCCCCTCATGGCTTCAGCCAATGTCCAGGGGCCTGCAGGAGTCAGGCGGCCTCTGATGACATCTGAGCTTGATGGTGGTCTCTGGGGGAAGAGTGGGCCAGAAGGGTCTCTGGCTCCACAGAGGGGTCCTAGCCCAGGTGACAAGGCGCCCCCCCACCTTCCCGGCCACAATGAAGATGTTGAGCAGCCCCGAAGGGCGCCTCCAAATTGTGGGCCCCAGTGTTAAGTAAGGGCTCCAGACAGACGGGCACCAGTGGCTCAGGCCTGTCATCCTAGCAACACAGGAGGCTGAGATCTGAGGATCATGTTTCAAGGCCAGCCTGGACAGGAAAGTCGATGAGACTCTTATTTCCAATTAGCCAGCAAAAATAAAAGCCAGCAGTGGATCACACCCAGGTCCTGAGTTCAAGCCCTAGGACTGGCACAACAACAACAAAAACAACCAGATCAAAACAATGGTTGGCATCTAGAAGGTTCTGCCCAGTTTCATTCACCTGGGCAACCCTGTGAGATTTTCCAGCCAACCTCAGTTGGGACCCCTGGAAGGGGTGTATGTGGCTCTCTTCTCCCCCTGCCTGGTGGGATAGGCAGGGGCTGGGAACAAGGAGTACCTGGGGTGGAGTGGGTTTCCTTCCGGAAGCTTCCCTCACCCCACCCCAGGACCTGCCACTCAGGAAGGGCACAGTTAGGCTAAATATAACCTGGGCTGGGCAGCTGTCCCAGGCAGGGATGAGGAAGGAGGGTGCTCTCTTGCCCCTGGTGCCAGGCTCTGGGTATGACTCTCTTTGTCTAGGCTTGGAACTGAGAGCCTGAGGCCCATGGGAGGGGTTCCCCACCTCTCCCACACTTGACGTCTACAAGTGCTTCTAAGCCCTATGCCCCCCATCTCTCCCCACCCCAAGGTAAAGTGCCATCTGTTCCATGGTTGCTGGTAGCTCTTCCCCGCTGGGGTCAATCTTTGTCTCTCACTTGTTTTATTTTTGTCAGGTGCTGGGGCTTGAACTCAGGGCCTGGGCACTGTGCCTGAGTTTTGGTGCGCAAGGCTATAGCACTCTATGACTTGAGCCACAGCTCCACTTCTGGCTTTTTGGTGGTTCATTGGAGATCAGAGTCTCATGGACTTTCCTGCCCGAGCTGGCTTTCAATCATGATCCTCAGATCTCAGCCTCCTGAGTAGCTAGGATGACAGGCGTGAGCCACTGGCTCCAAGTTCTTATTTCTCAACTTTTGAGAGGTACCACCGGGCAGGGTGAGCCAAGGCCTGGCACAGGAACACATTCATGGCACCCTCGACCCCTCCCTGCTCATGTCTCTCCCAGGGCTCCACACCCTCCGTGCAAGTTGCCTAGAGCAGGCACAAGGGCCCTGGGTGCTAACTCTGCCTGGCTGTGTGATTCTGGACAGCTCAGTTTCCCCTCTCGGAGCCTCAGTTTCCCCTCTTTACCAGTGTGATTTTGAGGCCTGTGGGATCTAATCCAGCACCGAAACCAGAGCGTGCCTGCCCTCCCCCAACAAAGGAGCCAGCCTGGGAGCTAGGGGCTCACAGCGGGGGCTGGGACCCCTGGGAGATCCAGGGAGGTGCCCTCTGACACTGTGGGGGCCGACTGTGAGGTGGAGGCAGCCGGGTGCTGAGGGGGTCTTGGTTCTGAGTCCTGGCTGGTGGTGGGCTATGAAGGGCCATTGTGTCTGCGGGTGGGTGGGTAGCAGTGGAATGCGGGCTGGCCAGCAGACGGGCCATTGTGTGAGAGAATGTGCTGCGTGAGGTCTGACCTTTCTCTGCCAAGTAGGGGTTGGCGGGTTGGCATGCCAGGTGGGGGGCCAAGCTTGGAGTTGGAGGTGGGGGGGAGCAATCTCTATGTCCATTCCTCCAGAATGGGGCCAGCCAAGAGGCTGTGAACCCCTAGCTCCGTGCACTGAGCCATGTTCTCTGAGCAGACAAGATGTTTGGGGTGAGAAAGTAAAGTTCAAGCCGGGCACCAGTGGCTCACACTTGTCTAGCTACTCAAGAGGATGAGATCTGAGGACTGTGGTTCAGAGACAGCCAAGGAAAGTCCATGAGGCTCTGATTGCTAATGAGCCAGCCAAAAGCCACAAATGGAGCTCTCCAGTGGTAGACTATCAGGTACTTAGGAGGCTGAGAGCTGGAGAATCACAGTTTGAAGCCAGTCAGGGCAGAAAAGTCTGTGAGACTCCAACTCTAATTCATCAGCAAAAAGCTGGGTTGGAGGCATGGCTCTGGTAGGTAGAACACCAGCCAAGCAAGCAATATGAGGGTGAAACCCTGAGTTCAATTCCTGGTATAAGGGGAAAAATAATTATCAACTTCACAATGGTCTGTGGGGCACTTAACTTCAGCCAAGAACAAGGATGTTCTTTTCTTTTTTGTTAGTCATGGGGCTTGAACTCGGCGTCTGGGCATTGTCCCTGAACTCTCGCTCAAGGCTAGTGCTCTACCACTTTGAGCCACAGCACCACTTCTGGCTTTCTGGTGGCTAACTGGAGACAAAGAGTGTCACAGACTTTCCAGGCTGGCTTTGAACCGCGATCCTCAGATCTCAGCCTCCTGAGTAGCTAGGATGACATGTGAGCCACCGGCGCCTGGCACCACTTTATACCTATTAACTCACCGCACCCTCAGAACAGCCTTGCCAGGGGCTGCCCTTCTCCTCCTACCTTATTAGCCAAGGAAGGGGAGGGGGTTTTGTCCACTGGGGAAGGGAGGGAGGGAGGGACTAGAACTATTTTACAGGAAATTCTCCCTCTTTCTCTATGCCCTGAAGTGGCTGGTACAAGGGCTCAGCTGCCAGACAGATCTAGGAGACAGTAAAGGTTTCACCCTCTGTGGCCCATCTGGGCCATTTGGGGCTAAGGTTCTTTGAACCTCAGTTTCCCCACCTGCACGCTGTAGACGAGGCGCTGGCAGAGCCTGCTCTGGGAGGGCCAGACCCTGAGGAAGTGAGTGGTGATTGATAATAGTATGCAACTGATTCTTCTAGAGTCCCGGACCCAGGAGGCCCAAGGTGCTGGAGGTGACCCTCAGGTGAGCTCTGGCTGATGCCACATGTCCCTTCCTGCCTCCCTCCCTGGCTTGGGTGGAGCCTCAAGTCCCGTTCTCTCCCTGGCAGGCAGCAAGACCCCAACGGAAGGGTTTGAGCCCTGCAAACAGCTGTCCTGCACCTCCGGCTGGGCTCCTGTTAGGAGAGAGTACCTGTACCCAGGCGGCGGTGAGGGGACACCACGGGTGGGGCTCTTCCCACCCTCTTTTTTTCCCCCTCCAAATTTTTGGTGGTAATGAGGATTTGAATTCAAGGCCTCCAGGAATTAGGCATGTGTTCTACTGCTTGAGCCACGCCCCCAGCTGGGTTGGTTTTTTTTGGTGTTTGTTTTTTTTCTCTTTTTGGTTTCATAGGGCCTGAACTCTGGGCTTGGGCACTGTCCCTCAGCTCTTCAGCTCAAGGCTAGCCACCCTACTACTTGAGCCACAGCGCCATTTCTGGCTTTTTCTGCTTATGTGGTGTTGAGGAATCAAACCCAGGGTCTCATGCATGCAAGGCAAGCACTCTACCACTAAGCCACCTTCCCAGCCCTGGGTTGTTTTTTTTGTTTTTTTTTCCATATAGGATCTCAAGCTTTTGCCTGGGCTGGACTGGGATCAAGATTCTCCTACTGCTAGGTGCTGGTGGCTCACGCCTGTAATCCTAGCTACTCAGGAGGCTGAGATCTGAGGATCTCGGTTCAAAGCCAGCCCGGGCAGGAAAGTCTGTGAGACTCTTATCTCCAATTAACCTCCAGAAAACCAGAAGCGGTGCTGTGTGGCTCAAATTGGTAGAGCACTAGCCTTGAGCAAAAGAGTTCGGGGACAGCGCTCAGGCCCAGAATTCAAGTCCCACAACCACCAAAAAACAACAACAACAACAGAAAAAGATTCTCCACCTCCACCTCCCAACTAGCTGGGATTAGAGAAGTGCCCTACCGCACTCGGCCATGCCCTTCTGACACCTGCCCAGACCTCCCTAGTAAACCTAACACCCACCTTCATTCCTTCCTGGTCTTGAACCTCTATACGTGCCCTGGCAGGCTCAGCGGCAGCTGCTCCATGCAGAACTGAAGTTGGTCCTGCAGCAGAAGGAGGAGAGGAAGCAAGAGCTTGGGGCTGGGGAGACTTCCAGCAGCGCCATGGAGGTCAGGAGCCGGAGTGCAGAGGTGAGTGGCCACTGGCCTTTCAAGGGGCACAGAACAGGGCAGCCACAAGACACTTCCATGTTTCTTTGTGCCTCAGTCTCTCCATCTGCAATATGGCAAGAGATTTAACTGTGAGAGCCAAAAAAAAAAATAGCATATATAAAATGCTTAGTTCAGTGCCTGATCCAGACTTCAACACACAACAGCTAACTCATTGGATCATTGAGGACTTAAATTAATAATGAGCTACAGAAACTCAGTAAAACCAGGCACTGGTGGCTCACGTCTGTAATCCTAGCTACTCAGGAGGCTGAGATCTGGGGATTGAGGTTTTAAGCCAGCCAGGGCAGAAAAGTCTGTGAGGCTCTTGTCTCCAGCGAACCAGCAAAAAGCCAGAAGTGAAGCTGTGGCTCAAGTGGTAGGGTGCCAGGCTTGAGCAGAAAAACCCAAGTGAGAGCTCAAGGCCCTGAGTTCAAGCCTCAGTACCAGCATGAGCCATGCCTGCTACCTCACCTACTCAGGAGGTAGAAAGAGGACGATTGCAAGTTTAAGGCAGCTCCAGCAAAGCTATACAGACCCTGTCCACACGGGGACAAAATTAAAGCAAGAGGAGTGAACATTCCTGAGGCTGTGGGTTTAATTCCTAGTACCGAGCAAGTATGCAGGGAAAAAAAGAGGAGACAGGAAAACAAAACAAAACAGGTAGAAATCCTTCCTCAGAACAAGAATGAACGAGCAGTACCTACTTTGGGTGATATCACCTCTTTGTTTTTTTTTTTTGGTCGGTCGTGGGGCTTGAACTCTGGGCTTGGGCGCTGTCCCTCAGCTCTTCAGCTCAAGGCAAGTGCGCTACTGCTTGAGCCACAGCACCACTTCCAGTTTTCGAGTGTTTTATTGGAGATAAGAGTCTCACAGATTTTCCTGCCTGGGCTGGCTTTGAACCGCAATCCTCAGATCTCAGTCCCCTGAGTAGCTAGGACTACAGGCGTGAGCCACCGGTGCCTGGCCCTGACATCACCTCTTAAAATCTCAGTTTCCCCATTGATAAAATGAGGCATCTCTGGCCATTTGCACAGTCTGGTGCTACAGCATCCTCAAATAGTGGTGACTGTGGCTGTGATGAAGATACAACATTTTCATTTGTCCTACTATGTGCCACACGGAGTAGGTCTACTTTTACAGGCTCTTCACTAACGATGGGGTGCTAACAAGGGGGTCACTAATGTCTATAGGATGACCTATGGTTTCTGGGTTCAGAGATGAACGGACAAGGCCTGGCTCTTTAATTTGCTGAGTGGTATTAGGCAAGTTACTTCACATCTCTGAGACTTAAGTGTTCCTCAGGTGTGATTGCCCAACTTTGTAGAGAGGATGAAATGAGATCTTAGGTAAAATGCTTAGCCCGGGGCCTTTGAAGCCAAAAAGGAAGTGGAGATGGCCTTATTAGACCCTATTCTCTTAGAGACCCTAGCATGAGAGTCTGGCCCAGCCCTGCTCTGTTCCTCTCCAGTCCTGTCTGGTCTCAAAGCCCTGCCCTGCTCTCTGCTTCTTGAGGTCACAGTTCACAACCAGACATTCCTGCACCTTTCCCGATGCTACCTTTTACAGCAGAGAGATGGGCCAGAGACAGCAAGGGATTGGATTCCTAGGCAGAACTCAGGTGTCTCACTTCCTCTTTGGGGAGGCTTCTAGGTGCACCCCATTTTGTGCACTCCAAAGTCAGAGTGAGCCTGCACCATTTACAGTAAATATCAAGAATGCCACCATTCATTACCCACACCGTGCCCCTCCCCCCTTCACTGGATTCCCTCTCCTGTGGGCGTTATGCAAGAACACGGGGTTATACAGTCCACAATAGAGCTCAGTGTCACATCATGTGTGAGCCCACAGCGGGGGCAAGGCCCCCACTCCTCCATCCTGCATGGTTTAAGAGCCCAGCCCTGTCCTAAGAGTCCCATCCTTAATCCCATTGAGGGTGAGACTACTGCTCATACCTGTATTCCTGGCTACTTTAGGAGACTGGGATCTGAGGATCACGGTTCAAGGCCTGCCCAGGCAGAAAAGCCTGGGAGACTCTTATTATCAGTTAAGCAACTAGTCAGAAGTAGAGCTGTAGCTCATTGGTAGAGCACCAGCCTTAATCAGACAAAACCAAGTAAGAGCGCCAGAGGCTAAGTTCAAGCCCTAAAACGGGCATTCACACACACAAAAGCCCCACAGCGCAAATCTACCCTTAGCATTAGATTCTTTCCCTGCCTCAAACCCAGCGTAAACTCCAGCCACACCTCTCTCTTTTCTCTGAGAGAACCTTGGGGAATCTTATTGGGCCTCTGGAGCCTGGGCGCTTAGTCCCGCCCTCCCCGATTGGGCCCGCCCTAGACATGGCCCCGCCCTCGAAGAGAAGCCCCGCCCCCATGTACAGTCCCCGCCCTCTCCAGCTGGCCCGGCTCCTATTGGTCCCTCCCCAGTTATGGCCCCGCCCCCAGAGCTTCCAGCGCACGTGGGACGGGCTGTTAAACCGTAAGACGGATCCTAGAGGGTGAACCTCCGGCGCTCACGTGCGTGAAGGGAAGACGTACCCCGAGCTCCCTCTACGAGCCGCTTTTAAGCGCGATGGCAACTTCTGGGCGAGGTTTAGCCCAGGCTCCCCATGGAGACCCCTTGCTGCCTTCCGCAGGAGCTGAGGCGTGCGGAGTTGGTGGAGATCATCGTGGAGACCGAGGCGCAGACCGGCGTCAGCGGCATCAATGTCGCGGGCGGCGGCAAAGAAGGGATCTTCATCAGAGAGCTGCGCGAGGACTCACCCGCCGCCCGGTCTCTAAGCTTGCAAGAAGGTGGGCGTGGTCACGAACTGGGCGTGGCCTCTCCGCGTGGGTGGAGGCCCGGCGAGAACTGACAGGGATGTTGTGGGCGTGGCCTGCGTGTAGGAGGCAGGATTAAGAGCCTGGGGCGGTGCTTTGCGTGTGGCTGCTGCTGATGGTTCTGAGCATGCTCTGAGGGCTCTCGTTATTGTTTTGGGATTGAAAATCCTTGGTTAAACCAGGTGCTGTTAGCTACTCAGGAGGCTAAGATTTGAGGATCACAATTTGAAGCCAGTCAATACCGAAAGTGCCCGTGAGACTCTTATCTCCAATCAATCACTCAAAGATCAGAAGTGGATCTGGGGCTCAAAACGGTAGAAAGTAAAAAAAGAGTTCAGGGACTAGGCCCAATTCATGAGTTCAAGCCCCACGACCCATAAAAACACAAACCTTGCGGGGCTGGGAACGTGGCTCAGGGGTAGAGTGCTTGCCTTGCATGCATGAGGCCCTGGGTTCGATTCCTCAGCACCACATACACAGAAAAAACTGGAAGTGGGTGCTATGGCTCAAGTGGTAGAGTGCTAGCCTTGAGCTGAAGAGCTCAGGACAGTGCCCAGGCCCAGAGTTCAAGCTCCATGACCAGCAAAAAAAAAAAAAAAGAAAAAGAAAAAGAAACCACACATACACACAAACCTTGGTTAACTAGTGCATGCTCTTTTTGCGCCTTAGTTTTCTCATCTTTAAAATAGGAACAATCAACCGGGCACCAGTGGCTCATGTCTGAAATCTAGCTACCTCAAGAAGATGAGATCTGAGGATCATGGTTCAAAACCAGCCTAGGCAGGAAAATCTGTGACCCTTATCTCCAGTTAACTACTTAAAAGCAGCGAGAAGTGAAGCTGTGGTCCACGTGATATAGCACCAACCTTGAGTTAAAAAGCTAGGGACAGTGTCCAGGTTCTGAGTTCAAGCCCCAGCACGGACACAGAAACAAAACAACAAGATAGGAACAAGCCGTACTGATCTCATGGGGTTATTATGTAGAACAAATGAGTCAGTATTTAAAACAAAACAAAACACCTTGCACAAGGTTAAGTGGCAAATAGTAAGCACTTTGTAAGTGCTAGTTAATAGTTGTGCTGTTAGGGCCAGAGAAAAAGGGTGGAGTTAACTTGGGAAGGGCGTGGAGATGCAACTTATTCATGCAACAATTATTAAGTGCATGCTTTCCTTCTGAGACATTACTTAAGTGCTTCCTAGTGGGCACAGACATATTTAAAGAAAATAAATAGTAAATTAGATGTGTGGTTGTGCCTGGAGCAAAGCTGCATTTTTACATCAGGTAGATGAGAAACATGGAAGGCTGAAGGAGATAGGGAACAAGCTCCCGAGGAATATACCTCAGCGGTAGAGCTGCTTGCTTAGCATATTCGAGGCTCTAAGCTTGATCATCCTTGAGCAGAAAAAGCTAAGGGACAGTATCCAGGCCCTGAGTTCAAGTCCCTCACCTCCCTACCCCCCAAAAAAAAGACTAAATATTTATTTATTTTGCCAGTCCTTGGCTTGAACTCAGGGCCTGGGCACTGTCCTTGAGCTCCTTTTACTCAAGGCTAACACTCTCGCACTTGAGCCACAGCACCACTTCCGTTTTTTTTCTGTTTCTGTGGTACTGAGGAATCGAACCTTAGGGCTTCATGTATGCTAGGCAAGCACTCTACCACTAAAACACATTCTCAGCCTAAGATTGGAGGCCTTTTATTCCTGGAGTCTGTGAGTGAAGGGGGAGGAGGAGGTTGATCTTGGTGAACTGGGGCATCAACAGTACACTAACTGTAGGGGCAGTGTTGGGAGCAGAGACAGGTTGCTTAGTGTTAAATGGTGTTGGAGATGGAAAAGAAGGATTTGAATTCTGGATCCATTTTCAAGCTGGAGCCTAGATATTTGGGAGTAGCTATGGGGTATGATGAAGAGAGAGGAGTCACAGATCCAGGGAGAATGGAGTTACCAGTTCTGCAAATGGGGTACCCTGCGGCTGGGGCTTGCTTGGGAAAAGACTAGAAATAGTAGCATGTTTGCAAGCTGATGGGGATTCTGTAGAAGAGGTGGGGAGAGGAGAGGAAAAACTGTCCCTGGGCAGGCAATGGAGGATTGGTGTGAGCTAGTCATTTCATCCCTAGGAACAGGAGAAAATCACCACTAAAGAAGATAAGTCTGGGAGAGAGCGAGGGAAGAGGTGACATTGTCCAAAAAGAAATTTACTCATTACCTGATTTATGGAACCCCTTTGCACATCATCATTATAATAATACTAAAACAACAACAATAATTAATAGAGAGCCAGGCACTGGTGGGTGGCTGTAATCCTAGCTACTCAGGAGGCTGAGATCTGAGGATCACAGTTGGAAGCCAGCCAGGACAGAAAAGTCTTGGTGTGACTCTTGTTTCCAATTAATCACTCAAAAACCAGAAGTGGCACTGTGGCTCAAAGTGGTAGAGTGCTAGCCTTGAGTAAAAGAGCTCAAGGGGCCGTGTCCAGGGCATTAGTTCAAGCCTCATGACTGGGTGTGTGTGCGTGGGGGTGGGGATAGGGGGGTGGGGGGGAAAGACAGGTCTGTTGGGGACCAGAGGCTATAATCCTAGCTACTCAGAAGGCTGAGACAGAGATCTGAGGATGGCAGTTCAAAGCCAGCCCGGCAGGAAAAGCTGTGAGACTATCTCCAAAGAACAACCAAAGAGCCAGAAATGGAGTTGTGGCTGAAATGGTCGTATTAACCTAGAACACAAAAACTCAGGGACAGCACCCAGGCCCTGAGTTCAAGTTCCAGGACTGGCACAAAAATGAAAGAAAAGGCATGGGAATGTAGAGAAGTCACCATCGGATTCGATTTTCTCAATAAAGAACAGTGTGTGAAATTGTAAGGCTGGAGGAGACGACCCTAGGTAGCACTGATTTGTTTGGGATCGGGGGCGGGGCCAAACCAATGGGGCGGAGCTCCTCGGGACCTCGCTGCACCGGGTGGGTGGGACCAAAGGACAGGACCTTAGACTTCAATTGGATGGGCGGGGCAGATGGGCGGGACCAGATGAGACCACGCCTCCGTCCTCCTCCTCCCCCCTCCCCCCCCTTACAGGGGACCAGCTGCTGAGCGCCCGCGTGTTCTTCGAGAACTTCAAGTACGAGGATGCGCTACGCTTGCTTCAATGTGCCGAGCCTTACAAGGTCTCCTTCTGCCTGAAGCGCACCGTGCCCACCGGGGACCTAGCGCTGCGGCCCGGGACCGTGGCTGGCTACGAGATCAAGGGCCCGCGGGCCAAGGTGGCCAAGCTGGTACGCGTGCTTAGCCCGGCCCCGGCCCCAGCGCAGGCCCCGGCCTGCCCCAGCGATCCGGTCTGTGCGCCGTGAGCCCCCTTCCCAGCCATCGTGGGCCAGCCTTGCCCCCTCTGTCTCATCACTAATCCAACGCTAATCCATCCTCTGTCCTTTGCTCTCTGCTCCCAAAAACTCCTCCCCTGGGAGGGGTCCCACCTATCCCAGACCATGCCCCGACCCCCCATCCCATCTTAGAGAATCATCCTTAGGATCAGATTCAAGCTCCCTAGGGGTACTGGAAAGCAAGAAGGCTGAGTTCCATGCATGAGTGATGCTCAGTTATCGCTGGACAAGTGTCTGTCCTTCCCTGAGCCTCAGTTTCCCTATCTCTGCAATAATGGTGTTGGGGAAATGCCTGGAGAAGGGCCTTAGAAGCCTTGGGTCCCAGTTTCCATGCTCCTGTAGGTTCCCTGTGAGATTCTAAAGGCAGCCTGTGCCTTCCTGGGGAGAAATGGCAGGCAGGAAGTGGGGGACAGTGTTTTGGAGACAAGAGACTACCCCCAACATATCCCCAGTCTGGTGCACTCAGTGACAGTTCGGGCTCTTTCTGTCCGCTCCCAGCCTCCCACTGTCCCACCGCCTCCCGCCTCTCTCCTCTCTCCCCAGAATATCCAGAGTCTGTCCCCTGTGAAGAAGAAGAAGATGTTGGTGGTGCCTGGGGCTCTGGGGGCCCCTGCAGACCTGGCCCCCGTTGACGTCGAGTTTTCCCTCCCCAAGTTCTCCCGTCTGCGCCGGGGCCTCAAAGCTGAGATCTCCAAGGGTCCTGTCTCAGCTGCCCCTGCCCGCCGGCGCCTCCAACTGCCTCGGCTGCGGGTTCGAGAAGTGGCTGGAGAGGCCCAGGCAGCCCGGATGGCTGCTGCTGCTCCTCCCCCCAGGAAGGCCAAAGTGGAGGCCGCTGAGGTAGCCACAGGAGCGAGGTTCACAGCCCCTCAGGTAGAGCTGGTTGGGCCTAGGCTGCCAGGGGCTGAAGTGGATGTCCCTCAGGTCTCAGCCCTTAAGGGGGCCCCCTCTGCGGAGGCAAGCAGTGGTTTTGCCCTCCTGCCAACCCTTGGGCTAGGAGCCCCAGCTGCACCTGCTGTGGAGGCCCCAACTGTAGGGATCCAGGTCCCCCAAGTGGAGCTGGCCACCTTGCCCTCGCTCCCCGCTCTGCCCACCCTTCCCTGCCTGGAGACCCGGGAAGGGGCCGTGACGCTGACAGTCCCCACCCTGGATGTAGAAGCGCCTTCGGTGGGGGTGGATCTGGCCTTGCCAGGCTCAGAGGTGGAGCCCCGGGCAGAAGTGCCTGATGTGGCTCTGAAGATGCCCCGCCTCAGTTTCCCCCGCTTTGGGGTTCGAGGGAAGGAAGCCCCTGAGACCAAGGCAGTCAAGGGCAGCCCTGAGACCAAAGTGAAGGGTCCCAGACTTCGAATGCCCACCTTTGGGCTTTCTCTCCTGGAGCCCCGGCCCTCTGCCCCCGAGGCTGTTACAGAGAGCAAGCTAAAGCTGCCCACCCTCAAGATGCCCTCGTTTGGCATTGGAGTGGCAGGGCCTGAGGTCAAGGCACCCAAAGGGCCAGAAGTGAAGCTGCCTAAGGTCCCTGAGGTCAAGCTCCCCAAAGTACCAGAGCCAACCCTTCCAGACATACGAGTCCCTGAGGTGAAACTCCCAAAGGTGCCAGAGATAGCCATGCCAGAGGTTCGACTCCCAGATGTGCAGCTCCCAGAGATGAAACTTTCTGAGATGAAGCTGCCCAAGGTGCCCGACATGGCGGTGCCTGATCTACAACTCCCGGAAGTCCAGCTCCCCAAAGTGCCAGAGATGAAGCTGCCCAAAGTGCCCGACATGGCGGTGCCTGACCTGCGACTCCCAGAAGTCCAGCTCCCCAAAGTACCAGAGATGAAGCTGCCCAAGGTGTCTGAGATGGCTGTGCCCGATGTCCGACTTCCAGAAGTCCAGCTCCCCAAAGTGTCCGAGCTAAAGCTTCCTGAGATGAAGCTGCCCAAAGTCCCCGAAATGGCTGTGCCCGACCTGCACCTTCCGGAGGTACAGCTCCCCAAAGTGCCCGAGATGAAAATCCCATCCATGAAACTCCCCGAGGTGAAGCTCCCCGAGATCAAACTGCCCAAAGTCCCTGAGATGGCCGTCCCCGACCTGCACCTTCCGGAGGTGCAGCTCCCCAAAGTGCCCGAGGTGAAGCTGCCCAAAATGCCCGAGATCCCCGTACCTGACCTGCACCTCCCAGAAGTACAGCTCCCCAAAGTGTCAGAGATGCAACTTCCAGAACTGCAAGTGCCGAGCGTCCCAGAGGTGTGCCTCCCTCAGGCCCCGGAGTTGAAGGTGTGCAAGGTGCCAGATGTGCAGCTCAAGGTGCCAGATGTGCAGCTCCAAGCTGCTGCAGCCGAGCAGGCGGAGAAGATGGAATTTGGCTTCAGGATGCCAAAGATGACCATGCCCAAGTTAGGCAGGGTGGGGTCTCCGGCACAAGGCAAGGTGGGTCCTGAAGACTCGGGGAAGCTGGTCACCCTTCCCTGTTTGCAGCCGGAAGTGGGAGCTGAGGCTAGAGGGGGCGTCCCCTCCCTCACTCTGCCTTCCGTAGAGCTGGATCTGCCAGGGGCCCTTGGCCTGGAGACACAGAGCCAAGCAGTTGAAGCAGCTAAGATGGACCGGCCAGAGGGTCCTGGAGTGGCAGCAGGTGTTGGCGAAATGGGCTTCCGGGTGCCATCTGTTGAGATCGTGACTCCACAGCTCCCCACTCTGGAAGTTGCAGAAGAGCAACTGGAGATGATGGAGATAAAGGCCAAGCCCTCCTCCTCCAAGTTCTCCCTGCCTAAGTTTGGACTCTCAGGATCAAAGGCGGCCAAGGCAGAGGCTGAGGGGGCTGCACGAGCCAAGCTGAAAGTGTCCAAGTTTGCCATTTCACTCCCCAAAGCTCGAGTGGGGACTGAAGCTGAAGCCAAAGGGGCCGGGGAGGCAGGCCTGCTGCCCGCGCTCGATCTGTCCATCCCACAGCTCAGCCTCGATGCCCATCTGCCCTCAGCCAAGGTGGAGGCCACAGGGGCCGATGTCAAGCTCAAGGGGCCTCGATTTGCACTGCCCAAGTTTGGAGTCAAAAGCCGGGACACTGAGGCGGGAGAAGTAGCGGCAGGGGTGGTTGAGTTAGAAGGCAAGGGCTGGGGTCGGGATGGGAAAGTAAAGATGCCCAAGTTCAAGATGCCATCTTTCGGGCTGGCCCGAGGGAAAGAAGCAGAAGTCCAGAGTGGACGGGTCAGCCCAGGGGACAAGCCAGATTCCACAGTTGGAGCACTTAAGATCCCCGATGTAGAGTTGGTGACAATGGTGCCCCAGGAGGAAGGTGGGGCCCAGGGGGCCGTGGCTGGGAGTGCGGCACAGCAGGTGTCCGCAGCCAAGAAGGCCCACACTGAGGGCCATGATGGGGTCCTCAGGATGCCCCCACTGACCATCTCTGTGCCCCAGGTGGAGCTAGCCAGCTTTGGGGAGATGGGGAGCCCGGGGCAGCAGGCTAAGCCTGGAAGCCAGGTGGCAGGGGGTGAGCTCTTAGTGGGCGAGGGGGTCTTTAAGATGCCCACAGTGAGCGTGCCCCAGGTTGAGCTGGATGTAGGGCGGGGCCACGAGGCCCAGGCAGGCCAGGGAGCCACAGGTGAAGGTGGGATGCGGCTGAAGTTGTCCACCCTGGAGGCAGATGCCAGGGGAGAGGGTGGCGAGGAACAGCCCCCAGGGGCAGAGCGGACCTTCCACCTCTCACTGCCTGAGGTAGAGCTCTCCCCACCGGCCGTGGGCAGCCACGCCGAGTACCAGGTGGCCGAAGGTGGAGGGGATGTGGGACATAAGCTTAAGATGCGGCTGCCGCGGTTTGGCCTTGCGCGGGCCAAGGAAGCTGGGGAGGAGGGAGAGAAAGCCAAGAGCCCCAAGCTCAGGCTACCCCGAGTAGGCTTTGGCCAGAGTGAGTGGGCACCCGGAGAAGGGTCCCCCAATTCCGAGGAGGAGGAGGAAGAGCACACTGGGGAGGGAGCCTCCAGCCACCGCAGCCGGGTTAGGGTCCGCCTGCCCCGCGTGGGTCTAACGGCCCCTTCTAAGACCTCCAAGGGACAGGAGGGCGAGGCCGTCTCCAAGTCCCCTGTTGGGGAAAAGTCACCCAAATTTCGTTTCCCTAGGGTGTCCCTGAGCCCCAAGGCGCGAGGCGGGAGTGGGGACCAGGAAGAGGGTGGGTTCAGGGTCCGGCTGCCCAGCGTGGGGTTCTCCGAGAATGGGCCTCCAGGCCCCAGCAGGGTGGAAGGCACTCAGGCTGCTGCTGTCTGATGCCCTGGGTAAATGGAGCCCTCCCTCCTGTCTTCCCACCCTCCCCTTTCCTCTCCCAATCTCCCTCCCCTGTTTTGTGTGTGAGATACTAGCACTAACCCCCCAAAAGGTCCACAGGTGGCCAGCTGACCCCCAACAGGGCTCCAAGACTTGTGCACTGCTCATTGGCAGGAGCGTCTGTGTCATGCCACGCCATGTGAATAAAATAATCCCCACGTCACCGTGCGTGCAGTTTTCTGTGGAGGTCCGGGTGTGTGGGTGGGTGCAGAGAAAGGAGCCCCCCAAAAGGAGTTTCACAGCTTCTGGGGAGGAGAAACAGGCCATCCATGGTCTGAGAAACAGCAAAGTAGTGTTGGGTAGGCCCTGGTGACAAGTGGCCCATCCTAGCTCTTTAGAGGGTTGTGTGTGTGTGTGTGTGGAGGGGGGGTGTTACTAGGATTTGAACTCAGGGCCTGGGTGCTGTCCCTGAATTCTTTTGCTCAAGGCTAATGCTCTACCACTTTGAGCCACAGCACTACTTCCAGTTCCCTGGTAGTTCATTGGGGATAAGAGCCTCACAGAAGCTCAGCCCTGGTGGCTTGCACCTGTCATCCTAGCTACTCAGAAGGCTGAGATCTGAGGATCAAGGTTCAAAGCCAGTCCAGCAGGAAAGTCCATGCATGATACTTATCTCCAATGAATCACCAGGAAACTGGAAGTGGGGCTGTGGCTCAAAGTGGTAGAGCACTAGCTTCCAGGCCCCAAGTGAAAGCCCCAAAACTGACAAAAAGAAAAAAAAAGTGTCACAAACTTTTCCACCTGGTCCTGGCTTTGAACTGTGACCTTTAAATCTCAGCCTCCTGAGTAGCTAGGGTGTCAGGTGTGAGCCACCAGCACCCGGCTTCCCAGAAGCCTTTGCAGAGGACTCTGGTGAGTCCCCCATTAGAGCGTGGCTGTGGACCCCTCTGCCTTAGGCGCCCGCCCCCCACCCCATCCTTTCCTCATCAGGCTTGTTTCACGGCTCTGTTCACCTCAGCCCTACCCAGGAAGTCCTACCCATTCCCTCTTGGCAATCACAGATTCGAGCCTCCACTCTTCACACTAGACTGTCTCTTAGGATGAGGTCCCAAGGTCCTGGAGTACCTACCTGTCCACCTGTTCTTGAGCTATGAGCCATTTGTCCCACTGCCCCTCCCTATTTAGGTTCTAGGCCTCCATCGCCTACCTGTTTATTCCCAAGTATGCCCCCCCACCCAACTTTGGCCTCTTTTATTTGTTTTTTTTTGGGGGGGTCCAGTCGTGGGGCCTGAACTCTGGGCCTGGGTGCTGTCCCTCAGCTCTTCAGCTCAAGGCTAGTGCTCTACCACTTGAGCCACAGCGCCACTTCCGGCTTTTTTCTTTTTGCTTATGTGGTGCTGAGGAATCGAACCCAGGGCCTCAGGCATGCAAGGCAAGCGCTCTACCACTGAGCCACCTTCCCAGCCCTAGCTCTCTCTCTTTTTATGTGTGCTGGTGCTTTTTTTTTTTTTAAACTCAAGGTTAGCCTTCTACTACTTCAGTAGAGTGATAGTATGTTAGCACTTCACCACTTCTGGCACGTGTGTGTGTGTGTGTGTGTGTGTGTGTGTGTGCGCACGCGTGTGCGCACATGTGCCATCCTGAGGCTTAAACTCAGGCCTGGGAGCTGTCCCTGAGCTTTTTCACTCAAGGCTGGTGCTCTATCACTTGAGCTCCAGCTCCACTTGTAACGTTTTTGGTGCCTCAGTGGACATGAGTGTCACCAACTTTCCCGCCTGGGCTCGCTTCAAACCACGATCCTCAGATCTCAGCTTCCTGAGTAGTGAGGATGAAAGGGGTGAGCCACCAGCTCCTGGCTTCCCCACCCTACTGCTGAGCTCCCCTCCATCCCAGACTTGAGGACTCCCTATTCTATACCATTCTCCATTCAGCACCTCTGACCCCGTCCTGTCCTTATGAGGCTGACACTGTATTGGGGAGACTGAGTGATCAAGGTAAGGGGTAAAATGTGGTTTGTGAATGAGGAGAGAAGAGGAGATTGTGGAATTTTGGTTAGGGGTGGCAGATGGCCATGACTGGCAATTTAGGTGATGTAATTGGAAAGACCTCTGCAAGTAGGTGATACTTGAAGGATGTCCTGATGAAGGGGGAAGGGAGCCATGGAGGCATCTGGAGAAGATACTGGACATCTGTCCAGATAAGAGCCAGTGCAAAGGCCCTGAGGTAGGAGCACATGCTGCTGAATTGATCTATAAAGAAGCACTGAGGACTATGGGGTTGCAGCATGAAAAAAGTGAATCAGATCAAGATGTGATAGGGTTAGGGCTTTGGCTTGGACGCTGAACAGAGGAAGGACCTGGACAGGCTGGGGTGCACATGCCGTCTATGGCTGTGTGGTGGGAGGCAGGAAATGAGCAAGAGGACAGAGGTAACGAGACAGGGTCTAAACATGGTGAGTTCTGGGTAGGCCTGGGAGCTTTGAAGCCAACCTGGGTAAGAAAGAAAAGTCCCCAAGATTCTGATCTCCAATGAACCACGCCCAAAAAGCTGGAAGTGGTGGCTCAAGTGGTAGAGCACCAGCCTTAAGTGAAAAAGCTCAGGGACAGCACCCAGGCCCTGAGTACAAGCCTTAGTCCTAGAACATAAAAATAAAACCAGAAGTGAAGGTCACAGGCAGCCAGCCAGCCAGAGGCAAATGACAGATGTAGAAGGACCCCCTAAGAAGAGAGAGCAGGCTATCCCCAGCACCGCACCCACCCAAGAGGACCTTCTCTCTCCCACCCTGCTCTCCCACAGGTGATTGACTTCGGCTCTGCCAGCATTTTCAGCGAGGTGCGCTACGTGAAGGAACCCTACATCCAGTCTCGCTTCTACAGGGCCCCCGAGATTCTGCTGGGCCTGCCCTTCTGTGAGAAGGTGGACGTGTGGTCACTGGGCTGCGTCATGGCTGAGCTGCATCTAGGCTGGCCCCTCTACCCGGGCAACAATGAGTACGACCAAGTGCGTTATATCTGTGAGACCCAGGGCCTGCCCAAGCCACACCTGCTGCACGCTGCCCGCAAGGTCCACCATTTCTTCAAGCGCAATCCCCACCCAGATCCCACCAACCCCTGGCAGCTCAAGTCGTCAGCTGATTACCTGGCGGAGACCAAGGTAGGGAGTCAAGCAAGGGGCATGGGTGTGTGTGTGGGGACAGTCATCCAGTAGACTGCTCCAAGAACAGTCTAAATTCACTGGGTGCTGTGGCTCATGCCTATAATCTCAGCTACATGAGAGGCAGAGATGGGAGAATTGTAGAATCTGAAGGCAGCTCTGGGGGGGGGGAGAAGGGAAAAGACTGAGACCCTACTTTAAAAATAAAGCAGCAGGGTGCTGGTGGCTCACCTGTAATCCTAACTATTCAGGAGGCTGAGATCTGAGGATCACAGTTTGAAGCCAGACAGGGCAGAAAAGTCTGAGAGAGACTCTTATGTTCAATGCATCACTCAGAAAAGCCAGAAGTGGGCTGGGAAGGTGGCTCAGTGGTAGAGCGCTTGCCTTGCATGCATGAGGGCCTGGGTTTGATTCCTCAGCACCACATAAGCAGAAAAAGTCAGAAATGGTGCTGTGGCTCAGGTGGTAGAGCGCTATCCTTGAGCTGAAGAGCTGAGGGACAGCGCCCAGGCCCAGAGTTCAGGCCCCACGACCAACAATAAATAAATAAGTAAGTAAAGAAAGAAAGAGCGAGCCAGAAGTGGTACTGTGGCTCAAGTGGTAGAGTCTTAGCCTTGAACACAAACAGATTCAGGGACCCCCAGACCCTGAGTTCAAGCCCGAGGACTGGCAAAAAAAAAATAATAGATAAAGCAAAAGAGGCTGGAAGCATGACTCAAGTGATAGTATAATCTTAGTACATCTGCCTAGCAAACATGGGATCCTGAGTTTAAAACACCCCTCCCCGCAAAAAAAAAAAAAGAAAAAGAAAAAACAAGACCTGCCAGGTTGGGGCTGGGAAGGTGGCTCAGTGGTAGAGTGCTTGCCTTGCATGCATGAGGCCCTGGGTTCAATTTCTCAGCACCACATAAGCAGAAAGAAAAAAAGCCGGAAGTGGCGCTGTGGCTCAAATGGTAGAGCGCTAGGCTTGAGCTGAAGAGCTGAGGGACAGCGCCCAGGCCCAGAGTTCAGGCCCCACAACCAGACCCAAAAAAAGAAAAAAAGAAAAAACAAAAAAAAAAACCCTGTCAGGTGCCTGTGGCTCATGCTTGTAATTGTAGCTACTCAAGAGGCTGTGATCTGGGCTGGGAAGGTGGCTCAGTGGTAGAGTGCTTGCCTTGCATGCATGAGGCCCTGGGTTTGAATCCCCAGCACCACAGAAGCAGAAAAAGCCGGAAGTGGCACTGTGGCTCAAGTGGTAGAGCGCTTGCCTTGAGCTGAAGAGCTGAGGGACAGCGCCCAGGCGGAGTTCAGGCCCCATGACCCACAAAAAAAAAAAGTTTGATATCTGAGGATTGTGGTTGGAAATCAGCTCAAGCAGCAAAGTCCATGAGACTCTATCTCCAAAGAATCACCAAAAATCTGGAAGGAGAGCTGTGGCTCCAATGATAGAGAGCTAGCCTTGAGTGAAAAAGCTGAGTGCCCAGGTTGTGAATTCAAGCCCTTAGGACTGACACAAAGCACCCCTCCCCACCAAAAAACAAAAACAAACAACAAACAAACAAAACACAGGGTATGAGTGATCAGGTTAGAACCTCCTAGCAGCAAGAGAGCCCTAGATCTAATCACAAGCAGAACTGGATGTCAAGGGGCCCCCATAGGGAAAGTCTGGCATGCTAGGCCTGGACACTGGACACTGGTCAGTGCAGTGTCTCCCTTCACCCCCCCTTCCCTCGCCCCTGTGTCACCAGGTTCGCCCCTTAGAGCGTCGCAAGTACATGCTCAAGTCTTTAGATCAGATGGAGACGGTGAACGGCGGCGGGGCCAGCCGGCTGAGCTTT
The DNA here is from genome assembly GCF_000151885.1 of Dipodomys ordii. Lineage (NCBI taxonomy): Eukaryota > Metazoa > Chordata > Mammalia > Rodentia > Heteromyidae > Dipodomys > Dipodomys ordii. The sequence continues at coordinate 2,482,527 of NW_012267372.1, read as the reverse complement.
CAGGACCGCGAAGCGGTGGCTGAGCTGGCCGACCTCAGGAGCATGGTGGAGCTCATCAAGCGCATGCTCACGTGGGAATCCCACGAGCGCATCAGCCCCAGCGCCGCCCTGCGCCACCCCTTCGTTTCCATGCAGCAGCTGCGCAGCGCCCACGAGACCACGCGCTACTACCAGCTGTCCCTGCGCAGCTGCCGCCTGTCCCTGCAGGTGGAGGGCAAGGCCCCCCCGGCCATGGTGGCCACCGCTGAAGATGGGGCCCCTTATTACCGGCTGGCCGAGGAAGAGGAAGCCGTGGGCATGGGTACCGGGCCCTTCTTCTGGGATGAGAAGGCACCGGGCATGCAAAGAGCCATCGATCAGCTGGATGACCTGAGCCTCCAGGAGGCAGGGCAAGGTCTGTGGAGCGAGGCCCGGGCTGACACGGTCTCTGACATGCTCACTCCACTCAAAGCAGCCACCGCTGGCCGCAGGGTCCCTGACTCAGGTCCGGAGCCCATTCTGGCCTTTTATGGCAGCCGTCTGACCGGTCGCCATAAGGTCCGGAAGCCACCCATGGGCTCCAAGTCCAACTCCAACTTCAGCAATCTGATCCGGTTGAGCCAGGCCTCCCCCGAGGACGACGGGCCCTGCCGGGGCAATGGCTGGGAAGAAGGAGAAGGCCGAGGGGCTTCCGTAGAGCTGCCCACCATCCCGCAGAGGGACGGGGACGGGCCCAGTATCAAGGACATGACGATGGATGCTGAGGTAAGCCACATGGGCAGGTGGATGGGGAGGGGTTTCCTCCAGCTGTTTGTTTTTTTTTTTTTTGAAGGGGGAGCAGTCCTAGGGCTTGAACTCAGGGTGCTATCCCTGAGTTTCAGGGCTCAAAGCTATGCTCTACCACTTGGAGCCACAGCTCCACTTCCAATTTTCTGGTGGTTTATTTGAGATCAGTCTCACGGACTTTCCTGCCCGGGCTGGCTTTGAACCGTGATCCTCAGATCTCAGCCTCCTGAGTAGCTAGGATGACAGGCATGAGCCACCAGCACCGGGCTCCTCTGTTTTATCTGCAACATATTAATTTATCTTTGAATATGGCAAGACTTACTCCACACTAACCCACGTCTGGGATGTAAGATTCAGCAGAATGCTAACCTATCCTGCTAGGTGATAGATAATGGCGTCTTGCGTTCAAACTGATACTCCTAAGACAGGACAAAGGCTTGGCCATTCTTGCTGTGGTTCAAGTGGTAGAGCACTAGCCTCGAGCTGCAGCGCTCAGGGACAGCGACCAGGCCCAGAGTTCAAGCCCCACGACTGACAAAAAAATAAAAAGGCTAGGCCATTCTAACCCACCTTCAGACTGTAACTAAAACTCAGGACCTAGTAATATATCTGGAAGAACTGACATGTGCGGGAGCATACACCTGCCATCCAAGCCACTCAGGAGGCAGAGGTAGGAGGATTTTGAGATTAAGGACAGTACAGGCAAACCTAGCCACATCCTGTCTCTATAGCAAAACAAAGCTAGGCCTAGATGGCTCACACCTGGATATGGGTTCAGAAATAAGAAAGGAGCCGGGTGCTGGTGGCTCACACCTACAAACCCTAGCTACTCAGGAGGCTGAGATCTGAGGATCAAGGTTCAACGGCAGCTGGGGCAGGAAAGTCTGTGGGACTCTTATCTCCAATAAACCACCTGAAAACCGGAAGTGGTGCTGTGGCTGAAGTGGTAGAGCGCTCGCCTTGAGCTGAAGAGCTGAGGGACAGCGCCCAGGCCCAGAGTTCAAACCCCGCCACCGCCAAAAAAAAAAAAAAAAAAGACATAAGAAAGTTGCTGGGCACTGATAGAATAGTCCTTGCAGAGGACTATACTCCATCTCTGAGGTCAGAGGTCACCCACACTTGTTGCTGACACCCCCCCCTTCTCCCCTTGCAGAGGTCTGGGCCTGAGCTCTTTGAGCCCAGCAGCTGTCCTGGCGAGTGGCTGAGTGAGCCAGAGTGGACCCTGGAGAGCGTGCGGGGATCGCGGGCTCAGGGGCTCCCACCCCGGCACCCCCACCCGCATCCTCACGGCCCACCCCGCGCTACCACTTTCCTGCAGCACGTCGGCGGGCACCACTGATGGTGTCACCCAGCTTTGCCCATGATCGGGACCGCGCTAGCTGGGCTGGCATTCTTCCTCAACCTGAACTGCTCTACAGAGCCATCCCCAGAGCCTACAAATTATTCTTACACAAAAGATAATTATCCAGAATCCTCCCTTTCCCTTCCCTCCCCCCCAAGTGCATGCCTGCACCCCTCCCTCCCCAAACACTGGAGGCCTCTCAGGGTCTGGCCCATGGCCCCCTCGGCCAGGAAGGCAGGAAGATGGATGCGCGCTACTGGCCCCGAGCTCGCTCCCGGCTCTGCCGTCTCTGCCTATTTCAATAAAAGAACTGTTCTAGCACTCCTTGTCTCTGGATTGGCACTTAGGAATCTGCCTCCAGAACATTCTCTGGGTTTTGGCGCAGAAAGTCCTCAGGCTTAGATCTTGCCTTTGGTGCACGCTGTGGTGTTTAGGCGAGCTGGTTCCCCCTGGGGACAAGGGTGATGATGGTTCAGGTCATGCTGGATCTAGGCGCATGCTCCCTGTGTGTAGCACGTGCCAGCCTATGCTGGCTCCATGCACGCTCAGCCTGTGCCAGCTCATGTGCATTGTCCACTGGGGGCTCAGGACACACCAAAACACACAGGTGCCCCCTGTCAAGGGCTTAGCATATTGTCACACACACCCCCAGAGACCCACACGGGCTGTCCCTTAGCCCTGACACCCCCCTCTAACAGTAGTCGGTCAGACGCAGGCGGTACAGACAATTATTTACTTATTATAATCTTGGGCCCTCTTTGCCCTAGAAAGGAGGGATAGCCTAGGGGTCTGGGCCCAGCATGCACCCCCACTTCTTTGGGGGTTCCCTCCCTCAGCCCTGCTAGGCCCCAGGGGCCACTGCATCAGGCTGGTGGAGGGTAGAGGTAGAGGGGGAAATGCAGGGGAGAGCCTGTGGAGCCACAATGAGGGGTAGACAGAAAGCAGGGATATGGAGAGGGGGACCGGAACCCAGGGTCTGGGTCTCTGGGACTGTGGAGTGGGGAGGCAGGGGTGGGAGGAGCTTGAAGGTCTTGGCCTGTCCATTGGACCAGGTCTCAGAGCAGGCGGCAGGCATTGCCCACGCTGTCGGCTGAGGTGTCCAGGTCGTGGCTGTAGGGGGAGTCCCAGTCCCTCAGGAAGATGGCCTCCAGCTGGCTTCGCAGGCCGCCATGCCCATTCTGGGTCACAAGCAGGGAGGTTCCTGCCGTGTCTGTGAAGTAGCTGCCTGACCAGTTGGAGGTTCCTTTGGATGTGGGGTAAAGAGTTAACGGTTCCGTGGGGTGTCCAGGCCCTGGCACCTGCACACTCCTTCCTTCCAAACCACTCCCCCACACCTAGCCTTGATGCTCCAACACTCACCGATGTAGGCCGCACGTTCGGTCACCATGTATTTGTTGTGATTCACACGGGCATAAGGGATGCGGGCCTGGGCTTCATCGGCAGGAACCACGAAGAGTTTCTGCCAGAGAGAAGAACAGAGGGGAGGGAAGGGAAGAGGAAAGCAAGGAAAGTGAGCTGCAGGTGTGGGTGCAGGGGGTCAGAAAAGCCCCAAGAAAGCTGGGCGCTGGTGGCTCACACCTGTACTCCTAGCTACTCAGGAGGCTGAGATCTGAGGCTCATGGTTCAAAGTCAGCCCAGGTAGAAAAGTCCCTGTGAGACTCTCTTATCTCCAATGAAACACTCAAAGCCTCAGGATTGGAGGGTGGTAAGCAAGTGGTCCCCAACCTGCTGCACCTGTCCTCCATCCTCTGCCTGTGTCTCCTTTTATTAAAAATTTTGTCAATTGTTGGGCTTGAACTCAGGATCTGGGCACTGTCTCTGAGCTATTTTGCTCACTCTACCACTTTGAACCACAGTACCACTTCTGGTTTTATAGTGGTTCACTGGAGGTAAGAGCCTCACGGACTTTCCTGTCCCAGCTGGCTTAGAGCTGCAGTACTCAGATCTCAGCCTCCTTAGTAGCTAGGATGACAGGCGTGAGCCACCAGCACCTGGCCTGGGTCACCATCTTGTCCCAACCCTCTGCCTTTGTCTCTAATCAATCCCCGACCCTCTGCTGGTGTGTCTACTTAGTGCCTCTTAATGGCCAAAGCTAGTCTGGTAGAACTTACCACCTGGATGTCAGAGTGGGTGTGGTTGTCCCTCAGGGCAGCCAGGGAGAGCAGGAAGGACCGCATGGACGGCTCTGAGTGTCCCCAGCAGCTGATGAGCAAGCGAATCTTGACTCCCCGCTCGTAGGCTGCCCGGCGCAGCCCATCGTCAATGGTAGGCCAGAACCTGGGGACGGAGATGAGGAGGGCAGCCTTACCTACAGCCTGCACCCTCAGCTCTGGGGATCCAAGCCTGGCCCTTGTGTTGGCTTCCAAGAGCACCCCTAACTATCTACTGTTCTCACGGCTGGCTCCCAGCCCGTTCCTGTCTCCTTTGAGCCCTCATCCCCTGTTCCAGACCCCCAAAGACTTGTCCCCCATCATCTTGTCTACTCATCTCCACACAGCCTCCTCCAATACCCCCTCCCTAGCCCAATCATCCCTTTGTTTTGTGTGAGATAGGGTCTCTATCTCTCTGTAGCTCAGGCTGTCCTCAAACTCAAAATGCTCCTGCCTTGGTCTCCTGAGTTTTGAGATTATATGTCTCTCTCTTCTGTGTGTGTGTGTGTGTGTGCACGTGCATGCATGCGTACACACACACACACCAGTCCTAGAGCTTGAATTTAGGCACTGGGTGCTGTCCCTGAACTTTTGTTCAAGGCTAGTACTTGAGCCACTGCTCTATTTCCGGCTTTTTGGTGGTTAACTGGAGACCCATCTCATGGGTGTTCTTTCTTCATTCCTGGCCTTTGAACCTTGATCCTCAGATCTCAGCCTCCTGAGTAGCTAGGATGACAGGTGTGATCTATCAGCATCTGGCAACCCTAGTATTCTTAGCTACCTCCTACATCCATTTCCAATCTCGGCTTGTGCTTAGATACTTGCATATTCTCCCTCTCCGTCTCCCTTGCTTGCTCTTTCCCTGTTCCCTCTCCCCCTCTTTCTCTCTCCCTCTCTTGGAACCGAGGGCCTTGCAAATGCTAGGTAAGCACCCTTCCCCTGAGCTGTATGTCCTCGACTCTTTTGTTTTGTTCTTGAGATAGAATCTTGCTATGTAGCTCAAACTGCCCAGAACTCCCCATCTCAGCCTCTTGAGTGCTGGGATTACAGGAATGTACCACCACACCCCTTCGAGACCATGATTTCTGCTGCTCCAAACCCCACATTTCACACCCCTGGTTCAGGCTTCTAGCTGCCCCATTCCTTTTGTTTCCCTCACCCCATCCAGTCCCTGCCTCGGACATCCAGTGGTGTGTCTGTCACTTCCGTCTCCCTGTCTGCATCCATGCTCTCGTCTGCTCTCTGAGCTCCGTCACTCCCTCTCCCCACGCAGGGGCTCCCCATCCCAGCCCTGTCCACACCCAGCTGCACCTGCGAGGGTGGGAGAATTCCATGGTGGGCAGGTAGTTCATGACTGCGATGTAGATGAAGCTCCGTGCACTGTCCACCACGTTGAGGAGGGCCTTCAGGTCTGGGGTGCGGCTACTTGGACACAGGGGTGGGGGTGCACTCTGGGGGTGAGAAGAGAATCACAGAAAATGTCCCGCAGAGGCATGGTTGGGGGTTGAAGGCGTGGCTCAGTTGGTAGACTGCTAGCCAATGAGCGAAAACATCAGGTACCGAGTTCCGAGTCCTGATCTCAGATCAAAAACAAAACAAAACAGAGGCATGATCATAGTGACCCCTGTGTATGGCCAGCTCCCCATGAACCAGGCCTTCTGGGTCTCATTGAGTTCCTCACCTCTGAAGGTGAGGGGACAATCACTATGTCAAAAATAGGCTCAGAGTGGGTAAGAGACTTGCCTACGGTCACACAGCTGATTGATGAAGCCAAGATTTGCACCCAGACTGCCTGGTTCCAGAATTTATGCTTTGAGTGGTTCCTCATTCAGCATCAATATCACTTGGAAACTAGTTAAAAATGCAAACTGTGCTGGGTACAGGTGGCTCATGCCTGTAATCCTAGCTACTCAGGAGGCTGAGATCTGAGGGTCATGGTTCTATTCCAGCCTGGGCAGGAAAATATGTGAGACTCTTAACTCCAATAACCAGCAAAAAGCTAGAAGTAGAAGTGGTAGAATGTCAACCTGGAGCAAATAAGCTAAGGAAGCAGGCATGGTAGTATATGCCTGTAATCCCAAAACTTGGGAGGCTAGCCGGGCGCTGGTGGCTCACGCCTGTAATCCTAGCTACTTGGGAGGCTAGCCGGGTGCTGGTGGCTCACGCCTGTAATCCTAGCTACTCAGGAGGCTGAGATCTGAGGATCGCGGTTCAAAGCCAGCCAGGGCAGGAGAGACCTTGAGACTCCTATCTCCAATAAACCACCAGAAAACCGGAAGTGGCGCTGTAGTTCAAGTGGTAGAGTGCTCGCCTTGAGCTGAAGAGCTGAGGGACAGCGCCCAAGCCCAGAGTTCAAGCCCCACGACCGACAAAAAAAACAAAAAATGAAACTTGGGAGGCTGATGCAGGAGGACACTGAGTTTGAAGCCAGCCTGGGTTATATATCAAAACCCAGTCTCAAAAAAAAAAAAAAAAAAAGAACAAAAAGAAGTAGCTGGGCACCAGTGGCTCATGCCTATAATCCTAGCTACTCAGGAGGCTTAGACCTAAGGATCGAAGTTCGAAGCCAGCCCGGGGCAGGAAAGTCCATGAGATTCTTATCTCCAATTAACCACCAGAAAACTGGAAGTGGTGCTGTAGCTCAAGTGGTAGAGTGCTAGCCTTAAAGTGAAGAGCTGAGGGACAGCGTTCAGGCCTAGAGTTCAAGCCCCTACCCCCAGCCCCCCAAAAGTAGTCAGTACTGCCTGATAGAACTTTCTGGAATGACAAAAAGGTTTTCTCTGCACTCCCCAATATAGCAGCCACTTGTCGCATGCAGATTGTCACCATATTTAATTTTAATTAATAGATTTTTTTTTCTTTCAGTTGTACTGGGGATTGAACTCAGCCTTGCACGCTCTGAGCAAGTTGTTCTACTTGTTTTGTTTTGGGTTCGGTCGTGGGCCTGAACCCTGAGCCTGGGCGATGCCCCTCAGCTCTTCAGCTCAAGGCTAGCGCTCTACCAATTGAGCCACAGCGCCACTTCTGGCTTTTTTTTTTTTTGCTTATGGGTGCTGAGGAATCGAACCCAGGGCCTCAAGCATACAAGGCAAGCGCTTTACCACTGAGCCACCTTCCCAGCCCCAAGTTGTTCTACTTGTTGAGCCATGCTTCCTAGTCCTAATTTTCATTAATTTAAATGGAAAAGAGCCACCTCTTGGTGACTGCACCAGACAATAGCAAAGGTTTGGTGTGTACTATACCCAGAGGTTGGAAAAATGTGGTACCCATTTGGCAGATAAAACAGAGGCCAGCCAGGCAATAGTGGCTCAAAGCTGGCTGGGCAGGAAAGTCCATGAGACCCTTATCTCCCATGAGCCACTGGAGCTGTGGCTCAAAGTGGTAGAACGTTAACCTTGAGTGAAAAAGCTCAGGGACAGCGCCTAGGCAAAAACAACACCAAAACAGAGGCCAATGGAGACTGAACCCCAGCCCAGGCCCCTGACCAAGCAGAACGCCATCACTAGGCAGGGCCATGATGGAGGTCATGACCGTGGCCTGCTTCTCCCAGACTTACCGCCAGATAGGCCAGAGCTGGGGTGCCGTTGAGGCAGATCTCCATTGGTGTCTCTTGATTGTAGTGTGTGTCATAGGACTGGGGCCAGGTGGATGGAATGGAGCTGCCTGCCTGGCCCAGGAACCAGTAGGCCTCAAAGATTTTGGTCAAGTCTTGAGCCAGACAGCTGCAGTTGTACATGACCACACCCAACTCCTTGACCTGTGGGAGAGGGGCGGTACTGAACCTGGGGACAGCCAGGGGACAGACAAGAGAACAAGGAAGATCCCCTCTGCCTGCTCCTCCTCCTCTCTGTCCCTTAGTCTCTTCCACATCTTTACCCTGCATGGATAATATTCTAGATGATCTTCTCAAATTCACAGGCATGAACTTGACTCACACTCCAGCTTTCCTGAAGGTTCACATAAGCTCTTGCTTCTACCCCAACTCCTGTTCCATCTTTGGCATAGGCCAATGTGTTTCCTCCTCCAGGAAGCCTCCCTGGACTGCTCAGATTATGCATCACTCCAAGGCTCTGACCCTTCAGCCTCCACCACCATTCTATCCATCTATCCTGTCCCAGATGCTCTCTGCCTGTGTCTTCTCATCAAATCCTTGCCCCTCCACCTGCCCCTCTCCATCTACCCCAAACCCTGAGGTCTCTGAGTGCCACTGGTGCTGGTCCCGGCTTCCAAACTGAACTGCAAGTTCAAGATATTGGCAATGTGCCCAGCATCCCCCAGGGTAGAGCAGGGTTTAGAAACAGATGCACAGGAAATGTATAACAAAGGCCACCTGGATGGGTAGGGTTTTCAATACCTTGTATCTCAGGGGTAGCTTTCATGAGGAATTAGAGGAAGCCCGGGGCTGGAGCTGAAGGTTGGGAGTAGGGACAAGAGAGAGATGCACTGAGGGTGTTCAGGCCTGGGAGGAAAGCTGGGCGGGGTGAGGGCCGACCTGGGTCAGGGAGCGCCAGTCCATGTTGGCACTGCCCAGGTAGAAATGGGTCTGGTCCACCACCCAGAACTTGGTGTGCAGGACTCCATGGGTCAGCTTCTGCATGTCCACCATGCGGACCTGGGCACCTGAAGCCAACAGTGAGCACAATCAGGGGGCTGGCTTGTGAAGGGGGGCCCAGGCCTGCCACCCCAACCATTCCCAGCTTACCACTCTGCAGTAGGGCTTGAAGGTCGGCTGGTAGCTGAGGCCCATTGGGCCTGCTCACCGCGACACGGACCTTCACACCCCGAGGTGCCAGGGCCTGGAGCTGCCGGAAGACCTCCTCACCCTGCAGGAAAGAAGCAGATTCTCTGGGGCTGGGCCAGCCAGTATGCCAACCTACCCCTAGTCTTGAATTACCCCAGTAGGGTTTGACTTTGAGATGTCATTAAAAAAAATAATAAACTAGTGCAGGAGCCTGTAATCCTAGCTACTCAAGAGGCTAAGATCTGAGGATTACAGTTCGAAGCCAGCCTGGGCAGAAAAGTCCTTGTTAGACTTTTTTCTTGTGGTCGGTCGTGGGCCTTGAACTCTGGGCCTGGGCGCTGTCCCTCAGCTCTTCAGCTCAAAGCTAGCACTCTACCACTTGAGCCACAACACCACTTCCAGTTTTGAGTGGTTTACTGGAGATAAGAGTCTCACGGATTTTCCTGCCTAGGCTGGCTTTGTGATTTTTTGTTTTTGTTTTTTGCTGGTAGTGGGACCTGAACTCTGGGCCTGGGCTCTGTCCCTCAGCTCTTCAGCTCAAGGCGAGTGCTCTACCACTTGAGCCACAGTGTCACTTCCAGCTTTTTCTGCTTATGTGGTGCTCAGGAATCGAACCCAGGGCCTCATGCATGCAAGGCAAGCACTCTACCACCAAGCTACCTTCCCAGCCCCTGGGCTGGCTTTGAACCTCAATCCTCAGATCTTAGCCTCTTGAGTAGCTGGGATTACAGGCATGAGCCACTGGTGCCTGGCTTTTGTTGTTGAGGTGAAGTGTCACTGTATAGTCTAAACTCCATCCTCTTATCCTAGTCTCGCACATGCTGGGATTACAGGCAGCACCATCACACCCAGCTGAATAGCAATATCTTAACAGCAAAACCTTACAAAGGGCTGGTTCTGTGTTGGGCATGGATTTGGCATATCTATCCTAACGTGAGCCTTGCGGGGCAGCCATGCATTTTGGTCCAAAGACACTGAAGTTGCAGTGCTGTATAAGGCTGGAAGGCTGGCAGCCTCACTCAAAGCTGGGAGTGAGTGATCGCTTGTCTTCTCTCCCATGTCTTTGTGGGATAGAGTCAGGGTCACTTTGTAGCAAATGACATCTGCCAGTCTAATTCCCCTTGTAAGCAAACCTACCGTCTGGCATTCAGAGGCCTCCAGACGATAGTGAAAAACATCCCAGTCCAGACAGCTGCTTCTAAACACCTGGGAGACAGGTCCGCCTGTCTCCAGGGTGTGTGTGTGTGTGTGTGTGTATTAGAAAAACTTCACCTCTCCCCACTGCCACTCCCTCCCCCCCACCCTCGATGCTCCCTAGGGTCCAGGCTGATGATGGGTACCTGCTGGGCAGAGGGCTCCTGTGTGTGGGTGTCATTGTTGGTGAGGGTCCAATAGAAGGAGGCGATGTCCAGGCTGCTGTGGGCCCCAGCGAGCAGACCCAGCCAGGCCTGGCTAGTGGAGGGGTTACTGGTGGTGGTATTGGGGAAGTCCAGGCCCTCTGGAATACTCTCTACCAGCACTGCTCTGGGGGGGGGGAGGGTAGAAGGGAGAGATAAAGGGACAACATCAGCCACAGGGGACAGGAAATAAAGGACTAGGAGGTTGTATTTGTACATTTACTCAGGACTCTTGTGGGTCTCCATGTGTCTAGAGGTGATGGGGAAGGTGTGTGTGTGCGCACGTGCATGACAGTCCTGAGGCTTGAACTCAGGGCCTGGGCACTGTTCCTGGGCCTCTTTGTGCTCAAGGCTAATGCTCTATTACTTGAGCCACAGCACCACTTCTGGCTTTATTGAGTAGTTTATTAGAGATAAGAGCCTCATGGGACTTTTTGGCCCAGGCTGGCTTAAAATTGCAATTCTCAGATCTCAGCCTCTTGAGTGGCTGACAGGTGTGAGCCACTGGTGCCCAGCTTTCTGAGCTTCTTTTGCTCAAGGCTAGTGCTCTACTACTTGAGCCACAGCTCCACTTGTAGCTTCTTTTGTGATTATTTAGAGATAAGAGTCTCAGGTATATTTTTGCCTGGGCTGTCTTGGACCCTCAATCCTTTTCAGCCTCCTGAGTAGCTACAATGATAGGCCTGAGCACTGACACCTGGTTGTCTGTGAGACTCTTACCTCCAATGAACCACCAGAAAACTGCAAGTGGTGCTGTGGTTCAAACTGTCAGAGCTCTAGCCTTGAGCAAAAAGACCTCAGAGACACCACTCAGGCCCTGAGTTCAAGCCCCTCCACTGACAAAAAAAAAAAAAAAAGCTAGAAGTGGAGGTGTGGCTCATGTGGTAGTGTGCTATCCTTGAGCGTGCCTGTGTGTGTGTGCATTCGCGTGCGCATGCACACACACACGCAGCTCAGGGACAGTGCCAAAAGAAAAAAAGAAAGAGAAAAGAAAATGCCATGCGTATGCGTGTCTATTTGTTCCCAGACCTGCATAGAAGATGACGCTGTGGCTGCCATGGAAACAGTGTGCGTGGGGAGAAGGGGGTGGGTGTATATGGGCTCGGACATCTGCATTACCAACTTCCCCTCCATACTGGGTGTGGCTGGGTGGGTTTAAGTGTACCTGGTTTGTCAGGGCCCCTTCCCCCTCCTTCCTCTCATCCCCTCCCCCTCCCCTCCCCCTCCTCTCCTCCTACTTACTCGCAGGGGTCATAGCATGGGGCTGGGCGCTGGTTGGGCCCAAAGAGATGCAAGTCTCCATATTCCCAAAGGAACAGCTGAGTCATCAGGGCACCAAAGCCCACCACTGCCAAGATAAGGACCAGCAGGACCCAGCGGGCTTTCTGCGGGAGGAGGAAGAGGAGGCAATCAACCTGCCCAAGTCCAGCAACCCAATCATCCTGGGACACATCAAGGGTTAACAAGGCTAAGTTTACCTTCTCTGCTGCCTTCCAGGCCTCGATCTCATTCAGGTGCAGCTCAATCGCCGACTCTTCAGCAGGCACCTTCAGCTGGAGGATGGGGACAGGGTAGGCCTGTGGGTCTCCTGCCCTCCACTTCACCTGGCCCCTCCCCACGGAGTCCCCATCCACCTACCTCCTGATACATTAGTTTAGGCTTCATGGTCCCTGACAGCTGGGGGTGCAGGGGTTCGCAGAGCACAAACGGGAAGGGTCTCCAAGCTGGGGTGGGGGGAGGGAAGCAAGCACCATAGAGGGGTGTTAATAGGGTTTCAAGGGGATATCACACAGAAAGCAGATTTAGTCTTGGGCAGTTATCACTACCCAGGATCACGAGACCCTTGGCACTGTGCCAAATCATCCCCCCCAAAAGAGGGAAGCTAGATGGTGTCTGGTCAGCAGGGATTTCGAAATCCTCCAAAGGTTCCACGCCTCTGCCTGTCACCACTGTGTATCACCGCCTCCCCCCCCCCACGCTGCCGCCCTTCAGCCTCATCTGAGCTCCAATAGAGATCTCACCCCCACAAAGATTCCCCTGGAGGGAGTCAATGGAACCCCAGATCTCTGCCCTGGGCTGTCTTTTCTTTCTTTTTTCAATCCAGCCCTGGGAAGCTTTTTCCAGGTGGCATTTCTGACCTCACCTTCAGGTAACCACCAGACCTGACAACACAGGACCCCAGCCTCAGGCCCATCGGGGGCCCTCCCCTCCACCCATTCTCCCGGTTTCCCCTCCCCTCTCTCCCCGTGAAAGACTTGAGTCTTACTCAGCAGGCGGCTTGCTGCTATGTCCGCGTCTGCGGGGCCCCAGCTTCTGCCCCAACAAGCTGGGCAGGAGGAGGGGCGTGGCTTCGCGGAACACGCCCACTGCAGCAGGGCGCCTGCGCAATACATGCGCGCCGGCTCCGCTGCAGCAGGGTAAAGGGGCGGGGCCTCCGGATAAGGCCCGCCTACCTGGCCGGGGGTGGAGTTCTGTGTTAACTGGGAGATGGGGTTTACTCATCTCCTGGACCATGAGGAAGAACAGGGAGGTTACTCCAGGTTAAAAGAAAAAAAACAAAACAAAACAAATTTTATTATCATTATTTTTTACCATGGGTTTACAGCACCTAGTTAAAAAATACACAAAAGTTGGGCTGGGAAGGTGGCTGAATGGTAGAGTGCTTGCCTAGCATGCATGAAGCCCTGGGTTCGATTCCTCTGTACCACATACACAGAAAAAGCAGGAAGTGGTGCTGTGATTCAAGTGGTAGAGCTTGAGCAAAAGCAGCTCAGGGACCAGTGCCCAGGCCCTGAGTTCAAGCCCCAGGACTGGCAAAAAAAAAAAAAAAATACACAAAAGTACTACTGAGGCTGGGAAATGTGGCTTAGTGGTACAGTGCTTGCCTAGCATAAATGAGGCCCTGGGTTCGATCTCTTGATACCACATAAACAAAAATATAAAATAAAAAAATTTAAAAGTACTAATGAAAATGCTTATAAATAAAATGCAGAAGGGAGATCAGAGTTCAATAATCTAGAGATGAAGTGGGCAAAGTTTATAGCAAAAGTGGAGGGATATGGGAAGAAAAGGGGAGTGATGGTGGCTGGGAAGGTGGCTCAGTGGTAAAGTGCTTGCCTTGCATTCATAAGGCCCTGGGTTCGATTCCTCAGCACCACATAAGCAGAAAATGTCAGAAGCGATACTGTGGCTCAAGTGGTAGAGTGCTAGCCTTGAGCTGAAGAACTGAGGGACAGCATCCAAGCCCAGAGTTCAGGCCCCATGACCAACAAAATAAAAAAGAAAAGGGGAGTGATGGCATGTTTTCTGTCTGGCTGTCTGTATTACAGCATTTGATTTGTATTTTAAAGGCAGATGCTGTTTTTTGTTTGTTTTTTTTTGGGTCCGGTCATGGGGCCTGCACTCTGGGCCTGGGCGCTGTCCCTCAGCTTTTCAGCTCAAGGCTAGCACTCACCACTTGAGCCACAGCGCCACTTCCGGCTTTTTGCTTATGTGGTGCTGAGGAATCGAACCCAGGTCCTCGAGCTTGCAAGGGAAGTGCTCTACCACTGAGCCACCTTCCCAGCCCCAGATGCTGTTTTGATAAGGATCAAAAAAAAATATTTTTTGAAGCTTATTTCTCAAAGCAGGATTTAAAGCCACAGCTAGCGAGGGAATTAACAAGTACAGAAGAGTCTCTTATTTTATCACACTCACTTTTTTGAGCCAGCATCTTGCTATTCAGGCTTTGAATATACATATACACACAATATGTATATGGATATATATATATTTATATATATATATATATCCATATACATATTGTGTGTGTATTACACAGCTTTTGGTGTCTCCAGGTGTTCTTGGCTTGTAGGCATATCACTCCAGTCTCAGCCTCTGTGTGGCATCTAGTCCTTATACAGACACATGTCTTTGGGTATGAGGCCTAATAAAATTCAGGTTAACCTCATCTCAAGATCCTAGGTATTTGTCTATGTGTGTGAGGGTTTCACTGTAGAGCCCAGGCTAGCCTCTTGTGTGTTTTTGTGTATGTTGGAATACTGGGGTTAGGACTCAAGGCCTCCACCACTCAAGCTCTTGAGCTATGTCCTAGCCCTTTGGTTCAAACCTTTTGTTGTTGTTGTTCCTGGGACTTGAACCCAGGGCCTAGGTGCTGTCCCTGAGTTCTTTTGCCCAAGGCTAGCACTCTACCACTTTGAGCCATTTCCAGCTCCATTTCCAGTCTTCTGGTGGTTGACTGGAAAGTCTCACAGACTTTCCTGCCCAGGCTGGCTTTGAACTGCAATCTTCAGATCTCAGCCTCCTGAGTAAATAGGATTACAAACGTTAGTCACTGGTGTCCACCCTCTTTTTCTTTTTTTGTGGGTCAGGGGGCTTGAACTCTGGGCCTGGGCACTGTGCTCAGCTCTTCAGCTCAAGGCTAGCGCTCTACCACTTGAGCCACAGCACCACTTCTGGTTTTCTGGTGGTTTACTGGGATAAGAGTCTCACAGACTTTGCTGCCTGGGTTGGCTTTGAACTATGATCCTCAGATCTCAGCCCCCTGTATAGCTAGGATTACAGGCGTGAGCCACCTGCATCTGGCTCTTTTCCTTATTTTTGAGATAGGGTCTTGTTGTTTGTATGTGCTTTTTAAAAAATATAATAGTTTATTTTATTTTTGAAGTAGCCTACATTTGTAGTATGAAGAGGGTACATTGTGATATTTCCACATGTGCACACAGTGAACTTTGAACAAATTCATCCATCATATTCATCATCTTCCTATTGGTCCCCTGGGTCTTGTGCTTTTTGCCTGGATGGCCTCAGACTGCAATTCTCCTTCCAGAGCAGCTGGAATTATAGGCATGCACTCCTGGACCCCTAAATGCACATGATTTCTATATAATTCTCTATATATGATTTCTATAATGAGGCTTGGCCCTCCAGGTAGGGTGCACCCTCCCCTAGATCCCAGCTTCAGAGGATGGTGGCCCCAGCTGGAAGGAATATGGTTCCCTCACTCCAGTCCCAGATCCAAGTATGAGGGGCACAGGACAGGATATAACTTAAGTAGTCAGGGCAGCTGGGAACATTCTAGTGACCCCAAGCCACTTGAGTGACTCCAGTGCCACTAACTCAGGCTGATCTTCCTGCTCTGCTTCCTCTTGGATTTGGGGCACACCTTGGCCAGGTAAGCCACCCCTTCTAAGCCATAGAATGACTATTGTGAAAGCCCAAAAATCCAAGCTGTGAGACCCCAAAAGGATTGGGGTTTGGAATGCTTTCTCCCAATGTACTCTCGTAATGCTGAGAGTTTTCCTGGAAAGATCAATCAGTCCTGGCTTAAGGGAAACTCAGATTTTATCTTAAACTGTGTGGGAACTTAAGGGTAGACTTAGGTTTATGCAAATTGTAGACTGTTGACTGTTTAGCTCTCCTTCCCAGAATAAGGTCACTTACCACTTGTATACAAAATATTGTCACAAGTTAGTACCTTACTTCCTTGAACAAGACCAATAAAAACCTTGGTTAATGGAACCTGTGATTTGTTGCCTGTGGAAGACCACAGGTCCCCTAGTACCCCAAACCTCAGTTGCATGGTCTGTTCTGTTACTGTGTTGCTCCCGGTTGCAGCTGACTAAGGAGCTCAGAACTCTTCTGTGGTTTCCACTGTCAACAGAACACCTAAATTATTATTAACTCCTCCACCACCACTTCCTCCTCCTCCTCCTCTTCTTCCTCCTCATCTTCTTCTTTTTCTTTTTGCAGGATCTGGGGCTGGAAGACAGGGCCTGGGCGCTGTCCTTGAGCCTCTTGGTGCTCAAGCCTAGCACTCTACCACTTGAGCCACAGTGCCACTTCTGGCTTTGAGTAGTTTATTGGACATAAGAGTCTCATGGGGGGCTGGGAAGGTGGCTCAGTGGTAGAGCACTTGCCTTGCATGCGTGAGCCCCTGGGTTCGATTCCTCAGCACCACATAAGAAAAAAAGCCGGAAGTGGTGCTATGGCTCAAGTGGTAGAGC
>NW_012267372.1:2456834-2458816 GCF_000151885.1 Dipodomys ordii | reverse complement strand
AAAAAAAGCCCCTCTATTTCTGGATTTCCAAGGGACACAGATTAGTTGGTGGCTTAGAAAAAAATTTGAGGCACTGGTGGCATACCTGTAATCTTAGCTACAACAGAAGGCTGAGATCCGAGGATTGAGGTTTGAAGCCAGCCTGGGCAGGAAAATCCTTGAGATTCTTACCTCCAATCAACCAGCAAAATGCTAGCAATGAAGCTGTGGCTCAAGTAGTAGAGTAACAGTCTACCAGCTAAGAGGCAGTGCCCAGGGCCTGCGTTTAAGGCCCAGTACTGGTACATATATAAAAGCAATTACCACTCCCCTTTTTTTTGCCTCCTCCAAAGAGAAAAGAAAAAAGGGGGAGCTGGGATTTTTTTTTTTTGGTCGGTTGTGGGGCTTGAACTCTGGGCCTGGGTGCTATCCTTCAGCTCTTCAGCTCAAGGCTAACTAACGCTCTACCACTTGTGCTTGAGCCACAGCACCACTTCCGGTTTTCTAGTGGTTTATTGGAGATGAGTCTTGCGGACTTTCCTTGCTGGCTTTGAACCATGATCCTCAGATCTCAGCCTCCTGAGTAGCTAGGATTACAGGCATGAGCCACCAGCACCCTGCTGGGATTCTTTCTTCAGGGCTGATGAAGGAGATCCTCAGGACAGAAGTCACTCATCTGCTCTGGTCCTATGCATGTCCTCAAAGATTAGCTTTGACTGGCTGTCCAAAATCTCCTTGGGAGAGATGTGGCCCACATATCTAATCTGCCCCTGAGCCTTCTATGCCACCCATGCAGTAGCTGATCCCTCATGTCTTGTGCTCTACTCTGTACCTCAGTTGTCTTATAAGTAATACAGATTTCTAATATGCTAAAATAGTATAAGCTGGGCATGGTAGTGCAATGTCTGTAACCCCAGCTACTTGGGAGGCAATGATGCTTGACTCCTAGGTGGTCCATTGTGTGCAAAGTGTGTAAGCCTGCAGCTATTGCAGTTTTGTTGCTGTAAAAGATGATGGTTCCCACTTTTGGACATTTACCCAAACGATCACAAACAAGGGTATACCAAAGCTACCAGCACAACTATGTTTATCGCAGCATTATTTACCATAGCTTAAATATGGAACCAACCCAGATGCCCCTCAGTAGATGAATGGATCAGGAAAATGTGATATATCTATATGCTGGAATTCTACGCCTCCATTAGAAAGAATGACATTATCCCATTTGTTAGGAAATGGAAAGACTTGGAAAAAATATATTAAGTGAAGTAAGCCAGGCCCAAAGAAACATGGGTCCCATGGTTTCCCTTATTTGCAATAACTCATATATGTCTAGGACAAGCAGAAAAGTTCAAAAGTTATGTATATATAACCATATAAGATGATGTTAAGCGAAATGAACCCTAAGATAGGGACACAAGAGGTTTTTTTTCTTTCTTGCTATTATTTTTAACATATTTATGATGTACTATGTGATTTTTTTTTTGTTTCTTTTGTTTCTCCCACGGTATAACCCGTTTTCACTGTATTTGATTCCAGTGCCCTGCATCTTGTATATACTTTTTTCTAATTTGGGGAGGGGAAGAGAACTAACAAAATGCTGAAATAAGGATACAGGCTGACCTACTGTAACAATGAGATGTACAAGACACTATGTTGAAAACAAACTTTAGAACTTGGTTGGGGAGGTGGGAAGGAAAGGACTATTAAGGGTAAAACAAAGGAGGAGGTAACAATGCTCGATAGGAAATGTGCACATTACCTTACTTGTGTAACTGTAGCCCCTCTGTACAGTATTTTTAAAATAAAAAACATTAAAAAAAAGATGATGGTGAGAATAACTGCACTCTGTCCTGTCTACCCTGAAGCCACTTCGGAGTGGATCCAGTTTTTTAAAGAAGCCGGCATTCCCCCGGGCCCTGCTGTGAATTACGCTGTGATGTTTGTGGATAACAGGTGAGGCAGATAAAGGGGCAAGTGAGCTTGGGGGGGGGGGGGGGGGG
>NW_012267372.1:2451596-2456784 GCF_000151885.1 Dipodomys ordii | reverse complement strand
CCAATTAGCCACCAAAAAGCCGGAAGCAGAGCTGTGGCTCAAGTGGTAGAGCACTAGCCTTGAGCTGAAGAGCTGAGGGACAACCCCCAGGCCCACGACTGGCCCCCCCCCCAAAAAAAAAAAAAAGAAAGTAAGAGTCTCATGGGGACTTTTTGGCCTGGGTTAGCTTTGAACTGTGATCCTCAGATCTCAGCCTCCTGAGTAGCTAGGATTATAGGCTTGAGCCACCAGTGCCAGGCAGAACATCTAAACTTCTAACCATGTCCGATAGGGACTGACTTGGACAGAGACTGACTTGGACAGGCTGCATGGACCCTCACTTGCCATGGCAGCTTCAGTTCCGCCTTCCCACTTCATTCCTGTCTCCATTCTGCCTCCCTCTGAAGTCCAGCCCTGGCGATCCCAGGGTGTCCCATGGGCCCTGACCCTCACACGCCCCTCACCCCTGTTGTCGCTCTATTTCCTACATCTGTTCCACCTCCGGGTCTCTATTTCAAAGACACCTGCCTGCAGGTCTCAGCCTGGGTGGCCACCCTATTCCCAGCTTTTACTTAACTTTCTGATCTCCCTTTCACCTAAATTTGACTGGCTCCTCCCCTGCTCAAAGTTCCCGGGTTTTCCTAGAACAAAAATCCCAGTTCAGTTGGGCATCAGTGGCTCATGCCTGTAATTCTAGCTACTTAGGAGGCTGAGATCTGAGGATCAAGGTTCAAAGCTAACCCTGGCAGGAAAGTCAGTGAGACTCTTATCTCCAATAAACCACTGGAAAACCAGAAGTGGCGCTGTGGCTCAAGTGGTAGTGCACTCACCTTGAGCTGAAGAGCCGAGGGACAGTGCCCAGGCCCAGAGTTCAAGCCCCACAACCGACTGAAAAAAAAAAAAATCCCAGTTCCTCCTCAAGGCCCTGAAAGGCTTCCCTCAGTAACCTCTTTCACCTTTTTGTTTTTTTTAAACACCCCAAGCCTTATTGAATATCTTTCAGTTCCTTGAACTGAAACCACATATTCATCACTAAATCACTGTGGCTTCTCCTGCGCAGCACAGCTTCCTTTGAACCCTTCCACACTTTGGTATCCCGCTCAGCATACATACCACCTCCTCCAGGAAGCCTTCCCTGATCTCCCAGGGAGGCCACTACAGGCATCTCTCTGGAGTCCCACAGCCCTCTGTGCCTTCCCATCCCTTCTCCAAGTCCAGAGCTATCTCTGGGCTGTCGCTGAAATGAAGGAAGGTTGGTGATGGCCCCTGGGTACCCTCGAATATGGAGACCAGGAGGGGGAGTAGAAGGAAGACTCTGAAAGTAGAGTGAAGATTGTGGGGGTGGAGTGATTGCTGTGGAAGAGGGGATGACACCACAGGAATGGAATGACAAGTGCAAGTGGGGTGGGGGTGGGGAGCAATGGCAGTCAGCTGACAAAGGGAGTAGAGGAGATTGGATGGGGGAGGGGGATGTGCACGGCTAATTACCATAATAGTCTAAATGACACCAGGACACAGATGTGTCCGGAATTGCCACACGCCTCCCCTGACATGGATGTCCTCCTGTGCAATTTACACACGAGGAATCTGGGGTTGGGATTGAATTAGATGTTCAACGTTTAGGGAAGCGCTGAGATTCTAGGTGCACCTCAGGTAACAGCTCCAGAATGGAGTTATGATGGGAGAAGGCGAAGCCCAACACAGGGATTATAAACGATGGACACACGGAAGGAAGGAAAATGACTATAAGGCTGGGTATCTTCTGACGGAGCAAACGGTGCAGGAAACACTGACATGACTGTCGCAGGACGGGGAGGGGCAGGGAAAAAAGGAAGGACATAAGAGGGCAATGAACATAGCCAGGGATGAGATGCTCAGGGTCACCTGTAGCCTCAGCACCTTGGAGGCTGAGGCTGGAGGATCGGGAGTTTGAGGCTTAGCAGGGACTTCAGAGCGAGACCTGGTCTCAAACAAACAAATCGGGGGAGAGATGGGAACAGGAAAAGGGACGGTGGGGGAAGAGAAAGATTTAGAAGTGAGGGTTTCACGAAGCAGAAATGGCAGCGAAAGAGGGGAGAGGCTGGAGGCGATGACGATTCAAAGAGGGGGCGATTGCACACCTAAAGGCAATGAGGGCTTAAGAGGAACGCAGGCGAATTTAAAAGGCCGATGACGACAGAAGGAAGGTGATGCTCACAGGAGAGTACTGACGATGGGCGACGGAAGGGATGGAGGACAACATAAGAAGGGGGATGTATTGCAAACGAGGGGGTAACTCAAGGGTGGCCACGGCGGTGTCGTACCCCTAGATCGCACAGTACCTGCACTCCGCGTCGGCCACTCAGGACCCAGCCAGCACGCAAGCAACCTTCGAGGCCGGAGCCCCGCCTCTCCAGCCACCTGTGCGCCTGCGCATTCCAACTCCGGCTGCGAAGGGGCGGGGCCCATGTCCGCGCCCTTCTCATTGGCCGCTTCTCCTCGACTAGCGCGCGGGGGACGTCGAAGCAGTCACGTGAGGCCCTCTCGCTGGTTGTGGCGGACCGGAAGGCTAGAGCGTCCGTGGTAGTTCAGAGTGACTTCGGTGCCGGGCGGAACTTCCGGGGCGGGAGGAGGGAAAAGGGTTATCTGACAGTTGGTACGGTCTGGAGGGCGGGCGCGTGTCGGTGCTACCGGGCCGGGTGAGCTAGATAAGGCGTGAACCGGGAGAGGAGGGACTGGGCTGGGTGGGATGCGGGATGGAGGGCGTCCGGGGCTCCATAATCACAATCCAGGCTCGGAGCGCTTTCTTTCTTTCTTTGCGCCTTAGTTTCCTTCTCTGGAAAATGGGGCGGGGGGGGTGGTGGTCAAAATCCGACGGTAGCCCTCGCTTTGTGGTGACCACTTCGTCACTAGGCGTTTACCATTGGCCTTGAGGCGCGGGAAGGCTCCTTGGGTTTTCAGGCCGGTGGATTTGAGTTCAAGTTATAGCCCCGCTGTGTGGCAGCGGGCCCGTGCCTTTCCCTCTCTGAGCCTGTTTCCCCGCCTTTGCTGGGAGGGCTGGTGGTCCCAGTAGCACAGATTCATTCGGTGGATTCTGAGATTTCTTCTTAAGCATAGTAAGAGATAGATCCGGGACTATAATAATAATAATTTTTTTTCCAGGGTCTGGTAGCTCACGCCTAGCTACCCAGGATGCTGATATCTGAGGGTCGCGATTTGAGGCCACCTCTGGCAGAAAAGTCTATAAGACTCTGATTTCCAATTAGCCACCAAAAAGCCGGAAGCAGAGCTGTGGGTCAAGTGGTAGAGCATTGGCCTTGATTAAAAAAAAAAAAACAAGAAAAAAGAAAGCTCAGGGACATTGCTCAGGCCCTCAGTTCAAGTCTCCAAACCAGCATACCACTGCAGGCAGGCGGGCATGCGGGCGTGCACACACACACACACACAGCACACACAGAGTTCTGAAAGTCAAGGGTGTACCTAAAAATCCCCCAAAAAAGTAGCAGGGAAGAAGCTCAGAGATGGCCATAGGAGACATAAAACTGGTCCTGGGGCAAAGTGACTTCCTGCTTGGCCACATTTGTGGGGTCCTGTAAGTATAGTTGTTTTTTTTTTTTTTTCCTTGAAGATGACTGGTGCATATTCATCAATTGGACAAGGAAAAAGTGCTTTGCCATCCTAATGGAAAACTTAACTTTGCTTTCCATAAGAAGAAGGAAAACTTAACCTGAGATATAATGGAAATAAAATAGTCCATTCAATTATAGGCAGTCAATGAAAGGTAATTGAGAAACAGATGATTAATACTGTTTGGTGATATGTTGTCAGATCCCATGGACCCCATGAAGTGGGGGGGGGCGGTGTATGTGCATGAATGCATACGTGTGCTGGTGTTATGGCTTGAACTCATGGCCTGAGTGCTGTCCCTGAGCTTTTCCACTCCAGGCTATTGCTCTACCACTTGAGCCACACCTCGTCTTCTGGCCTTTTGCTGGTTAATTGAGCTAAGCATCTCGTGGACTTTTTCTGCCCAAGCTGGCTTTGAGCTGTGATGCTCAAATCTCAGCCTCCTGAGTAGTTTAGGATTACAATGAGCTACCAGTGGTCAGCTCAAGATTTATTAATTAAGTACATACTTACCACTTGCTGAATATTGCTCTAAGGGCTTTAAGGTTATTCCCCTACCATTTTGGGGGGACAGGGTCTTTTCATATGGAATCCAGGCTGGCCTTGAACTTGAGATCTTGCTGTTTATTTCATCCTAGTGCTGGATTACAGTCATGTGTCACCATACCTGGCACTCATATTTTAAAGAATAATCTTTTTTTTAAATTTAATTTAATTTTATTTGTGAACATACTGTACAGAGGGGTTACATTTACATGGGCAGGATAATGCGTACATTTAATTTTACTATATAGTTGAAGGAGATGAGTTCCAAGAAATTTAAGCCACTTGCTCAGAGCAAGGGTTAGGAAGTGTTAAACCAGTCAGAATTTGGATTAGTGCTAGTAGTTGGTAAATTACCATTAATTTGGAAAATGGTAATTAAATGAGTAGGGAGCTGACCTTTTATTTTATTTTTTTTACCAGGCCTAGGGCTTGAGCAAAGGGCTTAGGCACTGGCTTTGAGCTGCTTTTGCTCAAGGCTAGCACTCTATCACTAGAGTCACAGGGTACTTCCAGCTTTTTCTGTTTATGTGATACTGAGGAATTGAACCCAGGGCTTCGTGCATGCAAGGCAAGCACTCTATCACTAAGCCACATTCTCAGCCTGGAGATGGGCTTTTAAGATGGTAGAGGAAATTGTGCATGGTAACACATACCTGTAATTCTAGCACTTGGGTAGCAGAGTCAGTGTCATGAGTTCCAAACCATCCTGGCTTCCATAGTGAGACCTGTATCAAAAAATAAAATGATAGGGAGAGGAAATTGAGTCCAGTGGGGTGGGGGAAAACAGGAAGGATTTTGGCAATGATTACTTGAGGCCTTCCAAAGGCAAACCACAGTCCCTAGCTCTCCATCAGTCAGGTGCTAGTGGCTCACACCTGTAATCCTAGCTACTCAGAAGGCTGCAATCTGAGAATCACAATTGGAAGTCAAGCCTAGGCAGAAAAGATTCTTTTTTTAAAAAAATTATTTATTTATTTATTTATTTATTTTTAGGTCCGGTTGTGGGGCCTGAACTCTGGGCCTGGGCGCTGTCCCTCAGCTCTTCAGCTCAAGGCTA
>NW_012267372.1:2436768-2445833 GCF_000151885.1 Dipodomys ordii | reverse complement strand
GGGGGGGGGGGGGAGGCGGAGCTGGCCCGGCCACCTTCCCCTTCCATGCAGGATCCAGAAGAGCATGCTGCTGGACCTCAACAAGGAGATCATGAACGAGCTGGGCGTGACGGTTGTTGGGGACATCATCGCCATCCTCAAGCACGCCAAGGTGGTGCACCGCCAGGTGGGTGTGCTGCTGCAGCGCCAGCAGTAGACCTGGTGCCAAGGCCGGGTCAGCTGTTTGCTGTGTGCCACAGGCATGTCACCTCACCTCTGTGACTTATTTTCTCTGTTCAGAGAGCATGTCTATTGTGAAAGGTGTTTTTGAGTATTAAGTGGACAGGCACAGGCAAAACTGCTAGAATCTGGCCTCAAGAAACGTTCTCTGTAATTATGATCGTTGCTGACTCTTATTTTCCTCATTCTGATTGTCACCTGCCTCCCTGGCCTTCTCTGTCCAGGCAGGAGTTTGTGCTGTGGGACTGGGGTGACATCCTGACCCTTCCAGTATGGCTTCTCCATTTGTCATAGTGACCCACCTCCCCACACCTCTGAATAGGCTGCACACCCTGCATCGGGTGCTGGTGTCTTTACCAGAGATCATGTGGCCTGGAGGGAGGTCCTTACTGAGTACCTGCGAGGTATGGGGTGCTATCTCTATCCGCTGCACACAAGAACTCCTTGATCCCTTAGGACTCCGCTGGCCCCAGCAAAAGACTTGCTGCAGAGCTGAGCTCTCAGGACCCTGCTTTATCCCTATATGGTTTCTGATTCCTTCTAGTAGCTTCTTCTAGCTCAGGCTTAGGCCTTGAGCTGTCCATCCTATGGACAGGATTCCTCAGTAATGCTTCCTCAAAGAGGGATATTAGCTCAGTGGAAAGGGCAATGTGCCAAACGTTCTTTTTTTCTGTAAGCTTTTTGTTTTTATTTATTTTTTTGTCATGGGGCCTGAACTCTGGGCCTGGGCGCTGTCCCTCAGCTTTTCAGCTGAATCAGCTGAAGGATAGCACTCTACCACTTGAGCCACAGCGCCACTTCTGGCTTTTTCTGCTTATGTGGTTCTGAGGAATTGAACCCAGGGCCTCATGCATGCAAGGCAAGCACTCTACCACTAAGCTACCTTCCCAGCCCCTTGTTTTTAATTTTTTGTGGTAAGCATGCTGGGGCTAGAACTCAGGGCCTCCTACATGCTGAGCAAGTGCTCTACCAACAAACTCCTTTCCCGGCCCCCTGTTTGTTCTTTAAACTTTTACGGGTGTGTGTGTGTGTGTGTGTGTGTGTGTGTGTGTGTGTTCCTGAAGCTTGAACTCAAGGCCTGAGTGCTATCCATGAACTTTTTCACTCAAGACTGGCTCTCTATCACTTGAGCCACAGTTCCACTTCCAGCTTTTTTTGGTAGTTAATTGGAGATAAGAGGCACAGATTTTCCTTGCCTGGGCTGGCTTTGAACCATGATTCAAAGTCTATTTTCATTGTCCTTTCCTTGTTTCAATAGTCTTGACCATTTTGGTTATAGGGATGGAGACCAAACCTAGGGCTTTGAGATTGCAGGGCAGGCTCTCTGCCACTGGCTGCCTTGACAGTTTTTTTTTTGTTGTTGTTGTTGTTCCCCACGTGCCCCCTCCTTCCCCGCAGTGGCCTGGGCACTGTCCCTGAGCTTTTGTGCTCAAGGCTAACGCTCTACTACTTTGAGCCATAGCTCTACTTCTACTTTTCCGGTGGTTAATTGGAGATAAGAGTCCCATGGAGCCGGGCACTGGTGGCTCCCGCCTGTCATCCTAACTACTCAGGAGGCTGAGATCTGAGGATTGCAGTTCAAAGCCAGCCCTGGCAGGGAATTCCATGAGACTCTTATCTCCAATGAACCACCAGAAAACTGGAAGTGGCGCTGTGGCTCAAAGGGGTAGAGTGCTGGCCTTGAGCAAAAGAGCTCAGGCATAGTGCCCAGGCCCTGAGTTCAAGCCCTAAGACTACCAACAACAAAAATTAATCTCTTACACTCTCCTGTGCAGGCTGGCTTCAAACCATGATCCTCAGATCTCAGCCTCCTGACTAGTTAGGATTATAAGGATGAACCACCATTGCCCTGCCCCTTGACAGTTTTAAAGTTCTGCTCAGATATTTCAGGGACCATCCCTTTGTTTCTGGGTACGTGATACTTTCCTCTGGTCAGGAGCAAGATGGTTCATGCCTGTAATCCCTGCCCTCAGGAGGTAGAGGCCAGCCAGCTGCATAGCAAGTTTGAGGTTAGGCTGGGCTATTCACTGCGACCTCTGATCTCATCTCCAAAAAACAAAATGGGTCAATGCTGCTTCTTTGGTGTTGGGTTTCTGACCCTCCAACTGCTGCCCAGATCTCCAGTCCCCATTCCTCTGGCTGACCCTATTCCTATTTTTCATAGGACATATGCAAAGCTGCCACGGAGTCGGTGCCCTGCAACCCCAGCTCCCTCTCAGGCGAGCTTCGCCGTGCCGCCTCTAGCGGTGAGTGTTGTATGTCCAGAACCTCCTCCTTCATGGCCCTGGCAGGAACAGGGAAGGCACTTTTGTTTGTCCCATCCTGTGGTTTGCACAGGTAGAAACAAAGCCACCTGAGGCCCTCCTTCCCAGGGAGACAGTAGACTGGGCAGCAAGTAGCCATTGTCTGTCATCTGTCTGTCTGTCTGTCTGTTTCTGTACTAAAGATTGAACTCAGGGCTTTGCGCTCACTCCCAATCCATGTGTGTTTTTTTTTTTTTTTGGGGGTCGTGGGGCTTGAACTCGGCCTGGGGGCTGTCCCTGAGCTCTTCAGCTCAAGGCTAGCGCTCTACCACTTGAGCCACAGTAGTGGTTTATTGGAGATAAGAGTCTCACAGTCTTTCCTGCCCGGGCTGGCTTTGGGCTGGCTTTGAACTGTGATCCTCAGATCTCAGCCTCCTGAGTAGCTAGGATTACAGATGTGAGCCACCAGCGCCTGGCCATGTGCTTGTTTTTGTGCCAGTTCTGGGGCTTGAACTCAGGATCTGTCCCTGAGCTTTTTTGCTCAAGGCTGGTGTTCTGCCACTTGAGCCACAGCTCCACTTCTGACTTTTTTGGTGGTTCATCGAAGATAAGAGTCTCATGGACTTCCTTGCCCAGGCTGGCTTCAAACCTCTATTCTCAGATCTCAACCTCCTGAATAGCTAGGATTATAGGTGTGAGTCACTAGCACCTGGCTTTTTTAAAAATCATTTTTCGAGATGGGGTATTTTGTTGTGTAGCCCAGGCTGGTCTTAAACTCTTAACTGCAAATGACCCTCCTACTTCAGACTCCTCAGTAGCTGGTACTACAGGTGCTCACCACTATGCCTGGCAAAACTGTGGTTATAAACACAGACATTTATTCCTTATGATTTTATGGGTTGGCTTGTTATTTGGGCTCAGAGCCAGCTCTGACATCTCTGGGATCTCATGGATCCCAGTGGTCCCATGGCAGCTGAATTAAGGTTGGATGATCAGTGATGGCTCCATTCACAGGTCTGGTAACTTTGTTATTTGGGCCTACAGAGGTGACTTGGCCAGTGCTACTTGTTGCACAGCAGGCTAGCCCAGGCATGTGCCCACTGCAGTGGTCTCCGTAATAGCAGGCCCCAGTGCTCAAAGCCCCTTGCATAGTATTTGCTCTTTTTTAATTGTCAAGAGAAGTCATGTGGCTGAGCTCCATCTATGTGGGCCAGAGCAACCCAAAGGCATGGATGTGGGGAAATGGAGCCAATCAGGGCTCATTTCCACAGCATCCATAGCACAGCCCCAGGAAAGGATTCCACTATGGTGAATGGCTTTCCAGTCATAGGACACTCCATGCAGCCCCATGCTCACTGACCCCAAGTTCCAGTTCTTCCTCCTGGGAGCACACCCAATCAGAGCATTGCTGTCCTTCCCTGCAGCTGCCTCCCGAATGATCGCCAACAGCCTGAACCGAGACTCCCCGCCCAGCACTCCCCCCAGGCGGCCAGACACCAGCACCTCCAAGATCTCTGTCACTGTGTCCAACAAGATGGCTGCGAAGGGTGCCAAGGCTGCCGGTGAGGAGGCAGGCTGTGGGGGAGGAGCTGGAGAATATAGATGCAAAGGTTTTGATGGTGGGGGTTGTGTTCCCCATACCCTAGGTGTGTGGAGTATGTGGGCCTGAATTACCTCTGAATTCGGCCATCATCTCCACCCTGGGAGCCTCCCCTTCCTGGTGGTTCAGGCCCCATGACTGACAAAAAAGTAAGAGTCTCAGACTTTTCTGCTGGACTGGCTTTGAATGTGATCCTCAGATCTCAGCCTCCTGAATAGGATTATAAGTGTGAATCACTGATGCCCATCCTGGAATTTTTGTGTGTGTGCCAATATCTGAGTTTGAACTCAGAATCTCTTGCTCAAGCTTCCTTGCTCAAAACTGGCATCCTACCACTTGAGTCATGCCTCCAGTCTGCCATTTTGCTACTTAATTGGAGATGGAATTACAACAAATTTTCTGCCCTTGCGGGCTTCCACAAGTAGTCCCCTAGGTCTCCTCCTGAGTAACTAGGATAATAGGAGTGAGCCACTGTGCCCGGCTTGTTTAATTGAAGTGTAAAACCAGATGTGGTAGCCCAAGTCTGTAATCCCAGCCCTTGAATCTGAAATGTTCCAGGCTAGCCTGGGATCGCAGTTAGTTCAAGGACAGACTGGGCTGAAAAACAAGCAAGCCCTTTGCTATTACAAAGAAAAGGGCACCCTTCTGCCTGGCAGCAGCTATTAAGTAGGCTGGGGCAGGGGAGTCTAGTAAAAAAAGCATAATTTATAATTTACTTTTTCACCCTGGATAGTCGCTTTTTTTTTTCTTTTTTCTGGTAGGGGGAATAAACCCAGGATGTTGCACTTGCTAGGCAAGTGCGTTGCCAGTTACATGCCAACCACTGTAATTTCCAAATGGAAATTATTCAGCTTGATTACTTGTTAAAAACTGAGCATTTAAAAAAAATAAAATAAAATAAAAAGTGAGCATTTAAAAAAGAGAGAATGGGAGAGAAAGAGAAGAAAAAAAAGTGTAGCTGTGAAAGTGGTACTTGTGGTGTTCTAGAACCTTCCCACTATCCAGTGAGTTCCTTGTGTAAAGAGATTAGGCTGGACCCTGGTGGGCCACAGACAGCCTGAGATCCCCAGAGCTTCCTGTGACCTCATCCAGGCCTGGGAGCTCCTGGCTATGTCAGGGCTGTAGGATAAGGGGTTCCGGTCAGGCACGGGTAGAGATGAAGGGCAG
The DNA here is from genome assembly GCF_000151885.1 of Dipodomys ordii. Classification (NCBI taxonomy): domain Eukaryota; kingdom Metazoa; phylum Chordata; class Mammalia; order Rodentia; family Heteromyidae; genus Dipodomys; species Dipodomys ordii. The sequence goes on along the minus strand of NW_012267372.1, from coordinate 2,440,604 downwards.
CAGTGTGCCCTCTGCCAGTGCCAGGAGAGCGGCCTATCCCGGTGGGTGCTGACCTTGTCCATGTCTCCCCACCGCAGCTCTGGCCCGCAGGGAGGACGAGAGCCTGGCTATTCCTGCCAAGAGGCGCCGGGTCACTGCGGAGATGGAGGGGAAGTACATCATCAACATGCCCAAAGGCACCACCCCCCGCACCCGCAAGATCCTGGAGCAGCAGCAGGCCGCCAAAGGTACTGGCCTGGGGTGCACATGGCATTGTGCGCATGCTCAGGGCACGCTGGCCGGCATTGCAGATGGCTTCTCCACCCCTCGTTCCTGAGGGCGGGGCATGGAGTCTGGGAGGGCTTTCATTTTTATGCCAATTCTGGGGCTTAAAGTCAAGGCCTGTCACTTGCTCACAACTGTCTCTACTCCCTGAGCCATACCTCTAGCTTTTTGCTGGTTATGTGGAGATGGCGTTTCTTGGACTTTATTGCCTGGGTGAGCTTTGAACTATGATCCACCTGTTCTCAGCCTGAAGAGTAGTTAGTTAGGATCACAGGCATAAGCCACCAGTTCCCAGCAAGATTTGTGTTTTACTTAGGGAAAGCACTCATGATCAGATCTTCAGAGGCTGTGTCCCCAACGTAAAAGGAATAGGAGGGGCTGGGACGATGGCTCAGTGGTAGAGTACTTGGCTCCCATGCATGAGGCCCTGGGTTCAATTCCTCAGCACCACATAAACAGAAAAAGCGGAAGTGGTGCTTGGCTCAAGTGGTAGAGCACTGCCTTGAGCTGAAGAGCTCAGAGATAAGGCCCAGGCCCAGAGTTAAAAAAAGCCCCACGACCGACCAAAAAAAAAAAAAGGAGTAGGATTTAGAACCCCCACCCCCATTTCATGAACTTGTACTAAGGTACTGGGAATTTGCAGTATCAATTTGAGTTGATCTTTGGCATTTGACATTAGCCAGTGAGGAGGCAAAACTTGACCATCCCTGCTGGGGCTGAGTGACCGGTGGCGGTGCCAGCTGTGCAATCCCTTAGTATCTGCACCCGGGACCCCAAGAAGGGCTCACAGTGCTCCCTGATAGTTTCATTCTCTTCCCAGGTCTCTATAGGACATCTGTGTTCGACCGCCTTGGCGCTGAGACCAAGGCAGACACAACCACAGGAAGTAAGGTGAGTGGCATGGAGAAGTGACTGCCCTGGACATCTCTGCCCTCTCCCCGCACCTGCCCTGGCCCACCTCCCAGCCCCACTTCTCTTCGTTGCTCTGGTGGCTTTCCTGGCTCTCTGATCACTACTAGGTTTCCTCCCTGCAGCTACCCCTTTCCTGAGGCCCAGCTCAGGGTGCCCACCTTCCCACACCAATTCCTGAGTCTGAGGATTCCATGTCCAGCTCCACCACCCTCCCTCCTTGGAGAGGGCGGTGACCTCTTGATCAGTCCCCACAGCTGCCACCACTGCAGGAGCATGTGCTGTTGTGCTGTAGTAGACAGCTGTCCTCCTCCCCCTCAGAGACCCAAGGCTTTTCTGTGCCTACTATGAAATTCACACTTCTTGCTGGGGCCCCGGAGCCCACTGGCTGTCTGGGTGACCATGGCCAGGCATTTAAATCCTTATGCCTATTTCCTCAGATCAGGCAGGTACATGTGAGAGGGGGCATCTTGGGGGAGGTAAGCGCACCTTAGATGCTACCTTTGAGGGACTCTATAGAACATTTCCTTCCTGCCAATCACCAGCGCACGCTCTGCCTCTGTCCCGCCTCCCACAGTGACATGGCAGCCATGTGGAAGCACTCAGGGGAGGGGCTGTGTCCTAGTGAGTAGTGAGTGTTCATTAAGTCTGATTCCCCTGGAGGGCCTGGCCGTCCCTTTCTTCCCTGTCTCCCACCCTCAGATCTCTCTCTGTTCACACTCCTTGAAGAATACACCGCTGTCTGACAGAAGCACTGGTGGTGTCGTGTCTGGTTCCATGCCTGACTCCCTACTGGACCGTAAGCCCCTGAGGGCAGGCTAAGGCCGTCCTGGCCATCTCTAGGTCTCTAGCCTGCCCAGCCTAGGACAGAGTGCAAAGTCAGGCTCACCAGATGACCGAAGGCATCTTTGTCTCTGTGCTGTCCTACAGACCTGGCCACTGTCTTCCCTCTGCGTGGCACATGCTGTCCCCCCATGCCCACATGAGCCCACTTCCTCTGGCTCTCAGAGCTCAGTAGCTGTGCTCTTTGTCAGGGAACCTTCCGATCTGCCAGGCCAGCTCCCTGAGTCCCCCATCACGGTCCTCACCACTGTCTCAGTTGTCACCCATGGCTGTTCCCCCTCCACTTGCCCCCTGTGTGGAGGAGGAGGTGGTAGGTTGAGTGACTCGGGCCTCTCTGATGACAGCCCACAGGAGTTTTCAGCCGCCTGGGGGCCACCCCAGAGATGGATGACGATCTGGCCTGGGACAGCGACAATGACAGCAGCAGCTCTGTCTTGCAGTATGCTGGGGTCCTGAAGAAGCTGGGGCGGGGCCCAGTGAAGGCCAGTCCCCAGCCAGTCCTGCCCGTCAAAGCCAAGGCCACAAGCTCCAAGGCAACAGTACCCACTGCCCCAACGCTGCGGCGCCTAGCGCTCTCCTCACCTCCCAGGCTCGAGAAGAAGTCGGAGTCCCTGGCCAAAGTGAGCATCATCCACAGACTGGGCAAGGCTGCCCCAGTGCCCGAGGCCCAGGACAGCCAAGTCACCAGCACCAAGAGTAAGTCATCAGCCAAGGTGAAGGTCACCATTAAGAGGACTCCGGTGGGGCCCCGGGGAAGCAGTTCCAGCGAGGGCCTTGGTGCCCAGATGGATCACACAGGCACCGTGAGCGTGTTCAAAAGACTGGGCCACAGGACCTTCTAGCCCACGTGGAGGGTGGGAGAGGGGGGCGGGCTCCCTGGTCCCTCCTCCTGCTGATTCTGGACAACATGGCTGGGCTGAGCCCTCTGCTCTGGGATAGTCACTGTGGCTGGACCTCACCTGCTCTGGGATGGCCCCTTCTCTCCTGTCCTCTGCCCTCCCCCATGGCCTTGGCAAGACCCTGCTTTTCTACCTCTCCCTAGCACCCTCCCCTCTCAGCTGCCCCAAACTCCCTCTCCCTATTCCTCGTCCACAGAGACTTCACCCTAAGGTCCCCTCATATCACCCCCCCACACACTTACTTCCCTTACCCCTCTAGCCTCCCTTCCTCTCTTCACTCTTTCATTTCTCTTCTGTTTTCTGTCCCGGTGGCAAGGCCCGACTCTCCGCTGCATCCTGCCCGACCCTCCTGCGCCTCCGGCCTCTCAGCGACCCCCTCGCCGACGCTGGCGTTGAGCCTGTTGAGACTCTTAGCTGTCCCTGGGCTGCTGTGGGGTACCTGGGTGTGTTTTCCTCTCAAAAGCCCTGCCCGGGACTGGTGGGCAAGGGGGTATCACAGGGGAGACTGATCGGAGAGAGAAAACAATGGCGTTTTAATATATTTTTTGTGACTTCCCATCTGTTTCCCTCCCCTCCTTGGGGTGAGAGGCAGGTCAGGTTTTCACACCAACACAGTGCTGGGGTTGCAGGGGCGGGGCGGGGGGTGTCACTGGCTAAGTGACGGGGCTGGATCTCGAAAAGCTGAGTTCCTGCACACACTCAGGCCCCATCTCCATTCTGTTAAGCCACCTCCTCCCCCTACAAACAGAGCTGTCACTCTGCCACCTCCCATCCTGTTTCTGTCACTCTGCCTGTTGTTCCTACCTGGGCTCCATTTGTGAGCACTGATGGGTCCACTCTCGCTCCTTGCTCTCAGCAGCCACACTTCTGTCCTAGAGACTGCCATGGGCAGGGCAGGCCAGGCCTCCCCCTCCCCCCCCC
>NW_012267372.1:2434411-2436718 GCF_000151885.1 Dipodomys ordii | reverse complement strand
TCTACCACTTGAGCCACAGTGCCACTTCTGGCTTTTTTCTTTTTGCTTATGTGGTGCTGAGGAATTGAACCCAGGGCCTCATGCATGCAAGGCAAGTGCTCTAGCACTGAGCCACCTTCCCAGCCCCTGGCTTTTTTCTTATATGGTGCTGAGGAATGGAACCCAGGGCCTCAGGCATGCAAGGCAAGCACTCTTATCACTGAGCCACCTTCCCAGCCCAAGACTCTTATCTCCAATTAACCACTCAAAAATCAGAAGTGTCATTATGGCTCAAGTGTATTAGCCTTGAGCTCAAAGAGGCTCAGGGACAGTGCTCAGGCCCTGAGTTCAAGCCCCACAACTGACAACAACAACAACAAAAGTCTCTTCATCAGCTTTAATCATAGCCATTGGATTGACTTGTGTTCAATTCCTGCCCCTGTTGTTACTTGCTTTATTATGTTGGGCCTATCACCCACTTTTATATACATGGGGCTTGGACTCAAGGCCTGGGTACTGTCCCTGAGCTTCCTTTGCTCAAGCTAGCACTCTTCTACTTGTGTCACAGCACCATTTCTGGCTTTTTCTATGTATTTTGTTCGAGATAAGAGTCTCATAGTCTTTCCTGCCTGGGCTGGCTTTGAACCCGATTCTCAGATCTCAGCCTCCTGAGTAACTAGGATGACAGGCCTGAGGTACCAGTGCCTAGCTCATCTATTTTTAAGTTTTGAGTTGTTTTCCTGTTTTGCTCATTTTTTGCTTTTTTTCTCTTCCCTCTCTTCCCCCTCAGGTTCTTTGTGAGAAGTCACTGAGATGTGTGTACTCAGTTCCTGGCACACAGTAAACACTCGAAAGGATCTGCTCCATGGGCTTCTGGATCAGGAAAAACTTGTTTTTTAATCCCAGTAAGGTCAGTTGCATGATGTGACCTTTGGCAAATGACTGGTCCTTACTGAGTCAGATTTTTTAAATTGATGAAAACAGAGCTAATTATAGTCTTTGCTCATGAGGCCACTGTAAGACATGTGTAGAGTGCTCAGCTCTATCCTGGTGTGACTAAGTTAATACAGCAAGACCCTGGCTCAGTAACACATACAAAACTGGGAGACAGGGAAGGAAGGGAGCTTTCATTGTCCACACAGCCTGGTCTCAGTGCCTTTAGACATAGAAACCAATCTAATCTTCATTGCAAACCTCTAAGGTGAGTGACATTCTTATCACCCCACTTTTCAGAGGGAGACACTGAGGCCAGACTGGCAAAGTAACTTGCCAAGGCCATACTGTAGTAAGCAACAGAGGGCCTTCCATCTGGTTCCAAAGCCTTTACACTTAACCATTATGCCATCAAAATAGGCTGGGGAGCTGTGCATCAGAAACTCCTACCTGTCATCTTAGCTACGCAGGAGGCTGAGATCTGAGGATCACAGTTCAAAGCCAGCCTGGGCAGGGAAGTCCATGAGACTTGTCTCCAATTAATTTTACCCCAAAAGCCAAAAGTAGAGCTGTGGCTAAAGTGGTAGAACACCAGTCTTGAGTGAACGAGCTAAGGGACTAAGTCCAGGCCCTGAATTTAAGCCCTGTGACCAGCAAAAAAATAAAAAAAGGCAAGAGGGTGGGGCTGTCCAGAGTACCTGGCAGAGGGGAGGGACAGCCCGGCCAGGTAGGAAGGAGCCAGGGTAAAAGGAGTTGGAGGGGAGGGACAGGGCAGTGTGGCCAGGTGGTCCTGGAGGCTGATGGCATCGCATCGCATCATTGCTTTGAGTGTTGCCGTTCTTCTCATCATGCTTCTTCTCTGCTCCCTCCCTCCCCCCACCCCCTCTCCTCGTTTACTCGCCTCCAGCTACACAGGCTCCTTGCTCTCTCTCAGACATGCCAGATGAGCTCCTGGCTCCTGGCTCCGGGCACTGCACTCACTGTACCTTCTGGAACACTGCTTCTCCATCAAACCACCCTGCTGCTCCTCTCCCCTCCAACGGTCTCCGGGGGTCACTTTTGGGCTTCTATAATCACCATGTTGAAAATGGCAGCCTCCCTTCCCAAAGCCTTCCTGCCAGCTTTTAACACCGCAGTGTTTGCCATTTGCTTGTTTTCTGTCTGCCTTCTCCACTCACCTGCCCCTCACCTGCAGGCTGGGTCCATAGTATGGTCCCCTTGGGGGGGGTCTCTGAGTGCTCTTACATAGTATTATGCTCAGGAGGTCTTTTTTTTTTTTTTTTGGTCGGTTGTGGGGCTTGAACTCTGAGCCTGGTCACTGTCCCTCAGCTCTACAGCTCAAGGCAAGCACTCTACCACTTGAGCCACAGCACCACTTCTGGTTTTCTGGTGGTT
>NW_012267372.1:2417849-2431379 GCF_000151885.1 Dipodomys ordii | reverse complement strand
CGGAAGTGGCACTGTGGCTCAAGTGGTAGAGCGTTAGCCTTGAGCTGAAGAGCTAAGGGACAGCGCCCAGGCCCAGAGTTCAGGCCCCAGGACCGGACCCCCCCCCCAAAAAAAAAAATCAGGCTAAGTGTTGGTGGCTCACGCCTATAATCCTAGTTCAAAGGTTCAAAGCCAGCCTGCACAGGAAAGTCCATGAGATTCTTCAATCCAAAGAACCACCAAAAGGCTGAAAATGGAGGTATGGCTCAAGTGGCAGAGCACTAGCCTTGAGCAAGAAAACCTTAGAGACAGTGTTCAGTCCTAGAGTTCAGACCCAGACCTGGCAGGAAAAAAAATTGGAGTACAAAAACACTTTTTTTAAAACTTAATTTTAAAGTGAAGGTAAACTTAGAAAAGTGAGAGAAGCAGCACCAGAGATTCAGTATGCTCTTTACTCAGCTTGCTACTTGTTTATAACTTATTCCACCATGTGCTTAGCCCCTGCTTCCCCCCTCCAGGAGACATACCTGTCCATCCTGCTTATGTGTACATTGGTTTTTTTTGGCACATCTCAGAGTTCACTTGGAGAACTTCGTGCCCCCTTTGCCTTAGAGTACTTCAGTGTGCAGCCCTAAAGACAAGAGCATCTCTTTCATAAGTACAGTATAACTATCAAAATCAAGAATCGAGGCTGGCATGGTGACCTATGCCTATAGTTCCAGCTATTGGGGAGGTGGAAAGTGAGAAAACTACACTCTGAGGCTAACCCTGGGCAAACCTATCATCGTAGCTACTCAGGAGTCTGAGATCTAAGGATCTCAGTTCAAAGCCAGCCCAAGAAGGAAAGTCCTTGAGACTTTTATCTCCAGTGACACACACACACACACACACACACACACGCTCAAGGACAGTGCTCAGGCCATGAGTTCAAGCTCTAGGACTGACACAAAAAGAAAAGGGGGTGCAAATTGGGTTGCCCTTAGAATGCATGAGGCCTTGGATTTGATCTCCAAGCACTGCAGAAAAAAAAAATAAAACAACAAGGAAGCATTGGAGACATGAATGGACATGTTACATTGTAAATCTCAGTACAACCATTTGGAGTTGAAGAAAAGCAAGAAATTTAAAATGGAAACAATCTACAACTCATGTTGCAATTTGTTTCAGTTGTCCTAATAATTGTTCCTGATTGTTACTCCCCCTGAGGCTTCACTGAAAATCCAGTTGAAAATCATGCGGTTTTCTGTTTTTGTTTTGATCCTGGAGTTTCACTGTGTAGCACCAAGCAGATCTTGAACTCATTGTCTTTCAATCTCAGACTCTTGAATGCTGGGATTATGGGCTCGTATCACTACATCTGATTCATTTGTGCCATTAAGGTGACATAAAAGCTTGCTTTTGTACCATGAGTGTTAATGTAACAGCACAAATATCCTCCAAATTGCTCAGAAATGGAAGAGACAGCTGAGTGCCAGCTGCATGGCCAGCTCATGTGGCTCCATCTTGTGGCAAGATCATGAATAGAGTTAAGACCTTGCCCCATTAGGTAGCTGTGAAATTGTGGTATAAATATTTCATTTTTTTTTCTTGATGATATGGACACTATGTTTTAAGAATGTGACTTCGATAAAGTTAAAGCTCCGTCTTGATCTGATCTTCATTACAGGCCTGAACTTGTCTACTAACGAAAGATTGAACAAATAAAATAATGTCCTACCTTCATTATGTATCCTACACAGTGCAGGGTCTATGTTCACAACCTTGTTAAAAGTTGCTTCGGGCAGGGACAAATCTCTTTAACTGCTTCTCTGTAAAGAGTGGGCGATGTTGCAAAGCAGTTCAACCACAAGTCTAACTATTCCAGGCTAGATCTCTTTCTGAACCCCAAAAGATCTCCAAATGAGAGAAAGTGTCGGCTATCTTGTTCTGAAAGAGAGAGCTTTCCCTCCAAACTCCTTCCTCCCAAATCTGAACAAGCAACTCTGGGGGTACAGCTTTTCAAATCCAACCTCCATACTCTTCCCCTTCTTGCCAGGGAGCCTAAAATGTATTTCTTCTTCCTTGGAGGGAGAGAACTTCAAGTAAAGTAATCCAAGAGGGTTCTGGGGCCTTCCCAATAGCTAGCTATTAAGTGTGAACCACCATGCCTGGTTTGTTGATGGAGATGAGGTTTTGCTAACTTTTTTGCCCAGCTTCAAAGGGGGAAATGCTTAAATATTCCCCATTCTGTGTAGGATCTTTGTGGGGCAGTGCTGGATACTCAGTGATGACTAAGTACTGGTCTCCTTCCTCAAAGGACCCTTTGTGCCCAGGGAAACAGATTTGTCACCAACAATACTCTAAAATGGTTAGGGATGTGAAAGTAGACACTGGGCAGAGTTATCAATACTGTTTGATGTGGAAAGACTATAAATTAGGAGTACAGAGTTGTGCCTTATCAATATAGGGCAGTGTATTAAGGACTGTTTTCAGCATTGAATAGTTTATTTTGGGGAAAACTAAGGCCCATCCTTGAGCAGGACTTGCCAAGAACCTGAGAACTTGTTAGTCTTGGGCTTCTGCTCAAGATGAGTGCTCTACCACTGAGACACAGCTACACTTCTGGTTTTCTGGTGGTCCTCTGGAGAAAAGAGAACATCATGGGATGTTCTCTGCCTGGCTGGCTTTGAACCATGACCATCAGATCTCAGCCTCCTGAGTAGCTAGGGTTACAGGTGTGAGCCACCGGCACCCAGCAGGATTCAACTCTTCTGTTTGCTTATGTGGTGCTGAGGAATCAAACCCAGGGCCTCATGCATGCAAGGCAAGCACTCTACCACTGAGCCACCTTCCCAGCCCCAGGATTCAACTCTTAACCAGCCATTTTTCTCCCCAGTATGTATTTGCCAAGCTTCCTAGCATACTGTAATCCTAAGTTTAGAAGGTAGCAGTCACCTCCCAACCTGTGAGAGAAAAAGAAAGGGACTTGAAGCCAGATGCTCCACAGCTGTCTAGAACCCTAGTTAACACATGAGTCAGCCAGAATCTCTGTAAAGCTTTTTTTCCTTTCTTTTGATTTTTTTTGAGACAGGGTCTTGCTACATGGCTCAGGCTGGCATTGAGCTCACAATCCTCCTGTCTCCCCTCCCTAGTGCTGGGATTACAAGTATGTTCCATGCCCTTCAGGCTTCTAAAGCTTTTTGTGAGGGACGGCAATTAATTTTTTGGGGGGGGGGATGGGGAGGTTGGTTATGGGGCTTGAACTCAAGGCCTGAGTGCTGTCCCTAAGCTCTTGCTCAAGGCTAATTCTCAAGGCTAGTGTTTTTAGCTACAGTGCCACTTCCGGTGTTCTGGTGATTAATTATGGAGTCTCAAGGACTTTCTTTCCTGCCTGGGCTGGCTTTGAACTGTGATCCTCAGATCTCAGCCTCCTGAGTCGCTGGGATGACAGGCCTGAGACACAGGTACCTGGCTGTGAAGGAAATCATTACTAAAGCATCTGTGGGCCCAAGTTGCTGCAGATTCTCTTGGCATTCTGTAAGGTTTTAGGCAAGGAAAGAACACGCAGGAGGAGGTAAATGTGAAGAAAAGGAAAGTTTATTGGAGTACGCTCCTGGGCAAACTCCCTAGTCGGGATTAGAAAGGTCACCCAGAGTCTGGTTGTAGGAGGGTTTATGTGGCCGGGGTCAGCAGGAAATTTTAGCACATAACTTGTTTTGCGAGTTTGAACAGTTTCCGCCTAGTGCCCCTGAAGGACAGGATGATTGGGACAGGTGGTGTATAATTGGGACAGGTGGTGTGTAAGGAAGTGGCTTTTTCTCAGCTGCCTCTGCCCTCCAGTGACCTGTCACATTTGCATTTTGGACTCGTTCTGATAAAACGTCATTCTGTTTCCAAGACATCGTTCACGGTTTCTAATTTACAGATAGGTATACTGAGGTTCAGAAAATGGGTTCATGGTCATCCATAAGGATGAAACTCAAATCTGAGAATAGTGCGGCTTCAGAGCCTAAGCTTAAGACAGGCCGCCACACTGAAAAAGAAACCCCTGTCAGCCCGGCACTGGTGGCTAACCCCTGTCATCCTAGCTACTAAGTTGGCTGAAAACCAAAAATTGAGGTTCAATGCCAGCCTGTACAGGAAAGTTGGTGTGAGACTCCTATCTCCAGTTAACCAGCATAAAGCTGGAAATAGAGCTGGAAGTGGTTCAAGTGGTAGAGCGCTAGCCTTGAGCAAAAAAGCACAAGGGAGGACCCAAGCCCTGAGTTCAAACGCGCGCGCGCGCGCACACACACACAGAAAGAAACAAGCCCTTCCCAACTCCCCAGGACACACACACACAGAAGCCCAGGAGACACACACACACACACACACACATGCCCTTCCCAACTCCCCAGGACACACACACACACACACACATGCCCTTCCCAACTACACACACACACACAGAAAGAAACAAGCCCTTCCCGACTCCCCAGGACACACACACACACACACACACACACGCCTTTCCCAACTACGCACACACACATACACGCCCTTCCCAACTCCCCAGGACACACACACACACACATACACATACACGCCCTTCCCAACTACACACACACATACACGCCCTTCCCAACTCCCCAGGACACACACACACACATACACGCCCTTCCCAGCTACACACACACATACACGCCCTTCCCAGCTACACACACACACATGCACGCCCTTCCCAACTACACACACACACATGCACGCCCTTCCCAACTACACACACACATACACGCCCTTCCCAACTACACACACACATACACGCCCTTCCCAACTCCCGCTCAGGCTCTTTAAGAAAGGCAGAAGCCAAAGCACCAATGAGAGCAGAGTAAAACAAGATCAAAGCGTGAGTAAATAAGAACCAAGGGCTGCTGGGAAATAATCACAGCCCGGGGCCTCCAGGGAAAGTCTGTGCAATGGGGTTCTACTGCGCCTGCGCCGGAATTTTATCACGCCTGCGCAATACTCTACTTTCAGTCCTGCGCCTGAGCGAGGTTCCCCACGCAAACTAACATTGCCTTATCCACGCAGGCGCCTTACTGGGAGCCCGCCCGCTCTCCTCTCCTTGCGCCTGCGCACTGGTGCTCTCCGAGCCCAGTCCTCGCTCTTTGTACGTCAGTTCCTGTTGACGGCGGGAGGCGGTATTTCCTTGGGAGGGGGCGGTGAGCGGGGGCTGGGGGGAGGGGGCGGGGGGGCCGCGCCGCGCGAGCCGTTGGGTCTGGCTCGGAGGAGGCGTCGCCGCTTTCACTGCCGGCCCGCTGCAGTCACCAGGAAACACCCGGAGCTGGAGCCAGCGCTGCGTGGCGATGGGCGGGGGTAGAGCCCCGCCGGAGAGGCTGGGCGGCCGCCGGTGACAGGTGAGTGCGCCAGCGCGGGTCCCTCAGCGTCTCCCCCTCCCCCGCGATGGTCGCGTCCGGGCCCCCCGCGGTGCCGCGCTGGGCCGTACCACCCGTGCCCGCCGGGAGGGGACCACAGTCCCGAGCCTCTTTCCCTCTCCCCCCCCCTTTTCCGGAACTGAATGGGGGTGGCTGCGCGGGGGCGGTGGGACTAGCCCAAAGAGGACGGGGACGGGGGCGGCGGGCCGTACCACCGGACGGCCGCGGGGCGGGGGGAGCACCTAGTGTGTGAGGGTCTAGGGACACCGACCCTAATAACGTGGGCGGGCTAGGTGTGTGTGTGTGTGCGCGGGGGGGGGGGAGATCTCACGCCTAGTATGCGAGGACGGAACCTCTGAAGGGGCCCACCACGTCGTTCCTACAGTGTTTTTTAGAGGGATGGGGGGCTGTCTGGAGCGTGGCCTATACCACGGGTGGCCATGAAGGGGGCCGTCTGGATTATACCAACAAGGCTGGGGGGGCATCCTTAGGACCCAGCGCCGCTTTGCGAGGGGGGTGGGCGCAGGGATGTTTTTAATCTCTGAAGGACGGGGCACTGACGGGTGGGGAGATCAGGACCGGCACCGGTGGGCGTTAGGGATGTACTTGGGGGCTCCGTGCTGCCGAGTGGTGTGGGGCACTTCTGTTTCCTGTAGTTTAATGTGTGTCGGTGGGCGTTTACACGGAGCTCACCCTTAATTTGGGTGGTTACTAGGCTGCTTTGAACCCTAGGCCTGGACTGCCCTGGGCTCCTTCTAGAACCCTCTCAGATTATTGACTTGGAGGTGTGGGATATCCTTTTGGCAATGGATGCCAGCCTTTGACATCTCTTCCTTCCGGGAGGCGGAAAGATAGGTCTTAGAAGTCGCTGAAAGTTGTCTGAGCTTTAGGCTCCCTGTTAGGAAGGCGAGAAGGGCATTGGGCTTGGATTTGAGGAGTTGTGTTCCTCTCTCCTTCCCCCAGCCCCCACCAGTTGCTTGTTTAGACTTGACAGGAAGAGTGTTTGGAGGGACAGTTCTCCCTCAGGGCAAGGTAGTTGAGATTCCGAGGTCCCATTCCTCTCATTTTGAGACCTCTTGGGATTCAGCAAGAGGCCTAGCTAGGCTGGAGTAATTAATCCGGGTTGTGATTAGGCTGCTTTTCAGCGTTGTCCACTCTTTCCAGAGTAGCAGTTGGAGATGAATCTGTTTCCGATCTAGGTGGGCAGTGGGTGTGAAGGGGACCAGGCACCCACTGAGATCACCACAGGCTCCTCCATCCCCAGCATCCGGGCTGTTTGTGTCTTCAGTTACCAGCCCAGCAGCCCTTCATGTTTATGCTCAACTGTTGAGCGATAACAGTTGGCCTGTCCTACGTGAGGCTGATCACTGTTTTCCCAGCTGTTCCTCTCTGCATGGGCCACAGGAGCCGGGAGGGGGCTTCCCCCACCCCCAGCCCAAGAAGGAAGGCTGCTCTGAAGGGCTCAGGGCAGTCAGATCCCCCCAAAGTGGTTTCTTTTGTGGTTTCTGGGCTGCTGCTAGAAGCACATGACCAGTGCCCCTGCTCCCTTGGCCAGTTTGTGACCTTGGCTTACCCTGTAACCTTCGCTCTGAGTCTGGTTTTCCCGGAGGACTGGCTGTAGTCCCTGATTGACCCAGCTGATGGGGATGGGGATGAGGTCAAGAGGGCGCACTGTCCCCAAAGCCTAACGCCATTCCTGGAGAGACAGATCCCTGGGTCCTTAGAGGCAGTGTGTTCTCCAGCTGTTAGCTCCTATTCACCTGATGGAGTCCACCACATCAATAAAAACCATAACCATTTAAACCGACAGCTGACCTTACCTGAGTACTTCCTGGGGGCTTGACACTTAACACTCACCTCACAGGTGAACTGCCCAATATCCTAGGTGAGGAAACTGAGGCACACACACATTTCCAGAGTGAGTGGCTAGCAACTGTTTATTGGGCATTTGGCCCATGCTAGGCACATGCAGGCTTCTTCACACATGACGTAAGCCTCAAAACATACATAGAATTTCATTTACAGAGCCCTGTGAGTGACGTCAGAGTGTGATACCCATTTTACAAATAAGGCAACCTAGGCACTGAGCTAAGACAGTGGTTTTGTTTGGGAGCTAACACTGTGTCTGGCTCTGGGCTTGGAGCTTTATCCACAATTTGTTTCTCTTTCTTTTCTTTTTTTTTTTCCAGAGTCAGAAATTGAGGTCTGGAGGAATTATCTTTTCCCATGTCTTATCAGACTATCGGAAGCCAGGCTGGGGTTTGAACCCAAGCCCGTTAAGTCCTGGTGTCATACAATCTTTCTTTACCAGGTCTCAGGCCTGGTGTGACCTGTCCTCTTGACCTCTTCCCTGGTCACTTCCTTCCCTCAACCTGAGCCTGAAGATGCTGAGTGCTTTCTGTCCTGTCAGTGGCTAGTCCAGCACTTCTGTACTTTCTGGGAAACTTGGGGTCTCCTCCAAGTTGAGAGCTTTGTGCTTCCTGAGCAGATACTTTTAAACCTGAGCTCTACCACACCTCACCCCTTGTAATTTTTATCTTATTTTCCAGGTATGGTCTTGCATTTTTGCCCAGGGCCAACCCCAGACCTTGATCCTTTTGATCTTGTCTTCAGTCGTTGGGATTACAGTTGTGTGGGGACAGGAGCCAATGGGAAGGCCGCACAGGAGTAGGAGGGGATGACACAGCCATCATGGACCAAGCCGTGCTACAGGCAGGATAGAGATATATCTGGTGCTTTCCCCTGGGGGCTGTGTGAATGCAGCCACAGCATTGCCTCTGTCATGGGCTCTGCAGCTAGCTGTAGGAGAGAGTGAATTAATACACAAGAAGCTCTGAAGTGTCAGTGGGCACTTACACCATTTCTTTTATTGGGGGGGGCGGTCCGGTCGTGGGGCCTGAATTCTGGGTCTGGGTGCTGTCCCTCAGCTCTTCAGCTCAAGAGGAGCCACAGCGCCACTTCTGATTTTCTGCTGGCTAATTGGAGATAAGAGTCTCATGGACTTACCTGCCCAGGCTGGCTTTGAATCATGATCCTCAGATCTCAACCTCCTGAATAGCTAGGATTATGGACATGAGCCACCGGTGCCTGGCTTGTCTTTTTTTTTTTTTGCCAGTCCTGAGGCTTGGTCTTAGGTCCTGAGCTTCTTTTGCTCAAGGCTAGCACTCTACCACTTGAGCCGCAGTGGCACTTTCAGCTTTTTCTGTTTATGTAGTACAGACCCAGGGCTTCATGAATGCCAGGCAAGCATTCTACCACTAAGCCACATTCCCAGCCCAGCATAATACATCTTTATCAATAACATCCCCTCTCCCCCATCCTGAGGCTTGGACTCAGGGCCCCGGTGCTGTCCCTGAGTTGCTTTTGTTCAAAGCTAGTGCTTTACCACTTGAGCCACAGCTTCACTTGTGGCTTTTTTGGTAGTTTAGTGAAGGTAAGAGTCTCATAGACATTCCTACCTGGGCTGGCTTTGAGCAATAATCCTCAGATCTCAGCCTCCTGAATAGGATTACAGGTGTGAGCCACCAGTACCAGCAATAGCTCTCCATTTCGAGTCTCCTACTGTAGCTCTTGGAGTAGCCAGGAGGGGGAGAGTAGGCATGGCAGCCCTTGGATGAGGTGTAGGTTTGGTCCTGAAATCACTGGAGCTCCGAACACCATCTGTTGAGTGTTGAGTATTACATCAAGTGCTGGACATGTGGGGTACACACAAGTGTACCCGTGCAGAGCTGAGGGAGAGCAAGGAGGTAGAATAGGTGAGGGGGTGAGGAGGTGAGTGCCTGGCAGGGAATTCAGAGCAGGAGGGGACTGCCAGGAGCATCTGGACACGTAGGGCTGCTCCTGACGGGCAAGGTACACAGACAGTTATATGGGAGCAGCGGGACAGGCTCACTGAGGTGTGTGTAGCTGGGCAGAGCCAGCGAGAACAGCTGGGGCCTAGGGCCCCAACAACCTTGTAGACTGTGGAGGAGTTTGGATTGGGCAGATTTCAGGTGACTTGGCCCTGAAGGGTCTTGGCTTCTTAGGGGCACTGGATTTGACCTTGCTTGGGCTGGAAGTTTCCAATGCCTTCCACTTCCCCTTTGAGTGAAATCACTGGGCAGAGGCTCTGAGACCCCCTCCCTCTGCTGTGGTTTTCTCACCGTTCCCCTGAGCAGGGGGTGGAGGGTGGGGGCTGTTGCCCTTAGGGAAAAAGGCAGCTGGAGGGGGGTTTAGTGGACTGACTTTGCTGTCCAGCCCTGCCAGCCGCACTGATGACAAGAACAGAGCAGAACAACAGTCCCACTGATAGCAACCGCCCAGCGACTGCTCTAGAATGGAAGGCCTGGGTCCTGGGGCTTGCCTTCCAGCAAGGACTGCACATCATGTTGGGGTTGATAATGTCCTGATAATGGGGGTGGGGGTGTCCTGGTCTGGCTTGGGCAATCAGGGAGGCCTCTCTGGGGAGGTGACACATGGACAGGGCCTGAGGGCCATGGGAGATTATTGTAGATTATTGTGAAGATCTTGTGGGCTTTTGAAGGAACTGGCTCCAGTTGTCACTTGGGTGGTGACAGCCTCTGAAACCAGTGATGGGTCTCACTTCCTAAGCTTAGCACAGTAAGCAGGAAGGCTAGTATTTGTTTCTCCCAGGCTCGGTCTCGTCTGGGGTGCTATCCTGAAAGGAGCGCCCTCTCTGACAACATGGGGCTCTAGAAGTCCTCCAGGCTAGATTGGCAAGTACTGCCTTCTGCTCTTGATCTTGGACCATGGAGGACGACAGTCACCCCTCCCTGGGCCTCCAGCCTCTCAGGGCTCTCGGCAGAAAGCCGGCAGCCACCAGGCATCTGGGCTGAGTGGTGGGGTGGTTCTGTGGCGGGCTCTTCTGGACAGTCAGCCAAGCAGTAAGAGGCCCAGCTGGGGGAGCAGCGGGCCTGGGAGCCGGACCAGGAGGACGGACGGAGGGAGGGAGCAAGTGTGGGTGGGGCCTGGGGTGGGATCAAGGCCTGTCCCCCTGAGGCAGGACCTGCTGCCAACTCGGCAGGCACCCACAGCAGGGCCCGGGTGCTGTGGGTGAGCTGAGCAGGACTGCAGGGCCGGGCCAGCTGAGGAGCCTCCGTGGCAGAGGTCCCTCTAGAAGTTCTTCCAGCCCAGCCACCCTGGCAGAGAAGCTCGTCCACAGACGTTGTTTCTAAGGGTGAGGCCAGAAATCCCAGCCTTCCTTGGTTTGCCACCTGGGGCCCCTTTCTGAGCTGTCTATAGCAGCTGCCACTGCCAGGTCTCCTCCTGGCCTGCTCCCAGGCTCCTTAGGGGCAGATGATCATTAGCCTGCCCTCACATGGCCTGGCCTGCCTAGTGACCCAGGCGCCCTGGCTGATGGGTGGACAGTCCTTCTGGTGCCCCACAGGTGCCATGGAGCCCCACTTCTCCTGGGTGCAGCTTGATTGCCTGAAGATGAGAATGCTGAGCAGGGCTGTGGGGGCGGGGGTTAGAGAGCCTTTCTCCAAGTGGGCAGGCAGTGGAGCGGGGTGGGCGTGGGGGATTCAAGGGACAGCCTGTGTGTGGTTGGCAGGGTGGGTTCCTGGTTGGAGTACTGGATGTGTGAGGATTCTGCTAGCTGAGTACCTTCCCAGGTGGGTTCTGCACTGAGCTGCTGTTAGGGTTCTCTAGAGACCTGTGTATAAATGGGAAACTGAGGCATAGAACATGCTATATAGCATTTTCAGGTTATTCTTTATACTTCTTTTTTTTTTTTTTTTGGTGCTGGTCCTGGGCTTGAATTTGAGACCTACCTGCTGTCCCTGAGATTTTTTTTTGCTCAAAGCTGGTGCTCTACCACTTGAGGCATAGCTCCATTTCTGGATTTTTTGGTGGTTCTTTGGAGATGAGTCTCACAGACTTCCCCACCTGGGCTGCCCTCAGATCTCAGCCTCCTGAGCAGCTAGGATTACAGTGGTGAGCCACTGGGCTTGGCTCTTTGTTTTTTGTTTGTTTTTTCTTTGTTGTTGGTCGTGGGGCTTGAACTCTGAGCCTGGGTGCTGTCCCTCAGCTCTTCAGTTCAAGGTGAGCGCTTTACCACTTTTGAGTCAGGATTTTTCAGTGTAGCCCAGACTGGCTTAATACTTGTGTTCCTCCTGCCGCTGCCTCCCCAGTGCTGGGACCACAGGCCAGCACAAATCTTAACTCTGTTCCTCTTGGGAGAAGCTCTGTACTCAGCCTCCTGCTGGGTCCTGCTCTGCACCCTGGGAGCTGGGTACAACTGTTTGTCCCCATTTGCGAGGTGAGGAAACAGGCACAGGGAGGCTGTGGCACTTCTTGGGGTTGTAAGTGAATCCTCTCGGGCCATTCTTCTGACTGACACTGTGGCTGCAGTTCTGGGGTTATCACCATGTGTGTAATGAATTCTAGACAGAGCTGTCTGTGAGCATTTCCCCTGGTGTCCTGGAAAAGCCTCCATTTGGCTGCTGGGGGAGGTGGGTGTGGCCGCTTCCCACCCCTCCCTAATGTGGGCGCAGCCTTGGCCCTGGCCAGCCTTTCCTAGAGGCAGGGGAGAGCTGAGTGTGGGAGGCCGCCCACACGGAGTCCCGACTTCCCAAATGGCCATGGGAGCTGGTCCCTGGCTGGCTTTTGGCCATATCTGTATTGGAGCCCCTATGTCCGTGTCATTTCGAGTGCCAACAGCCTGCCAGAGGGGCAGAGAAGTAGCATTTACCTATGAGAATGGCTGAGGAAGAGACAGTGGGATAGGTAGCTGGGCTTGGGGGGCTCCTGATGAAGGAGAAGCTGGCCAGAAAAGGCAGAGTGAAGGGTGAACAGGACAGGGCACCTGGGGAAAGCCCTACTCAGCTGGCTCTGGGGCTAGAGCGGAGGCCATAGGAGCCGGGCTATGGTGAGGAGCCAGGCCAGGGGTGTGTGTGTGGGGGGGGAACGGACACGTTATCCAGATTCAGGTGGGCCCCTAGATAGGAGCCAGAGAGAAGCAGCCAGGGCAAGAGGCAGGCCAGGTTCCACTTTGGGTCTCCTAGGACTGGCCTGTCTGGGGTGTGCAGTGGAGTTTGCATCTCTGTTTTGCTGCCTCTTTGCTACACAAAGCCTGTGCCATCTCTGCAGGAGCTCAGCACAAGAGCAGTGTTCTGGTTGTCACCCCTCTGGACCTGGACCTACCCTGTGCTGGGACACAGAGAACACGGGACCAGAGCTCCTGCTTTGTGAGGCTTCTGGTCCAGGGGAGGCCCCATTGCTCAGATAATGGTGGGGCAGCTGGGGAGGGAAGGCTTACTCTGAGGGTCTGCCGTTGTGGGAAAGGGGCAGTCAGGAAGGGCTCCTCTGAGGAAAGGAGGAGTGGGCAAGTTAAGATGGGTGAATAGCAAGCTGGCCAGGGAACGTGCTGAACATGTGCAAAGGCCCAGGGGTCAGGGAAGCAGTTTTCCAAGGGACTAGCAGAAGGGGAACTTGGGTATGTTGGGGCCAGCAGATCCCTGAGGCTGCAGAGTGGGCCCTGAGGCAGGTGGGTCCTGGCAGTATCCATAAGAGTGTATGTCATGCCCCATGGGCATCTGGGAAAGGCCCTGGGTAGTGTCAAAGCTGGGCTGAGAGGATCCTGCTGGCTAAGGCTGGGGCTGCCCATGTGTATAGCCCACGACAGGAAGCCCAGAATATTGGATGCGGTTTTTGAGGGAGCCATAAAGCCTTGAACAGGCAGCATGAGGGGGAAGGTGTTGGGGGGCATGGTAGAGAAGACAGGAAAGTCTGTTCTGGAACTTATTCTTGTCCCAGTTTCTTTCGCAGCCTGCCCACGCCTC
This sequence comes from Dipodomys ordii, assembly GCF_000151885.1. Classification (NCBI taxonomy): domain Eukaryota; kingdom Metazoa; phylum Chordata; class Mammalia; order Rodentia; family Heteromyidae; genus Dipodomys; species Dipodomys ordii. The sequence continues at coordinate 2,418,226 of NW_012267372.1, read as the reverse complement.
CATCTCGCCCTCAATCCTACCTGTTCCAGCAGACAGATGGGGCAGGCGGGGCACATGGTGGCGGAGAGAGGCGTCTAGAATGCTACCTTCTCACCAAGGAGGCAGAATAGGTAAAACTTCACATGTTCAGAAATATGTAGTGTCTCCACCCACTGAAGAAAGAATGATTTAACCTGACGTGTGCTGGATTCTTGCTGTGTCCAGATTTGGGGAGGACTTCTGGTGGAAAGTTCGGCCAGTCCTCTGGGAGGACCATATTCTTTTTTTTTTTTTTTTGTCAGTCGTGGGGATTGAACTCTGGGCCTGGGCACTGTCCCTGTGCTCTTCAGCTCAAGGCTAGCACTCTACTGCTTGAGCCACAGCACCACTTCTGGTTT
>NW_012267372.1:2392164-2414386 GCF_000151885.1 Dipodomys ordii | reverse complement strand
GTGTGTGTGTGTGTGTGTGTGTGTGTGTGTGTGTGTGTGTGTGTGTGTGTGTGTGTGTGTGTCTCAGGGTCTGGAATGGAGGCCCATTCAGGGAAGCTTGGTGGCATGACTGATGAGCAGCTGCAGCAGGCCTGGTCATTGCTCAGAGATGTTGCTCCAGATTGGCCGTCTGAAGGTGCATTGATTGGAGTGGCATGAGCCCCCTGAGGGGTTCACAGGCTCTGAGAGCCAGGGGTGTTATAGGGATGGCCAGTTGCCTAGGGGAGCCTAGAGAGGGATGAACAGGAGGTGTGGGACTCACTGTCCTGGTCAGACTTTCCATTTTGGAGCAGGTCTCAGCCCCATCAGGCCACCTCGAAGTGATGGATGGGATTGTGTGTGTTGTGCACACTGGCAGTCATAACTGAGATTTGAGCAGAAATGGGTGAGGTCAGACACAGCTTGAGTGTGGGGGTCTGGCGTAGTGGAGAAGCTCACAGGAAGCCCACCAGCATTGTGGGGACTGGGCCTGAGCCCAGTGGACAGGAGGCCGCAGGAGCAATGGGTTGTCCCAGACGGCCTTGAGCACTGAGCCCAAGAGTTGGGCTCTTTTGCCAGGAACTGTAGGGGGCAAAGGAGACGTAGAGCTGGGGAAGGTCAGGGCCAGGTTCGAGGGGCCCACTAGCTTCAGGGGTGGGGAACAGAGAAAGGGGTCCAGTGAGGAAGAGGCCAGGACCCTGCTAGTGGCCATGGGATGCACACATTGGAGGCTGACATGGATGGGACATTCACAGTCGAAGGCTGTGGTCCCAGCTGCAGAGTGGTGGCCGTGCCTGCTGTCCCAGCCCAGCGAGTCGGAGTCCAAATGTGATTCTCACCATCCTGTCTCTCCCCGTCATTGTCCATCTTGCCTTTCCTCCCACTTCCTCCTGCTCACCGCCCTCCCTTCTGCCGGCCTGGGCAGCCTGCCACCATCACATGCCAGGCAGGAGCATGTCCGGCCCCCCAGTCCCCTGGGGCACGGGAGAAAGCTGATGCCTATGGTGTCCCTAGAGTCAGCTGCCACTTCTCTGGGGGCTCCCGCAGCTCCTGACCTGCTGTCCGCAAATAACCCCAGGCTAGGAAAGGCAAAAGGCGCCTTGGGCTCCATGGCCCATGTCCTGGCCCCAGGCTCCAGGTAGGGGCCCAGCTGGCAGCTGCCTGGTGCCCTTCTCCCCTCCGCTCGGGAACCTGAGAAGCAACGGCCTTGGCGTCCGTCAGTCTGTCGGCTGCTGGCCCCTGAGGACAAGCACAGAGGTCTTGGGGAGAGGACAGGCCCTTTGCTCAAGCCCCCAGGCTGGCTTTTGGGGTCCATGCTCAGTGGCTTGGCTGTTAAGGGTCTTAGAGCTTCCGAGATTCAGGATCCATTGGTTGTTCATGGACTGGCCTGGGAGATAACTAAGGCTGGGGTGAGGTGGGGTGGCCCTAGTGGGCCTCAAAGGTCGTAGGTTGGTGGCTTCATGGTTTGAAAGGGAAGAGAGTGAGTCTACGCACATGCGTGCGTGCACACGTGGGGCGCGTGCCTGTATGGGGAGGGGAGGGTGAGATAGATGCCAGTAGCTTTGAGCACACCCACAGTGCCTGAGGCTGTCTGATTCATCCTGGGTTACCTCAGCGCTGGGGTATGGGGGTGACGCAGGGGGCGGGGCTGCTGCTACCTTGGTGCTGCCCAGCCAGGAGCAAGGGTGGAGGGCAGGGCCTGGGCCACAGAGAAGCGATTCCCCCCACATTGTGGTCTCTGGGGCCCTAAGAGAGAGCTCTGCCCTTCCCTCTCCCCCCAGCAAGACAGGCAGCCAGAGGGCCTCAGCTGAGGGAGGAGCTGGGGGTCCCTTCCCCTCTGACGCGCCCCTCTTGTCTTGCAGCCTCTACTCCATCCACAGCGCCTCCTGCATGTCCTGCTGCCCTGAGCTGTCCCAAGCTAGGTGACAGCGTGTCACGCTGCCACCATGAACGAGGTGTCTGTCATCAAAGAAGGCTGGCTGCACAAGCGTGGTAAGGGGCTGTCATTGCCCACCAGACTGCGTGTCCCCCCCCCTTGCACCATGCTCTCCTCTATACCCTAAGGGGCAGAGGGGCAGGGTGATGCAGCCTAAGGAACCGGCGTGGGCAGCCCCAGGCCATTTGCCACCTGCGTGCCACCTGCGTGCCACTCCCTGAATCTCTCAGTCATCCAGAACAGAGCTGTGGGTCTCCCCGCTCTGAGTCTCCAGACCTGCCGAGAGAGGGGTGACATGGCCAAGTGGCAATCATGGAGTGTCTTGAGTGTCCTGGGACATCACGGCACCTCCTGGAGGTGACACTGCAGAGGGCAGCAAGGACAGAAGTGAGTGAGCGGGCATGAAACATGAGGTGGAGAGAGCGCCATTATGAAAAGTCACAACTGAGAGCGAGGGGCTGGAGCCATGTGCTGCGGTGAGGTGCGCTGAGGTACCTGGGCAAGCTCAGAGCCTGGCAAGGGTGCCCAGAGAGGGCCGGCAAGGACAAAGGCTTGGAGGTAGGCATGTGCCTGCTGATTCTAGGAACAGTGTGGCTGGAGCAGTGTGAGGAGAGGCAAGGTGCAGGAAGCCAAGCAGAGCAGTGACTCGGAGCCAACAGTTTGGAGCCCTGCAGGCCATTGCTGGACCTTGGCTTCACAAAAGCCCAGGGTGCTGGGGGCCAGGCTGGACTCGATCCATATGTATTGGTGGGGAATATAAGGACCAGTGACTTCCTGGGCAGGAAAGTGCACAGATCTTGAGACCCCAAGTCTGCCTGTCCACCGGGCCAGCTGCTATGTGACACTGACAAGCAGATAAGGGAATGCTGGGAACCGGCCTTGTCCTGGGTCTGGGGAGCTATTGCACTATTCTGCAAATGTGTACTTGCAGGCAGCTCCTATGGGCTGGGCACTGCCTTACAGGCAGGCCCGCCCGGTATCACCTTGACATTGGGTCCTGATGGCGGAGTAGTGGCTTCCTGTATCCATGGTGAGGGCAGGCATCACAGAGTAAAGGCCTCTGGAGGTGGGAATGAGCTTGGCAGTGCACAGAGAGGGCACAGCTGGGGTGTCGTGAGGGGACCGGGTGGCAGCAGAGCAGAGGGTTGATGGGGGGACCAGACCTCCCCACGTAGAACAGCAGGAGAGCTGCTTCTTGCTGATATTCCTACACCTCAGTCTGGGCTCACACTAAGCCAGGGTTCTTTTTTTTTGGGTCCGGTCTTGGGCCTGAACTCTGGGCCTGGGCGCTGTCCCTCAGCTCTTCAGATCAAGGCTAGCGCTCTAGCCACAGTGCCACTTCCGGCTTTTTTCTTTTTTGCTTATGTGGTACTGAGGAATCGAACCCAGGGCCTCGAGCATGCAAGGCAAGCGCTCTACCACTGAGCCACCTTCCCAGCCTGAGCCAGGGTTCTAAGCTGGCCTCGGCCACTTGCCCTCAGCATGATGGCGATCTGTGCAGTGGGTTAGCAGCCTGGCCTCCTGACCTGCTCAGCACCAGGAGGGCAGGATTCCCGCATGGCTGGAGCACCCCAGGGTCTTCTCAGGAAATGTGAATGAGTCCTTTAGTGACTGAGGTTGTGTGGTGCGAATAGCTTTGGGGTCCAAAAGGTGCTGTGGCTCCTGTGCCTCAACTGTGGGCTGTGGGGCAGAAGGACTGGAGGCTGTTGGAGAACTGCTGAGGGCGGGGCACGGCTCCAGCTGAGACCCAGCAGTGGCAAGGGGGGGGCCTGGCCTCTCCTACAGCATCACTGCCTCCAGACCACAAGCCTAGCCCTGCTGCTGAAATGACCCAGCCTGGACACCCCTGTCCTGGCCTTTCCCTGCCTCCCTCCCTCCCCCTTCCCTTCCTCTTCTTCCTGCTTCCCTCTCTACTTCCCTCCCTCCCAGGCTTCCTTGATGCTGTAGCTGGCAGAGGTAGTCTGAACAAGTGGGCCATGCTGCTCTTGGCACCTGTGCCAACCACCCTGCTACTACTGGTAGAAATAATTTCTGCCCTGGTTTATTGAATTCTCACCCTGTGCCAGGCCCTGAGCTCCTGAGGAGCCCCCTGAGAAATGGGTCCTTGTGATATGCCTCTGTGTGTGTATGTGTGTGCGTGTGTGTGCGTGTACCTGTGTGTGTGTGTCTATGTGTGTCTGTGTGAGAGACAGTGAGCAGGTGCTTGGATATTCACAAGCAGGACAAAGGGAAGGGATCTTGGGGTGGTTGGAGGGTGGGACAGCACCTGTGCCCCAGCTGGCACAGTAGTTTGGTATTTGCCCTGCCCACACAGCTGTGGGTGAATCCCAGCCCATGGGACTCAGCCTTACAGGGCCACTGGGCCACATGCATTTGGAGGCCTGGGCCTCCCCTGGCCAGTGCTGAGCTGCCCTGGCCAGGATAGCTTGCTGCTTGCCACATGCTGAGGCAGCTGGTGCCCTGGGGCACTGCCACGGTGCCTTCCTGCCAGGCTTGGCCTGTGGATCACTCGATCAGTTCAGTGCCCCCACCTGCGTCAGCAGGGGCCACCTTAAGGGCTTCCCTGGAGTGGCCCTCATAGCCCCTCCCGCCCGGCACCCCATGAGTCACCATCACAGGAGCTGCCAGTAGGTGACCTCCTCCCCTCCTGCCTTGTTTCAGGTGAATACATCAAGACTTGGAGGCCCAGGTACTTTCTGCTGAAGAGCGATGGCTCCTTCATTGGGTATAAGGAGAGACCCGAGGCTCCTGACCAGACCCTTCCTCCCTTAAACAACTTCTCCGTTGCAGGTATGTATCGGAACACGCAGGTCAGAGTACTAAAGCCAGTGCAGGGCCGGCAGGTCTTGGGGACATGTGGGTGGGTCCTTGACCTGGAGCCCGTCTTGGGCCTTCTGCCCCTGCTGTCAGCCCTGCAGGGCTGAGCTGCTAGGTGGAGAGCAAGAAGCAGAGTAAAGCCAGGGTTCTTGTGCCCACCCAGCCCAGCCTCCACGACCCCCTCTGTCCTCTTCCACTCCAGTTCTGGCTGCTGTCTTCTCCCTCTGCCTCTAACCTAACAGGATGGCAGCTTTCACTCAGCTGATCACAGGGCCAGCTATTGACAGCCAGACCAGCTTTACAGACCCACAGCTCTTGATGGAGCCTGACAGGGCTGCTCCAGCCCCTGCCGCCTCCTTCCCTGCTCCCCAGAACCTGGGTGCCTGCCCTTGCCCCACACACTTCTGCACAAAGCCTTTCCTGGCAGTGTTCCCCATGTGCCCATGGCCACATCCCCGGCAGCTTCTTGAACAACTTTCCCTGGAAAGGAAGGGGTCTCTGGCTGCCTCATGCTCATGATGTCCCAAACTGACCCAGCAGCCTCCCATCTCCATGGTGGGGATTGCCCTGTTGCACCAGAGACCACCTTCAGGGCCTAGGCCTGGCCCTCTAGCCTGCTGCCTGTCCTTCCCTGGCCCTGTCTACCCTGTCCTTTGAACTCAGATCTGCTCAGACCGCCTCTCAGTCTCTAGTCCCCTCCTCTGTCTCTTTCTGACCCCATCCCTTCCATGGCTCCCTGATAACCTGAGGACTCTCCAGGATTGGCTCTGTTTTCCCTCTGATAGCGGGCTTCTGGGTGACATGGCCTCCTTTCTTGGAGCTACACTCCTTGATGCCCCAGGCTCTGTCAGATGCCTCCTCTGGCTTTCCCTAACCCTGCCCTCCTGGCTGAGTTGTTATTGCTCTTTTGGGCACCTCCCACACACTGTGTCTCTGAGGACAAGGGCAGGGCTTTTGTCACTAAAGGGCCCCTGGCACCATTTGGCTTGGAGCTGGGCACACAGGAGGTAGCTTGGGGACGGTGGTCCTGCCAGAGCTACATTCTTACTCTTCCCTCATCCTTCATGCAGAATGCCAGCTGATGAAGACTGAGAGGCCACGGCCCAACACCTTCGTCATCCGCTGCCTGCAGTGGACCACGGTCATTGAGAGGACCTTCCATGTGGACTCCCCTGATGAGAGGTGAGGGGCTCTGTGCAGCTTCCCTTTGAAGGCTTGGGGGGGGTGGAGGGGGGGCCGCACGGAGGAAAGGAGATGGATGGTCAGATTTCCACGGTCCTCACATAAGTTGTTTGTCTCCAGCCCTTGTGGTGTGGAGTTACAGGCAGAGCTGGTTTGGCCATGATCTCTTCAAAGGGTCTGCAGGTCCCATGAGCCTCTGTTTGGTTCTAAGTAGTGAACCAGAATCAACTATAACGATCCACTTAATAGCGAGAGCTGGTTATTGAGACTGATCTGTCCTCAAGTCAAACTGGCCAGGCTGTGTCTCAGGGGCGGCCTTAGACTGTGTGGGACCCGGCGCCATGCCCAGACACACTTCGTGGGAGGGATGTTTGGCAGAAGCCTCATTCATCCATAGAGCTCTTCCCCTCCCTGCATCCTCCAAGAGGAAGTCCTTTTTGCTTTTTAATTGTTTTGGGGAGGATCTTCCATCTATTCACAGACTGTCTGGAGCATGATCCTCCTATTTAAGCTTTTTATAGCTGAGATGACAGGTGCATACCACTGTGTCCAACTGGTTGATTTAGATGAGATCTCAGTAACTTTTTGCACAAGCTAGCTCCAAACCATGATCTTCTTGTCTCTGCTTCCTGAGTAGCTGAGATTATAGGTCTGAGCTACTGCTTCCAGCCCCTTTTGTTTGGCAGTCCTAGGCCCTGAACTCAGGGCCTGGGTGCTGTCTCTGGGCCTCTTTGTGTTCAAGGATAGTGCTCTACCACTTGAGCTACAGTGCAACTTCTGGCTTTTTTTCCAGCCCTAGGGCTTAAACTCAGGGCCTGGGCACTGCCCCTGAGCTTCTTTTGCTCATGGCTAGTACTCTACCACTTGAGCCACAACTCCACTTCCGACTTTCTGTGTATATGGTACTGAGGAATTGAACCCAGGGCTTTATGCATGCTAGGCAAGCACTCTACCACTAAGCCACATTCCCAGCCCATCTTCTGCCTTTTTGTGAATAGTTTATTGGAGATAAGACTCATAGACTTTTCCTGTCCTGGCTAGCTTCAAATTGAAATCCTCAGATCTCAGCTTCCTGAGTAGATAGGATGACAGGCCACTAGCATCTGGCTTCAGCCCATTTCTCTCTCTCTCTCTCTCTCTCTTTCTTTTTTTTTTTTTTTTTTGAACTCTGGGCTTGGGCACTGTCCATGCGCTCTTCAGCTCAAGGCAGGTGCTCTACCACTTGAACCACAGTGCCACTTCCGGTCTTCTAGTGGCTTATTGGAGATAAGAGTCTCACGGACTTTCCTGCCCTGGCTGGCTTTGAACCGCAATCCTCAGATCTTAGCCTCCTGAGTAGCTAGGATTACAGGCGTGAGCCACCAGTGCCTGGCTCTTTTCTTTTTTGTTGGTCATGGGTCTTGAACTCTGGGCCTGGGCACTGTCCCTCAGCTCTTCAGCTCAAGGCAAGTGCTCTACCACTTGAGCCATAGTGCCACTTCCGGCTTTTTTGGTGCTTAATTGGAGATAAGAGTCTCACAGACTTTCCTGTTTGGGCTAGCTTTGAACTATGATCCTCAGATCTCAGCCTCATGAGTAGCTAGGATTACAGGTATAAGCCACTGGCACCTGGCTTTCAGCCTGTTTATTGGTGATTTGAACTCAGCCTTGCACTTGCTAGAAAGGAAGCTGACCCAGCAGCCTCTCGTCTCCGTGGAGGGGATTGCCATGTTGCACCAGAGACCACCTGAGGTATGCTTGTATTTGTGTGTGTGTGTAAATTTTAGTAGCTAGATTTTAGCTACTAGTTTAGTAACTAGTTTTCCTAGTTTTTTAAAAAAAACATTTATTATTAAAGAGCTAATCGTTCATCATTAAAATAAAGTCTTAGTGAAATGCCATGTGCTGCTACCATTTCCCTTGAATGCAGGCTGGTCTGTGTGGTGAACTCTTTCTTAGGTGTGGCATTGCTGGGGTCACAGGAATGCACATTGGATTTTAAGAGCCTTATGTCTCCAAACACTTGGATTTTTACCTATTTGAGCAATAGCAGTGCTGGCTCTGCAGGCCCTCCCTTTCTGTGTGGATGAGCCACGAGTTTCCTTTTCTGAACTGTCTGTTCCTATAGCTTATTTCTGTTTGGTATTGAACTTTTTCTAGTTCTTACCTAAAAGTTCTCTGTGCATGAGGGTACTAAGTCTTTTGTGGCAGGTGGCAAATGTGTCTGTTCTCTATCCTTTCAGACATTGCTTCAAAGAACACTTTTTTTTTTTTTGTCGGTTGTGGGGCTTGAATACTAGGGCCTGGGTGCTGGCTGCCCTTGAGCTTTTGTGCTTAAGGCTAGCGCTCTACCACTTTGAGCCACACTTCTACTTCTGGTTTCCTGGTGGTTAATTGGAGATAAGAGTCTCATGGACTTTATTGCTTGGACTGGCTTCCAACCACAAGCCTCAGATCTCAGCTTTCTGAGTAGCTAGGATTAAAGGCATGAGCCACCAGTGCCTGGCTGTAAAACACTCTTGTAGGGCCTTAGCTGTGCCCAGGCAGAGCCCTAATAGGACCATTCAAGTGACGGTGGTGCCCTGGAGGAACTGTCCTGTCTGCCATCCTTTCTATGCCACCTGTGTGTTGCCTTTTGAGCATTTGAAGTATGGCAACAGGGGACTGGGATTTTGATTTTATTTATTGCCAGTTGACTCTGTAGCCAGTGTGGTCAGTAGCTACACTGTAGTTCTTGAGCCTGCACAAAACAGAATCATAAGAGGCTACCACAGTGTCTACTATAATTGTTGTTGCATATCTCCCCAAGGTTAAAAATAGTCTCACCCACTGAGGGGAACAGATTTAACATCTCAGGCCAGCTGAGGTGTTAACCCGTTGAAAATGAAGGGACCAAAGCACTGGGCTGCCAGTAAAAGCAACATCTGCATGAACAGATGCCTAGCCCTGGGGATTTATTATTTACTTATCTATAGTATTTATATAGCCTGGGGATTTATTACTTATTGGGCTGGTTTTGCAGGACAGATGGGAGTTGGTCCTGGAGTTAGGCAGGAAGAAGGAAAAAGAGGGAAGGAAGCCAGGCACTGATGGTTCACACCTGTAATTCTAGCTGCTCAGGAGGCTGAGATCTCAGGATCATGGTTTAAAGCCAGCTCTGGCAGGAAAGTTCATGAGACTCTTTAATCACCAGAAAACCAAAAGTGGAGCTGTGGCTCAAAGTGGTAGAATGTTAGCCTTGAACAAAGGAGCTCAGGGATAGTGCCCAGGCCCCGAGTTCAAGTTCCACAACTGACAAAAAAAGAAAAAAATGGCCAGAAAAGAGAACTGACCAGCATCAGCAGAGGCCTGGCGGGGATGCAATTTCTGTGTCCCCAGAAGACAAAGGGGCAGGCATGTTGGGGGAGAGGAAGCGGAGGCGTTTGAAGCTGGCCTTGGCCCTCAGATGAGATCCTTGCAGGGCTTGGCAGACATGGGGTTGTTAGAGATTCAGGAGATGACAAACAGGAAGCAATTGAGCGGTACCTGGCACACAGTGTGGGAGCGGGGCAGGGAGTGGGCCAGAGAGATGACCTAGCTTCCAGTTTTGCAAGGCAACTTGCCCTTCATTGTGGGGAGAATGCTGTTGCTAAGACTTGAGGGATTGGGGAGCCCCCCTTCCTTCCTCTTTTGTTCAGCCCCTCTGCTGTCACTGGAGAGAAAACTGCCTGGACTGCTGAGAGATCAAAGCCCAGATTCCTGCCCTTAGCCTGGGGGAGGCAGGAGCCAGGAAACACAGCAAGGGGAGCTTCCATCAGCTCTGCCCAGGGCTGGCTCATGCCGTCCTGTGGTCCTGCCTCGCCTAGGTCCAGGGCTGCTATCTGCTCAGCCCATTAAACATGGGGAACAGGCAGGCAGAAGGTGCCCTGGTGGCTGGATGCTGCCCAACACTGTGGCACCCTTGGTGCTGGGGTGCTGGTTGCTTCTTGGACCTTCCACCAGGTAGTGAGACCCCCCACCCCCAACTCCTGTCTCCACCCCACTGCCAGCTTGTGTCCCATTTAGATAAATGGTGCGAAGTATGAACAAGGCCCCTGGGCCTGCATGTATTGCTGCCCTTCGCCTCATATACGCTTTCACATGGAACTCTTGCTGCAGTTTTTCTTTTTTTTTTTTGGTCAGTCATGGGGCTTGAACTCTGAGCCTGGGCTCTGTCCCCCAGCTCTTCAGCTCAAGGTGAGTGCTATACCACTTGAGCCACAGTGCCACTACTGGTTTTTCTGGTGGTTAATTGGAGATAAGAGTCTCACTGCAGGGTCTGGCTTTGAAGTGAGATCCTCAGATCTCAGCCTCCTGCGTAGCTAGGATTACAGGCGTGAGCCACCAGGGCCCCTCTCAGTTTTTCTTCTTGATGCCAAGCCTTGAACTTGGGCACACATTTTATGACAGCACTCCTAGTGTTTGTCCCTGTGAGGTCATGATGTCATTACCACGCTGGAGACAGTGATGTAGGCGCAGCCACATCCCTGTTGAAAATGTCTGAAGCTGAAATGCTCAAAAAGCTATAACCTTGAGTGTCTGCAGGGTGCTCAAGGAGTTTGAATTTCTAGTTAGAAATCCTCGAACAACTGCAAATCTGAAAAACTCCCAGGATGAGAAACACTTCAGATCCCGAGCATTTATATAAGGTGCTTAGCCTATTACATACATACATACTTTACTAATATTTGAAGTCCATGCCACTGCCTGAATTTCTCTGTTCTCTTCAAAATATTCTTTTTCTTTTTTTTTTGCTGGTCCTGGGGCTTGAACTCTGGGCATGGACTCTGTCCCAGAGCTACTTTTTTTGCTCAAGGCTAGCATTCATGGACTTTCCTGCCTGGGCTTTGAATTGTGATCTTCAGATCTCAGCTTCCTGAGTAACTAGGATTACAGGCCTGAACCACTGGTCCCTAGCCGAAATCTTCTTTAACCAGGATTTATTCAAGGTACCTCTAACCTGTTTGCTTCAGTGTTTTGCCTGTTTTTCCTCCAAAGACATTGCTATTCTTGGTCATCCAGTCTGTCATCTTGTAGAATGTTCTGGATGTGACTCTTCTATTGTTTCCTCCATTTCCTAGGGAGTCATGTCTATAGCAGAGGAGGCAGCCTTCAGCCCTATCTCTCCACTTGACAGATAAAGTTGTGTTGGAATGGGACCAGTCCATTTGCATGTGCATTGTCTGTGGCACTTTTGTCCTGCGGTGACAGATTTTATAGTAGCCGTGAAGGACACATTGTGGCCACAACGCCTGAAAATCGGCTCTCCTACTCTTTATGGAAAGTCTTGGCAGCGTCTGTTGGTGTCACCTTTCTGATGTAATCCCTGGGGCTTAGAACTCTAGAGTGGGGTAGGGCAGGGTGGAGTAGGGAGGGGGGGTTCAGTGGTAGAGCACTTGCCTAGAGTGTGCAAGGGCCTGGGTTAATCCCTCAAACTGTGGGGAAAAAGAACAAGAATTGTGAATGGCTTTTAGTCCCACTTGGTGTAAAGTTGAGCGTCTGCCATGCTCCTGCCACAGTCCTGTTACCTGCCCCATGCCACTGGTGCCTTCACTCAGCCTCACGCATCTTCTCTCCCTTAAATCTGCCAAGCACACCCATGCTTGTGCCTCAGGGCCTTAGCACTGGCTGACCCCTGTTCCCTGGGATCTCATCAGATGCTGTCTTCTCACCTCTTCCCCTTACTCGGCTTTATTTTTCTTTATAGTGACTGTTCACCAAGTCTGGCATTTTATATTTGCTTATTTGTGCCTGGTACATGAATGGGTGTTCAGTACTCAGTTCTCTTTTAGATGAATGAAAATAGTTAAATCTTCTGTGAGCAAGATTGTACAGCCAGGGCCATCTGTGTTCCCAGCCATAAGTGTGCTTCCCAGCTGGAGGAGGTCCCCCGGGGTCACATTTAGATTCTTAAACATGCTAAGCACACATGCCACTGAACTATGTCCTGGAGAGAGAGAGAGAGAGAGTGTTTGTGTGTGTGTGTGCTTGAACTCAGGGCCTGGGCATTGTCTCTGAGCTTTTTCACTAAAGATGAGCACTCTACCACTTGAGTCACAACTCCCCTTCCAGCTTTTTGGTGGTTCATTGAAGATAAGTTTCACAGACTTTCCTGTCCAGTCTAACTTTGAACCAAGATCCTGAGATCTCAGCTTTCTGAGTAATGAGGATTACAGGTGTGAGCCACAGTGCCCAGCTTGTGTGTGTGTCTGTGTGTGTCTGTGTGATGGGGCTTGAACTCTGGGCTTGGGCGCTGTCCTTGTGCTCTTTAGCTCAAGGTGAGCACTCTACCACCTGAGCCACAGCGTCACTTCCTGTTTTTTTTTTTTTTGGGGTCCGGTCGTGAGGCCTGAACTCTGGGCCTGGGCACTGTCCCTCAGCTCTTCAGCTCAAGGCTAGCGCTCTACCTCTTGAGCCACAACATCACTTCCTTTTTTCTTTTTGCTTATGTGGTGCTGAGGAATCGAACCCAGGGCCTCAGGCTAGCACTCTACTGCTTGAGCCACAGCACCACTTCTGGTTTTCTAGTGGTTTATTGGAGATAAGAGTCTCACAGAGTTTCTTGCCAGGGCTGGCTTTGAACCATGATCCTCAGATCTCAGCCTCCTGAGTAGCTAGGATTACAGGTGTGAGTCACGAGCGCCCGGCTTAGGACCATATTCTTCGATCTCTAAAGTCCAGGTGAGGTGATATGCCCTGGGACCCACCATGAGCCGTAGAGCTTGGGTTGGGACACCCAAGTGCCAGGTCTGCACCACACTGCTGGGGGTTCTGGCCATGTCCTATACCTCCTGTCTAGGTGGAAATAACTCCTGCATTGAAATAGAGGCAAAGTGTCCACCTCACCCGTTGCTGTGCCCTTAATGCTTGCATATACACAGCAGGGACCTGGCACCTTCCATGCCATCCTTTGTCACTGCTTTGTAGTGGCAGGCCCTGTGGCAGGCATAAGGGTCATTTCCTGTAGGACACTGGTTCTCAGTTGGTATGGCTTTGCCTCACAGAAGACGCTTGCTGCTGGGCGAGAAGGGGCCCGGCGGCTGTGGCACAGGCTGGCTTTGCCACAGGCGGCATTTCATCAGTTTTGCCAAAATGTCCTCAGATTGAAAGCCAGTTTACAGGGTGGTGAGTGGCCAGTGAAGGGTTTGAGCAGGTCTTCCTCAAGACCTGGGCTAGAGGCTGATGGCAGAGGCTCCTGGGGTATGAGCTACCCACTCGGGAGCACAAGCTCTGCTCCCCATGGAACCCCAGTCAGCTAGGGGGCGAGGGAGAGCTCAGCGAGCACAGCGATGGAGCCCGGCTGAGTTTGAGCTGTTTTCTATGCGAGCATTCTAGTTTTGCTAAGTACCTACTCTGTCCATCCCAACAGGGCAGTGGGGGTCCCCGTCCTCCCTGGCAGGGCAAGGCTAGGCCGTGAGCAGATGGGTCAGTAAGGTGACGTGGGAGCAGAGTGAGCCTCAGACCTGTGGCCTGTCCACTCCCTTGGGAAGCAGGAGTGAGGGGCATCCAACCTGGAAGGCCTGTGGGAGGAACAGCAGGTGGGTTTGACCCTCACAGAGTCCCAGACTTGAGGAGGTGTCAGACTCAAGGATTCATCTAGGCCCCACAGCCCCTATGTGGCAGAGCCCAGAGGCTCTTTTTTACAGACAAGTAAACTGAACTTTGGGAGGCCTAGAGCCATGCGGTGGCTTCTGAAGGGGGTCCAGGCTGCCCCCTGAGAGCCAGCTGGGTGGAAATAAAATGTCTTCAAGCCAGGCACCGGTGGTTCATACCTGTAAATCCTAGCTACTCAGAATGCTGAGATCTGGGGATCACGGTTCAAAGCCAGCCTGGGCAGGAAAGTCCTTGAGACTTATTGCCAATAAACCACCGGAAAACCAGAAATGGAGCTGTGGCTCAAAGTGGTAGAGCACCAACCTTGAGCAAGAGCTCAGGGACAGCTTCCAGGCTCTGAGTTCAAGCCCCACAACCACCCACAGCACCAACAAAAAAAATGTCCTCAAGCATTTTTTTTTTTTTTTTTTTGGTCATGGGGACTTGAACTCTGGGCCTGGGCACTGTCCCTCAGCTCTTCAGCTCAAGGCTAGCGCTCTACCTCTTGAGCCACAACATCACTTCCGGCTTTTTTCTTTTTGCTTATGTGGTGCTGAGGAATCGAACCCAGGGCCTCAGGCATGCAAGGCAAGCACTCTACCACTGAGCCACCTTCCCAGCCCCACTTCCTGTTTTCTAGTGGTTTATTGGAGATAAGAGTCTCACGGACTTTCCTGCCTGGGCTGGCTTTGAACTGTGATCCTCAAATCTCAGCCTCCTGAGTAGCTAGGATTACAGGCGTGAGCCACCCGGTGCCCAGCATTTTTTTTTTTTTAATTGTCAAGGTGGTATACAGAGGAGTTGCAGTTACATAAGTAAGGTAATAAGTCTATTTCTTGTCAAACTTGTTGCCCCTTCCCTCATTCTTCTCCTACTTTCACTCTTATAAAGTGTTCTTGATGACCAGGGTGAGGCCAATGGAACTGGCCATTCACTGCCATGGCTTTCTGATCTTTGGCCAGGTGGGGGGGGGTCAGTACTTGCCCTGGGGACCAGTCTGGAGTTGGGGGATTGTTGGAGATAGTTAGGCTGCAGCTTTGGGTGGGAGCTCCCCTCTGCCCCAGACACTGTGTTGCAAGCCCTGGAGGAGTGTCCGGGACAGAGGCCCTTGCTTTTTCTCTGGAATTCTGAGTGCTGAAACCTTACAGCCTCAGTCCAGTTGGAACTGGATTGGTGGCTGGCAAGATGAGAGCACAATCACCCCCACCTCCTACATCCTGGTGGGTTCTCTGAGTTCTTATTGTGGCCGGCAGTTCCAGTAGGGATGGGGGGACAGGTCTGAGCCCCATCCAGTGTCTTCCGTGAAACCAGGGATTTCCCACTGGACTGCATGCTGCACCCTGGAGTGCTGGCTTGCTTCTGTCTTGCCTAGTTCCTAAAGGCAGGAGTAGGAAGGGGTGCTTGCTGCACTGCAGACCTACTGTGCACCCCCCAGCTGCTTCCCAGCTGTGTGGTGCTCTGCCACCCTTGGTCAGCAGGCTCCTGTGTGGCCTGATATTTTTCTGCGGGACCATCTCAGAATCTGTATGTGAATGAGACTCTTCTTAGATCTTCCTGTTAGGAGAGTTGTGATTTTTTTTTTCAACCACTTTACCCTCAAGGTCATCATTTCATAATTCCTAAGAAAACAGTGGTAGATAAAATAGACTGTTCATGGTCCATGTTACTATTCCACCCACCCTCCCTCCTTTCACTTTTTTGCTTTTTGGAAAACAGGAACATTAATACAGGGATGGGTTTAGGTCGTGAGTTATCCAAAGGGGACATGGGTTAAAGCCAATTGAGCAATGCTGGCTGCAGGCCACGGTGGGGAAGAGGCGGTGCCACTCAGGCAGAGCAGGCAGCTCTGCAGGGCCTCGCTGTGCAGAGGCCCTGGGCCTCACGGGTATGTCTGCCCACGTACCTGAGTACCCACTGGATCCTGGGGGCATACCACATTCAAAGCAGATGGAAATCCTTGCCCTCGTGGGCCAGCATAGCACAGTGGGTGAGGAATGAGGGTTGTAGGTAGTTTGCTGTTGTTCAGCCTGACATACATATGTATTTTTTGTCTCTGGTCATTTGACCTTGTTAGAACAGTTTGCTAGTGTCAGAAGAAAATTCTTTCCCAGCAACTTTTTTTGTGCTTGTCCTGGGGCTTGAACTCGGGGCCTGGCCACTGTCCCTGAGTGTCTTTTGCTCAAGGCTGGCATTCTACCACTTGAGCCACAGCACCACTTCTCGCTTCTTGGTAGTTTATTGGAGATCAGAATCTCACAGACTTTCCCACCTGTGCTGTCTTCGAACCAGGATTCTCAAATCTCAGCCTCGAGTAGCTAGGATGACAGGCATGAGCCACCAGTGCCTGGCTCCCAGCAACGTTGAAGTCATGAGTGTCAGAGCTAGCTTATGGTTCTCAAGCAGTCTCGCTGCTGCTGGGGCCACCATTTGTGGCCATCCTGGTGTCCTGGCGGGCTGTGCCTACACGCGAGTCCTCCAGCTGCTTTGGCTCTTGAATGGTTCCTTTAAAAAAAAAAAAATCCCCCTGTGCCAGTTCTGGGGCTTGAACTCAAGGCCTGGGTGCTGTTTCTTAGCTTTTTTGCTCAAGGCTGGTGCTCTACCACATGAGCCCCAGGCTCTACTTCTGACTTCTTGCTAGTTAATTGGAGATACAGTTCTCATGGACTTTACCTGCCCAGGCTGGCTTTGACCTGAGCTCCTCAGATCTCAGTCTCTTGAATAGCTGGGATTCCAGGCGTGAGCCACCAGTGCTTGGCTTGAATGCTTCCATTTATTCTTGGTTTTCCTTTGCTGAGCAGTGATAACTAGTAAACTTGAATTTGAGCTCAGGGGAGCACTGGCCTTCCCTCAGGCTCAGGATGGTGTCAGCATTTATGAGCACCAGCTGCCCCCGCTGACCCTTTCTGTTACCTGCTTCCAGGGGTCCTCAGGACGGACCTTTCTGGGAAAGAGGTGCTCAGCTCTATGCCCTCCCTGCACTGCCCCCACTGTGCAGCAGGGGCCTGTGCAGTGCCCATCGGGCCGCATCAGTTCTGTAGGCCCAAAGGGGCTCTGCAGTCTGCAAGCGCATTGCGGCGGGGCTGGGCTGAGTGGGGTCTCACCTCGTTGTTCCTACACAGGGAGGAGTGGATGCAGGCCATCCAGATGGTCGCCAACAGCCTCAAGCAGCGGGGCCCAGGTGAGGACTCGATGGACTACAAATGTGGCTCCCCCAGCGACTCATCCACACCAGAGGAGATGGATGTGGCAGTCAGCCGAGCCCGGGCCAAGGTGGTGAGTGCTGGCTTCCCAGGTTGTGGGTGCTGGAGAGGCAGGGGAGCCTGGGCCTGTAGCCACAGAGCTGAGGGTGGTGTTGGTCAGCACATCCTGCCAGCTGATTGTGGGGTGCTGATGCGCCTTGCTTTTTGCACCGCAGACCATGAATGACTTCGATTATCTCAAGCTCCTGGGCAAGGGCACCTTTGGTAAAGTCATCCTGGTGCGGGAGAAGGCCACCGGCCGCTACTATGCCATGAAGATCTTGCGGAAGGAGGTCATCATTGCCAAGGTGGGCACCCCTGGACCTCAGCCTGGGGCTGTCAGAGACCCGCTAATGCTCCCCACACTGCTATGTGCCCTAGTGGTGTGGCTCAAGTAGTAGAGCATCGGGCCCCGTGGTTCAGCCTCAGTATCACGACTAACAGAACTGCTCTACACTTCTGACTTTAAGACGGTGCCATGGGCACCGAGTCTGGCATCGCCCTGCTGAGGGCTCCCACAGCTTGCTTTGCTCCTGCTACCTGTGCAGCTCCTCCTTGCCTGAACTGCACCGTGTGGATAGGCGTGGCCCTGGGTCACTCACCTGGGCTCTGTGTCTGCAGGATGAAGTCGCCCACACAGTCACGGAGAGCCGGGTCCTCCAGAACACCAGGCACCCCTTCCTCACCGTGAGTGGCTCTCCCTTCCCAGGCATCAGGACCCCCTGGGTACGGGGGGCGGGGAGGAGCGGGGAGCAGCATCTCCATAGTGGGCAACTTCATGTGAGCAGGTGTGCCTTGCCCTGACTTTATACTGTCAGAAGCAGGTGCGGTCCAAGTGTTGCCCATCAGCCTGGCTCAAGAGGGCTCCTGAGCAGTTAGCTGACAGAGAGAGAGAGAGAGTGTGTGTGTGTCTGTCTGTCTGGATGGAGGAAGGTGGGGAGAGAAAGAGCACGGTTAGTGTATTTTGCCACTAAAGCAGAGGAGTGAATTGGTGGCAAAGCTCCGGGTGGTGAGAATGTCCCTTCTGCCCTGGCTGTGCCTGGTCCTGGGCTGAGCAGTCTAGTGCGGAATGGGCAGACCCATCCCTGGTTGGCATCCCTCCCTGTGCCCCTTCTTGCCCCAGCTGCCCTGCTCCCTCCCGCAGGCACTCAAGTACGCCTTCCAGACCCACGACCGCCTCTGCTTCGTGATGGAATATGCCAACGGAGGGGAGGTGAGCTGGCCACACCTGCGACGTGCCTTCCAGGGCATGTGCGACAGAGGGACACCTGGTGACGGCAGGGTGGGGGGATGCTTGCTCAGTGCCTCTTGCCTGCCTGCCTCAAGCACACAGCTCTGAGCTGGGACAGAACCAAATCCGGGTCCTGAGGCTTGTGGCGCTGGGCAGCTGGCAGTGCCAGGAAGCTGTGTTTGGGGCTCCAGAAACCAACTGCATCACTACATTATGAGCATCTGCTCACTTTGTCCCGTCCCCCCTCCACACTGATATCCCCATTCCTGCCTGGCCCCTGGTCCCTGTGGAGCAGGGCTGGGGTGCCTGGCTGAGCGCGCCTCTGCCCACACAGCTGTTCTTCCACCTGTCCCGGGAGCGTGTGTTCACGGAGGACCGCGCGCGCTTCTATGGCGCAGAGATCGTCTCAGCCCTGGAGTACCTGCACTCTCGGGACGTGGTGTACCGAGACATCAAGGTGAGCCCAGCCACCAGCACCAAAGGTGCCTGCTCGTTGGGTGCACCCTATACTCTCCCACACCGGCCCCAGCGCCCACTGCCAGAGAATGGCAGGATGCCAGGTAGCACACACCACCCAGCAGCACAAATAGAAATCCTAGACCCCGTGAGCGGAAGCTGAGCCCATGCGCTGCACATGTGAAGAGGGCTGAGGGGTAGCTTGGGGCAGGGGCAGGCATTTGGCTAGCATTGAATCCCTAGGTTCCACCCCGCTCTTAAGAAAAAGCCTATGAAGACAAAGAAGGTTCCAGCTACTTGTAGTGGGGCACATATGGGTCTCAGGTCCTTGACCTGATGGGGTTGCACAAACACAGACATCTCCTTTGTGGTCCACTGGTATGTTTCATAATTAAAAGAAAAATGTGGTTTGGGAATGTGGCTTAGTGGTAGAGTGCTTGCCTAGCATGGGTTCGATTCCTCAATACTACATACACAGAAAAAGGCAGAAATGGTGCTGTGGCTCAAGTGGTAAAGTGCTAGCCTTGAGCAAAAAAAAGCTCAGAGACAGTGCCCAGCCCTGAGTTCTAGCCTCTGAACTGGCCAAAAGAAAAAAAAACAATATGAGCAGTGCAGTGGCTCAAGCTTGTCATACTGCCTACCTGGGTGGCAGCAATGGGGAATCTGGATTTAAAGCCAGCTCAGACATTTCATCTCGGCCAGTGGCTGGGCGTGTAGCACACGCCTGTCATCCCAGTGAGTGACGCACAGAAGCACAGAAAGGGAAGCATCCAGGAAGAGGGACAGGGCCACGCCTGTGTGCTGTGGCCATCTTGGCTTCTGGAAATGGATACCCAGGAGCCTGTGATGTGGCACTTACCACCCCGGGCCCCAGCCCTGATAACCTGGACTTTTCCTGCAGCTGGAGAACCTCATGCTGGACAAAGATGGCCACATCAAGATCACTGACTTCGGCCTATGCAAAGAGGGCATCAGTGATGGTGCCACCATGAAAACCTTCTGCGGGACCCCGGAGTACCTGGCGCCCGAGGTGCCTGGGGCTGGGGGTACAGGAACACAGCTCAGGGCACAGGGACCGTGATGGGGCAGAGCCGCACCCCCGCCCCGCCCCCAGCTTCTCCCTGGCCTCTTGTCAGGTGCTGGAGGACAACGACTACGGCCGGGCGGTGGACTGGTGGGGGCTGGGCGTGGTCATGTACGAGATGATGTGCGGCCGCCTGCCCTTCTACAACCAGGACCACGAGCGCCTCTTCGAGCTCATCCTCATGGAGGAGATCCGCTTCCCACGCACGCTCGGCCCCGAGGCCAAGTCCTTGCTTGCCGGGCTGCTCAAGAAGGACCCCAAGCAGAGGTAAGGGCTGGTGTCCGTCCTGCCCAAGCCACCAGCTGCCACTGTCCCCTCAGCCACACCCAGTCATCTGCGCCAAGCGTGTGGCCCCACCGCTGCACCTGGACTCGGCAAACTCTGCCCTCAGCCTCTTCCCTGCACTGCCTTTTACTTATTTTATTTTGTGATACTGGGATTTGAACTCAGGGCCTTCTGCTTGCTAGGCAGGTGCTGTACCACCTGAGCCATGCCCCCCTGCCCCTGGACTACTGCTGTATTGTGACACTGAGTCTTGCTTAGGGTAGCTGAGTTGTCTGTGGTCAGGCCACATGCCAAGCCCGCCCTGACCCCTCCTTTTACCAAGCCTGGGCGCGGGCAGCTGGGAGGCTGCTCAGTGCTAGGTCAGAGCTCCCTGCCTCTGACCCCAAGCCTCGCCCAGTCCATGGCTGGGGCCCTGCAAGCCCAGCTCCTGGAGCCCGTGGCTCCCGGAGGCAGAAGCTCATGGCTGTCTCTGCCCAGGCTTGGTGGGGGGCCCAGCGATGCCAAGGAGGTCATGGAGCACAGGTTCTTCCTCACCATCAACTGGCAGGATGTGGTACAAAAGAAGGTGAGCGCCCCTTGCCTGCCCCCCCACAGGAACCCTACAAGGCCTTGCCTGTTCCTGGGGACCTGGGGTTCCTGAGTCTGGGGTGCTCTCCTCTCTCTGCAGCTCCTGCCACCCTTCAAACCTCAGGTCACCTCCGAGGTGGACACCAGGTACTTCGATGACGAGTTCACCGCGCAGTCCATCACCATCACACCCCCGGACCGCTGTGAGTGCCTTGGGCCCCGCACTGCTGCACCCAGCACATGCTGGCAGGCCCTGCGCTCTCTTTGCAAGGCCTGGTGCTATTGTTTTTCCTTGGTCTGGGGAGGGTCACAGGGAGCTGGTGGGGCTGGTAGGACTCACGTTGGCAGCCTTCCCATGCCCACCTAGGACTGGAGACAGAGTCCACGGGGGAGCTCAGGGCAGCCTGGAAGCCCAGGGATGGCCAGCGGAGGGTGGGGGTAAGTTAGGGACAGGCTGCAGGCCAGATACATTAGGGGCCTGGTATGGGAACTCCAGGGTTAATGGAGACCTTGTGCCTGGGAGCTAGGAAGGGGGACAGCATCAGGGCTGAAGGTCCCCAGGCTGTGGTAGCCTCTACCACAGTTCTGAGCTAGACCCAGGGGAGGGGACACCCAGGCAGGCCCAGGCCTTCTGACCTGCAGAACATCCCAGGGAACGGTACCTCATTCTGCAAGCTGGGCCTGCAGAGGGCCACAGCCTCCCCTGTCTGCCCAAGGGACTTCACCCCTCCTGGGAGGTGGGGGTACCCTGGGCCTCTGCAGGTCTGCTGTCTCCACCACACCCCTTCACCCCACAGATGACAGCCTGGGCTCACTGGAGCTGGACCAGCGGACGCACTTCCCCCAGTTCTCCTACTCAGCCAGCATCCGTGAGTGAGCGCCCGCACCTACACCTGCACGCGGGACATGCGGACACGTGCACGCCGCCTCCCTGTGGCCACCTCTGGATACGCGCACGCCACTGCCCGCCACCTGAGTGGCTTTTTAAAACAAACTTTATATTTTGCCTTTCTGGTTTGTATCCCCATCCTTCGCCCCCTCCCCTTCCACTTCCAGCTCCTCCTCAGTCTTCACCCAAACTCAGCAGTCTCCCCTTCGGGCCTGTCCCTCTCCTGCCCCCTGGGTGGGCTGTGGGGCAGTCAGGGCTCTCAGCACCGGCGGAGCGGACACCACGCAGGCAGCTGCCTGTACTGCTCTTCAATATGGAGGCCGCTTCTGGAGATCTGGTCACTCCAAGTAGACAGCCGCCTTCACGTCCTGTCCCCTGGCCTGGCAAGAGCAGTCTGCCCCATTGCGGGGAGAAAAGCAATAATGGCCGGGGACATTAAAGTGAGAGCTGGGGTGAGGGAGCCAAGGCTTCTTCACCACCATCCATCGGAGCAAGGTCCTGCCTCTTCCTAGGCTGCTCTTCTGACCCTGTGGGTGAGGCCAGAGGCCGGCCAGCCCAGCCTCAAGCCCCGTGCCTTACCTGGGCTTTCTTCCAGCTGCCCTTACATCCCACTGGACTCCTGGCCTGGCTGGGCGCCTGTGTGGTGGAGGGCACCTGGGCTGTTACACATCCCACAAGAGACAGTATTGGGCTTTGGACTCGGGTCAGGGGTGGAGGTGGAGGTCTCTGGTACGCATGGGGGTCAAGGCCTCTGAGAACGGAGGCCAGGGCACTGCACCCCTCCCCATCTCCAGGGCCCTGTGTTTGCAGCCTTAATATGAGCATGATTGAGTGTGTGTGTGCAACTTGGACTGTGTGGGCATCTGAGCTGCTGGGATGCACGTCTCTGTGTGTGTGTGTGTGTGTGTGTGTGTGTGTGTGTGTGTGT
>NW_012267372.1:2391260-2391914 GCF_000151885.1 Dipodomys ordii | reverse complement strand
GGCTGCTACAGCTCTGAACTTGGCCTACCGCGTGCTGGAAGGGGCAGGCTCCAGACCTGTACCTGCGCTTTACAGGTATGGTCTTGATGGAGGGCTGTGCTGCTCCAAGAGCGTCCCCTCTGTCCCCTTCTAGTCAGAGAAAAACAATTGTAGGTGTGTGTGTGTGTGTGTGTGTGTGTGTGTGTGTATGCGTGCGCGTGTGCATGCACTCAAACAGGCAGATATCCTGGCCCTTGAGTGTGTGCGGTGTGGGCTCGGGGTCAACCTCCACCTGCCGCCTGCCCACCTCCTTTTCCCTCTTCCCATCCTCTCTGGTGTCTGGAATTTAGTTTTTATGGTTTTGACCTCCCTGCCCAACCTCCTCAGATTAGGCAGTTTATGGAAAGGCAAGGAGGAGTGCGTGGGGCAGGAATGTAGGTTTTTTTGGGGGGTGTCTTTTTCCTTTTTGTGTGTGTATGTATGTTTATTTGACAATTCTCCCCCCCCCCCCCCCCCCCCCCTCTAGCCTTTCCCTCACCTATTTGTACGGTTCAAGCAATACAACTCAGACCAGGGACTGGCCTGCATTCTATGGACATTGCCCCAGACTTTCAACCACTGTGGGGTTGGTCCCTGGGTTTCACACACCTGCAATGTTGCTGTTTTGGAGCCCTG
>NW_012267372.1:2380108-2390425 GCF_000151885.1 Dipodomys ordii | reverse complement strand
CCCCCCCCCCCGCCCCACCCCTAGCCTTTCCCTCTCCTATTTGTACGGTACAAGCAATAAATTTCAGACCAGGGCCTCGCCTGCATTCTATGGACATTGCCCCAGACTTTCAACCACTGTGGGGTTGGTCCCTGGGTTTCACACACCTGCAATGTTGCTGTTTTGGAGCCCTGCAGAAAGCTAGGCAGGTGGAGGGGGCAAGTCTGGGCTAGTGCGGTTGGGGTGAGTAGAGGGGGACAGAGCAGGAGGTTGTGGGGAGCAGCCAGTGTGGTATGTGGCTGGTGCTGGTAGGGGCACTGCTGCCTCAACCCCTGTGCCCCACTTGTGGTACAGCAAGAAGCCATGAGACCCCACATTTCACCACCAAGACTGGTGTCTCAGTATGTCAGATGGAGGACCTGGAAAGACCAAGAGCTCAGGGGTGCAAGGCACTGGAGTCCAGATTCCAAACCAGAACCAGAAAGCCATCTCTGATGGGGTGCATCTAATGGGCACAGGAGACAACAGAGAAACATGAGAACAAAGCTGACCATCTGTGCAACCTAAGAGAATGCTACTGGGAATTGCCCAAAGTATGAAATGCAAAGTCTGCCCTAGGCAGTAGAAATGAGGAGAGCAGATGGAGGCCACGCCCTCCCCTGGGGTGTGGCTGGTGCTGACTATGGCTTACAGGATGACCAAAGGGAGGGGCGTGTACTAGAGAAGACACCTGCCGTAGTGGCTAGGACAACCCTCAGAAAGGCACACGTGACAAAGGCTGGCCCCAGCTGGGGGCACTGGTGACAGGTGGCTGGATCATGGGGATGTGCTTTCTTAATTGATGACTATCTTGAGTTGGTTGCTGATGGGGCTACTAAGGACTTGGAGAGAGCTCAATGGACAGCATGCCTTTGAAGGGCCTATGATGTCCCAGGCCTTTCCCAGCTGCTTCCTGATCCAAGAGGCGGGCAGCTCAGCTATCCCTACCCCGCCCTGAAGCCTTCATCTCAGGCCTATTTCCACCAGCAGTTCCAAGATAGCCCAGGCAGGAAAGTCTGAGAGATTCCATCTCTAAAACAGTTCTACAAAAAGCTGTGCTGGTAGCATGGCTTAAGTGGCAAAGTGCCAGCCATGGGCCCACAATCCCAAGTAAGTTTGAAGGCTTAAGTTAAAACTTGAGTACTAGCAGGGCATCGGTGGCTCACGCCTGTAACCCTAGCTACTCAGGAGGCTGAGATCTGAGGATCGCGGTTCAAAGCCAGCCCAGGCAGGAAAGTCCACAAAAAAATCAAGAACTCAGTCACCCAGTCAGGAATTGGAAGATAAAGCAGAGGAATTACATCAAAGACACTTGAGGAGAAAAATACAAAGGGAAATTTAAAAGCCTCTGGGAGATCCTCAAAAGACTAATACTAGCTGGGCACTTATAATCCTTGTTACTCAGGATGCTGAGCTCAGGATCAAGGTTCGAAGCAGGCCCAGGCAGGAAAGTCTGTGAGGCTCTTCCAATAAACTCAGGAAAAGCCAGAAGTGGTGGTATGGCTCAAGTGATAGACCACTAGACTTCAGCACAAGAGGCTCAGGGACAACGCCCAGAGTTCAAGCCTCAGGAGCGGGGGAGGGAGGGGGGGGAACGGGGGGTGGGGAGTGCTGGAAAGACCAAAGGTATAGATATACTATTAATAAAATAATAGAGAGGGCTGGGAAGGTGGCTCAGTGGTAGAGTGCTTGCCTTGCATGCATGAGGCCCTGGGTTCGATTCCTCAGCACCACATAAGCAAAAAGAAAAAAGCTGGAAGTGGCGCTGTGGCTCAAGTGGTAGAGCGCTAGCCTTGAGCTGAAGAGCTGAGGGACAGTGCCCAGGCCCAGAGTTCAGGCCCCAGGACCAGACCCCCAAAAAATAAAAATAAAAGAGACCAGGCACCAGTGGCTCATGCCTGTAATCCTAGCTACTAAAGAGGCTGAGATCTGAGGATTGCAGTTCAAAGTCAGCCTGGGCAAGAAAGTCAGCGAGACTCTTATCTCCAATATAAAGGACTTAGAAAACTGGAAGTGGTGCTGTGGCTCAAGTGGTAGAGCACTAGCCTTGAAGAGCTGAGGGACAGCATCCAGTCCCAGAGTTCAAGCCCCATGACCAACAAAAAATAATAGAAAATATTCCCTAACCATGAGAAGTTCATGCAAGTACAGGAGGCTCAAAACCAAACAGGCAAGATGAAAGGAACACCCCTGGACTTACAGTTAAAGCAATATACAGATCAAAGAATACTGAAATCTATGAAAGGAAAGTAACAAGTCACATATGAGTGCAAACCTATTAGAATAACACACCCTCTAAAGGCAGGGAGGCATGGAAGGACATACACCATGAAAGATAAGAATTGTCTATCAAGTGTGCCCATCAAAGCTATTCCTCATAGTTGAGAGAGAAAAAACTTCCACAATAAACACAAGTTAATGGGCCTCAGGACCACAAAACCAGCCTTGCAGAAGTACTTATAGGGATTCTATATACAGAAGACAAATGAAACAGTGGGACACCTATGCTTCATACCTGTCATCCTAGCTACTCAGAAGGCCGAGATCTGAGGATCACCGTTTGGAGCCAGCATAGGCAAGAAAGTCTGTGAGACTCTTACTCCAATGAACCACCCAAAAGCCAAAAGTGGAGCTATGACTCAAGTGGTAGAGCACTAGCTTTGGGGGGGGGGACTCAGGGAGAGAGCCCAGGACCTGAGTTCAAGCTGCAGGACAGGTGTGAGTGCATGTGTGCACACAGAAAAGACAAAACAGGAAAGGATAATAAACCCCACTAGACAAATCACGATTCTCAGATCTCAGCCTCCTGAGTAGCTGGGATTACAGGTGTGAGGCACAGCCAACCTTTCACCTTCCATTTACACCTGCCCAGGATTAGGGAGCTTGGCAAACTCGGAGTGCGCAGGCGTCCAGGTGCATTCAAAGCGCTTGCAGCTGCCCCTTCTCTCCAGCTGGAAGCTGCCTCCTTGGTCTAAGCTAGTGGAGGATGCAGGTGAGAGGCCTGGACCCCAGTGCCAGCCTCCATCCCTGGGCCTCTCCAGGCACTACCCCTCAGCCTCTGTCCATTTCAGGGTCCCAACCCAAAGCCAAGCACCTCAGTTCCCAGTGGTATGGCCGTGGATAAGAGAGTCTCCCCAGGACTCCCAGAGAAGCCTCAGGATCTGGGTACAGGGCTGGAGGAGGCTCTCAGCACACTGGGGCTGGAGGGAGAACGCGAGTACGCTGGGGACATCTTTGCTGAGGTCATGGTGAGCACCTAGAACAGCTAAGGGGGGCTTGGGTGGGTGAGGCCAGCATGGGCCAGTCTCCCCTCTTGCCTGTGTGCAGCCATTCCTTGGGGATTTCACAGTCCTTTGTATTTGTGCCTTGCATTTATAATTAACGTGTGTGTGTGAACATGCACCCACGCACTGCTACTGGGGTTTGAACTCAGGGCCTCATGCTCTTCTTTAGCTTTTTCTGCTTAAGACTAGTGGCCTAGCCACAACTCCATTTCCTGGCTTTTTTTGGTGGGGGGGTTGTTACTTAGAGATAAGAGCCTCACAGGCTTTCATACCTGGGATGGTTTTGAACTGAGATCCTCAGATTTCGGCTTCTTTTTTTTTTTTTTTTGGTCAGTCATGGGGCTTGAACTCTGGGCTTGGGCGCTAACACTCAGCTCTTCAGCTCAAGGTGAGCACTCTACCGCTTAAGCCATAGCACCACTTCTGGTTTTCTAGTGGTTTGTTGGAGATAAGAGTCTCATGGACTTTCCTTGCCCGGGCTGGCTTTGAACCGTGATCCTCAGATCTCAGCCTCCTCAGTAGCTAGGATTACAGGCGTGAGCCACCGGCGTCTGGCAGATCTCAGCCTCTTGTGTAGTTAGGATTATGGGCATGAGCCACCAGCCTGGCAGACTGTATTCACTAAGGAATGCAAAGTGAGATGGTGATGGGGTGTAGTGCATGGGGAGGGGGAGGGGAGAGGGGGGAAACGGACTTCTGGAATGACCAAGAAGGCAATGCAAGGAGGGGGGGGGGGGCAGGGACCGTTTCACGAAGAAGGAATGGTAAGTACAAAGGTCCTGAGGTAGGAGTGAGTTTGGCATAGCCAAAGGGTGGTTAAAATGTGGAAGAGAGGAAGGAGGTGACGTAGGATCAAGAATAAACTGGTTTTGTTTCCTCCCGCCCTAAGGAGGGGTACAGAGAGTCGTTGGACGTTCTAAGCTGGGGGGTTCCTTGGTCAGATTTTCAGTTTGGATAGATCCATGCTTCTAGATGTTCTGAAGGAGTAGATGGTTGACTGTGGAGTCTGTGAACCTGAGGAAAATGGCCGTGTGCAAGGCCATGGAGGTTCCACACGAGAAAAGGGGGTTAGGAATAATCTAGAACGAAGTCCAGGGTACTAGCGGGGGGACTCAGAAGAGGAGCTCTACTGGAGGTTAGTTTGGAGTGTGACACCCCTGTGGAGTCCAACTCACCCCAGGCGTCCGCGGCGTCCGAGGTCTGGAGCTCAGGCAAGTCCGAAGGACAGGTGTGGAGAATAAGGCCGCGCTCGCCCCGCCGCAGGTGTGCGGCGCGCTGCCCCGGAGGGCCTTGCCCCGCACCGTCACCCCGGAGATGCGCGCGCTGGTGGTGGACTGGCTGGTCCAGGTGCACGTACGTAACCGTCCCGTCCCGGGGGGAAGGGGGCAAAGCCGAACCCGTGTCCGCCGCCTGGGACCCTGGTGGTCACCCCGTGCCTCTTGCCAGGAATACCTGAGCCTGGCGGGGGACACGCTTTACCTGGCCGTGCACCTGCTCGATTCCTACCTGCACACGGGCCGAGTGCGCCTGCGCCGCTTGCAGCTGCTGGGCGTGGCCTGTCTGTTCCTGGCGTGCAAAATAGAAGAGTGCGTGCTCCCGGAGGTATTTCCGGGGCGGGACGGCGGGGGCGGGACCAAGGGCGGGGCCTGGAGGGGGCGGGGCTGGGAAGGGCGGGGCTCTGGGCTGCAGTCGCTGGTTGAATATGCCTGGTGGGGAAGGGACTGCTAATGTGTCCCTCCAAGAGAGGGGGAGACTGACTCTCGCAGAGAGAATGGCATGTGCACTTGGGAGTGGAGCCCATCTCGAGTAGTTTAAGGTCAGCCTCTTGGGTGGAGAAATGAAGGCAGAGAGGTTCAGTGACTGTCCCATACCACTCAGCGACTTAGTGCTGGGGAATGAGCCCCGGTCTGCCCATCTTCCAGATTTAAAAGTCAGGTGCCCCATTTTACAGACCAGGAAACTGAAGTTTCCATCCCAGACACTCCAGGACAGGGAGTCCAAGGCGACCTCCACAGTTTTCCCTCACACTCTCACCCTGCAGCCTGCTTTCCTCTGTCTCCTGAGTGCTGGCTCCTTCTCTCGGGTGGAGCTGCTGCGCGCCGAGCGCCGCATCCTGAACCGCTTGGATTTTCGGCTGCATCATCCGGGTCCCTTGCTGTGCCTTCACCTGCTTGCTGCGCTCGCCAGGACAAACGCCCAGGTGCTCTTAGATAGGGGCGTGGCCCTCGCGATGGGCGTGGCCCGTCCGGGATAGGCGTGGCCAGCATGTTGTAGGCCAGGCCTGCACTGGGCATGCTCCAGCCGTGCTTTGTGGGCGTGGTCCTTGCGTAATAGGGCGTGTCCTTGCAGTGAGCAGGGTCTGCGTGGTGGGCATGAGGGCGTGGTCTGATATTCCTCCTCGGTAGGTGAAGCGTCTTGCTACCTACTTCCTGGAGCTGTCCTTGCTGGAGGCTGAGGCCGCGGGATGGGAAGCTGGGCGTCGGGCTGCTACAGCTCTGAACTTGGCCTACCGCGTGCTGGAAGGGGCAGGCTCCAGACCTGTACCTGCGCTTTACAGGTATGGTCTTGATGGAGGGCCTGTGCTGCTCCAAGAGCGTCCCCTCTGTCCCCTTCTAGTCAGAGAAAAACAATTGTAGGTGTGTGTGTGTGTGTGTGTGTGTGTGTGTGTGTGTGACTAGACTGATATTTCTGAGTGTGGGAGAGAATTGGATCTCATTAGGAAGATCCCATTCGTTTTCTCAGAGGAAGGGTAAGAATGAGGGTGTTTGGGGCTGGGAAGGTGGCTCAGTGGTAGAGTGTTTGCCTTGCATGCATGAGGCCCTGGGTTTGATTCCTCAGCACCATATGAGCAGAAAAAGCCGGAAGTGGCTCTGTGGCTCAAGTGGTAGAGTGCTAGCCTTGAGCTGAAGAGCTGAGGGACAGCACCCACCCAGGCCCAGAGTTCAGGCCCCACGACCAAAAAAAGAAAGAAAAAAAAAGGAATGAGGGTGTTTGTACAAACCTGGGGACTCCAGTTCAGCTCAGGGTGGAAGATTGGATCTCCCAGGGTTGGAAGATGCTGTGTTCCAAATTTGAGAAGGATCTGCCAGGCCTGTGTCCCCCAGCTCCATGACTGTGCTCGGCTGGGGTGTCGCTTTAGCTGGTTGAGCCAGTGACTCCATCCCGTTAGCCACATCGCCAGATTGCAAACGAATCAACTTGTCCTTCAGCTGGTGCCTCTTTTCTCTCCCCTCGGGGTTTGGCTCCCCTCCTACTAGTCCTTAGTTTCTCCATTTCCCATTGCAGCCCTGCAGAGCTGGACCCCCTTGAGCCCTGCATGGTTCGAGCCGCGCTCCGAGGTCCTGCGCCAGGGCGTGCTGCTGTGTTCCTCAAGTACGCGAGGCCCCAGCACCAGGGCACCAGCCTCACCGCCGCCCGACTCCTCCGGGGTCTCCAGCCTGCGGCTCCCAGAACACCGTGAAACGCGAACAACCAACCAGAAACCCCAATGCGTGCGCCTCCCTCCCGTCTGGAAGAGGTTTATTTTATTCTGAGCGCTCTCTGTTCTCATTGGTGACATCGTAGTCCCGCTCTCGGTTTTGATTGGTCCTTTCCTAAGCCTCTCATCTCTGATTGGATATTCTTACCAAGGCCATTTATTAAGGGAAATTTAAAACTCTTCCAAGAGGGGGCGCTGGCGGACTTCCCCAGCATGGCTCGTCAAGATGAATGAGAAATTTCAAAGGATGGGAATTTGTGGGGAAGTCAGGGGTTCCCGCTGAGTTATGAGGAATGCTAGCTTAACCTTGCCAGCTTTTCTGATTTTACTCAGGCACATCTGAAGGTCTGCAATTTCGTAAACACTGTATTAATACTTCACCTAATTCAATATTTTTAATGATTGCACAAGATCATCAGTTTGTAAGTCTTTGATAGGAAGTTCAATAAATGAAGTCTGATGTACTTAACTCCTGAAGTGCCACAGTGACGATAAGTATACCAGCAACCTCATGGTGGTGGAGAGGGTGTAGTTTTTAGTTTATTATCCTTTTTGTTATTTGTATAAATTTGTTGTGAAGGGGAAGGTTTTGCTGTGACAGTTCCATACATGCATATGGAAGTTGGCTCATTGGTAGAGTGCTTTCCTCCCATGCATGAGGCCCTGGGTTCGATTCCTCAGCACCACATAAGCAGAAAAAAGCCAGAAGTGGCGCTGTGGCTCAAGTGGTAGAGCGCTAGCTTTGAGCTAAAGAGCTGAGGGACAGCACCCAGGCCCAGAGTTCAGACCCAACAACCAGACCCCCCCCCCAAAAAATACAAGGTATGATCAAACTTTTTATTGTCTTTCCTTCAAAGGTGTGATTTACTATGCTTATAAAATTTTTAAGACAACACTGACACCTAGTAGGTGTAAAAAATGTCAGCATCGCATCCAATAGGACTGTGAGTGAGGTACAGTTGTCCTTGTTCACAAGGTGCTCCAGAATCTTATCATTCACTAGGTTAAAAGAACAATGATTGCTGATTCATCTCCAAAATAACCAGAAAAAGTAAGGCTGGAGGTGTGGTTCAAATGGTAGAGTACCAGTCTAGCAAACAAGTTGATAGTACAAAGCCCTGAGTTCAAGCCATAGTACTAACCTACTTTTTTTTTTATGGATTTTTACTTATTTTTTCCTCAGTAGATTTCTTGTTTGCTTTTTCTTTCTTTTTTTCTTGCTTGTTGTTGGGTTTGTTTGGGGTTTTTTTTTTTGAGGTTTTGCTATGTATCTAGCCTGGTTTTGAACTTGATATCCTTCTGCTTCAGCCTCTAGAGTGCTAGAATTACAACCACACCCAGCCTATAGTGTTCATTAAGAAAACAAACTCCAGCTGGGCACTGGTGGCTCACACCTGTAATCCTAGCTACTCTAGAAGATAAGAATCCTGGTTCAAAGCCAGCCCAGGCAGGAAAGTCCATGAGACTTTTTTTTGTTGTTTTTGTTGGTCATGGGGCCTGAACTCTGGACCTGGGCACTGTCCCTCAGCTCTTCAGATCAAGGCTAGTGCTCTACCACTTGAGCCATAGCGCCACTTCCAGCTTTTTCTTCTTATATGGTGCTGAGGAATCCACCCCAGGGCCTCATGCATGCAAGGCAAGCGCTCTACCACTGAGCCACCTTCCCAGCCCCTCCATGAGACTCTTATCTCCAATTAACCACCAGAAAACCAGAAGTGGCGCTGTGGTTCAAGTGGTAGAGTGCTTGCCTTGAGCTGAAGAGCTCGGGGACAGCGCCCAGGCCCAGAGTTCAAGCCCCAAGACCAAAAAGAAAAAAGAAAAGAAAACAAGAAAATAATCTCCAGCACTACTGAGATTATGAAGGGTGAATGCAGCATTTGGGAATTCAAACTCAGGAATAAGGGGGTTTGAAGTTGGACCCTAAGGATGAGGGAGAGAGTCATATTTTTCTTTTTCTTTCTTTCATTCTTTTTTGTTGTTGTTGTTGTTGTTTTTGGTGGTGGTGGTGGTCGTGGGGCTTGAACTCTGGACCTGGGAGCTGTCCATGAGCTCTTTAGCTCAAGGCAAGCGCTCCACCACTTGAGCCACAGTGCCACTTCTAGTTTTCTGGTGGTTAATTGGAGATAAGAATCTCACAGACATTCCTGCCAGGGCTGGCTTTGAACTGCAATCCTCAGGTCTCAGTCTCCTGAGTAGCTAGGATTACAGGCGTGAGCCACTGGTGCCTGGTGAGTCATACTTCTTTTTGGCAGTACTGGGGTTTGAACCGAGGGCCTTGTGTTTGCTAGGCAGGAGGTCTACCACTTGAGCTATGCTCCTCCTTACTCTTTTTTGGGTTAGTTATTTTTCAGGGAGAGTATCCCTCCCCTACCCCAGGGCAGGCCTCAGCCCAAGATCCTCCTACCTATGCATTTGGAGTGGCTGGGATTACAATCATGCACCACCTTGCACTACTTGTTTGTTGCAGTGGGGTCCCCTTAAGTTTTGTTCTGGGTTGATGACATTTCCTCATTTGGATATCTTTTAAAAAAAATTATTGTGCTGCTAACTCTGATTCTCCCACTGTGTCATAAGCTTCCGGAGGGCAATAAGATATCTCCTGATTGCAGAGTCACCCCCCTCCTCCAGGATGCCTTCCCTTACCCCCTTGGCCAAGGGCCTCCCTCCGATATTTCCAGAACAGAGCTGGGCACAGAGATCAGTGATAATTTGTTGCCTACATAAAAAGGAAACATACCCAAAGTAGATACTGTTTCATGTTGCTGGATACCGAGTTCTAGGGTAATTTCAGTGACCGGTCCAAGTCATATCCAAGCGAGAAAGTAACATTTTATTTGAGTAATGTAAATGTGTGGGGCTTGAGCTCATATCCTGTCTCATCCAAAGTACCAAATAGCTAGCGGGCTAAACCCAGCCTTCCTGCTCTTTTCCCCCCCGCGCTCATCCTTTTCTTCCAAAAACCTTAGGACGTAGGGGAGTGGAGAGCAGACAGGAGGGTGGGGAGGGTCAGGGGAGTGGGAACGAGGGAGAGGCGGCTAGAGGACCACGACAGGGGCAGACTGGAAGGTGAGCGAGGTGGGGGAGTCTTTTCTCTAGACCCATAGGGGGCAGCCAGAGTCGGCAGCCGGGAGGTGCGGGGGCGGAGAAAGGGTGGGGACCGGCCCCGCGGGGGGCGATGCGGTAGCTGCAGCGGCGGCCGCAGGAGTTTCCCACAATGCAGCGCGGCGCGCTGTCCCCGGTGCTGATGCTCAGCGCTGCCCCGGAGCCTCCACCGCGCCCGTCTCCCGCCCTCTCCCCGCCGGGCCCCGGCCCAGGTCCCCGCCATGGCTCAGCTCGGCCAGGTCCGGCCCCAGAACCGTCGGGGGGCCTGGCTGCGGCGCTCGACAGCAGCCTACGGGCCGCCGTGGCGTTCAAGGCAGAGGGCCAGCGCTGCTACCGGGAGAAGAAGTTCCGGGAAGCCATCGGCAAGTATCACCGGGCACTGCTGCAGCTGAAGGCGGCGCAGGGGGCTCGCCCTGGCCTGCCCGCCCCGGCCCC
>NW_012267372.1:2376780-2379948 GCF_000151885.1 Dipodomys ordii | reverse complement strand
CCTCAGCGAGGAGCAGCGGCGCCTGGTGGAGAGCACCGAGGTGGAGTGTTATGACTCCCTGACGGGTACGGCCGCCGTCGGGGGGGCGGGTGGCAGGGGGCGTCGGGGGGGGGCATGCGTGGACAGGGTGGGGCGTCAGGGGGCGATCAGGGTCAGGTGTTGGGTGGGTGGAGAACCTGGAATCTTAAAGCGACAGACCTCAGAACTTGATCAAGGAAAGGGATGGGGGGCAGACAGGGGTGCAGGAACTGGGGTTGGGGCTGAGTCTTGAGAACTCCACTTCCCTGAGTCATCCTTCCCCTCCCCTGCCTCGGGCACACGGAAGGTGGCAAGGGCGCACCCCGGACATGCCCTCGCCCTCAGCCTCGCCCACCCCTCCCCGGGGTCTCCTGCGCCTCCTGGCTGGGCACAGCTTGACTGTCCTCGGATGGGGTAACAGGTTGGCGCCCCCTGGAGGCCCACACTGTCCTTGGCTGGGGGGCAGAGGCTGGGTACTTCCAGGTCACGTGGATTCCAGGGGTGCTGCAGGCACTGAGTTCGGGGCTCACCACCACGAACCCCCCCCCGGCCCCCACAGCCTGCCTGCTGCAGTCGGAGCTGGTGAACTACGAGCGTGTGCGCGAGTACTGTCTGAAGGTGCTGGAGAAGCAGCAGGGCAACTTCAAGGCCACCTACCGCGCCGGCATCGCCTTCTACCACCTGGGCGACTACGCACGCGCCCTGCGCTACCTGCAGGAGGCCCGAAGCCGGGAGCCCACAGGTGAGGGCCAGAGCTGGGCAGGGGTGAGGGCTGGGTTGGGCGGTGGCAGGGAGAGGGAAGGCAGGCAGGAGGTTCAGGGCAGGGCAGAGCCCCCCTCCCTCTTCTCACCTAGACAGACGTTGTGCCATCCTGACACCTCCCCTTCCCCAGCGGGCCGCAACCCTAGCCAGGAGCGATCTCCAGTCCTGTTCCTCCCCCTCCCCCCCACTCCTCACACGCTACCCGTTCACACTTGCGCCTACTCACTGACCCAGGGCAGGTGAGGCCGAGAAATTGGGCTGCGTAGGGAGTGGCAGAGCTGGAGGTGTCGGCCTTGGGGGGGGGGGGAGAGCCACAGCAGGTGCATGCTGCAGGGGCGTGGGCGTGGAGGCAAGAAGAGTTTTCCTGGGAAGTGGCGTGGTGAGAACAGATGCCACGGGGAGGAGCACCAGCGGGAAGGGCGTGGCTGGCAAGGGAACAGCACTTGCCGAGGCAGGGAGGCGGGAACTATCTGCCCCACTGGGATTCTGGGAAAGGGCTGGACAGGAGTGGGAGGTGAGGGTAGCTGTCACCCCCCACCCCGCCCTCCCCTCCCCTCCCGGGGAGAGCCAGGTAACGCCCTGCCCACCTGCCCTGCAGACACCAACGTGCTCCGCTACATCCAGCTGACCCAGCTGAAGATGAACCGCTGTGGCCTCCAGCGGGAAGACAGCGGCCACGGCGCCGGGGCCTCGGCCCGGGATGTGGTGGGCTGAGGCTGCGTGGCCCTCTCCACCCCGCTCCCCACATCGCCCTGTAGCTGCCCCCACTCGGCGCGCGGGGTGCCGGTAAAGCCCTGTCACGGATGACCATGACTTTGTGTGGTGTTCTTGTGGGGACCCAGATCTGGTTCTCAGCCCTAACCTGCGGCTGGGAGAGACACTGGGAAAGGGAGTGTGGGGTGTAGAGTGCCCCCTGGAGTCAAGGCTGCTTCGGGACCTGGGTGGGAGAAAGACACAGAGCAGAAAGAGGTCGGGGGCAGGGGTTACCTTTAATGCTGTGTTTTGTGCCAAATCCCCCATGATGCCGTCCCTGAGAATCCCTGCCGACCCTCCCCCTACGGCAGGGTGGGCTCAGGGCTCCACCCCCCTGGGGTACGAAGGAATAAATTAAGTGTCTCCCCCCTCCTCCCTTCCCCAATAAATAGTGAGTATCCTGCGCAGGCCTCTCCCCGCCAGGGTGCGACGGGCTGCCGCGGGGCCTGGGGCGCTACATTCATGGCTGCCCGGGCGGGCGGTGGCGGGCAGGCCTCAGTGGGAGCCGTAGGCCCCGCACAGGGGCACGGTGCTGTCCTGGCTCTGCCCCTCCATGTCCATGTCCAGCAGCGTGGGCTGCATGTTGGGGGGCCCAGGGCTCTCTGGAGTGTCTGGCCTGCTAGGAGGCGAGATACCAAGTGTTCGGCCAAAAGAGACCAGTTTCCAGGGGTCCAGGCGGGGGCGGCTGGCAGCTGGCCGGGGTCTCGGGGCAAAAGTCAGAGTGGTAGGACGGCCAGGGAACTCGGGGGGCCGGCGTCGGGTGGGGAACAGGGTCTGGGGGTCGGGCAGGCGAGGGAAGTCCAGGGGGTCTCGAGGGCCTGGGGAGAGAGGAAGGCGCGAGGTGAGGGGGGTGGGGGAGGGGAGTCCATGCCAGCACGTCGGAAGGACAAGAGGAATTCCTGGCTTCTGTGGATCTTGCTGGTCCCACTGTCCAGCAGTGGACCCCCATCCCAGGGGCCACACCTGAACCCCGACCTAGGTCCCCACTACACCCAACAGCTCCATCTTCTGGGTAGGACTACACACCTTTGGAGGACAGGATTCACCCCTCCCTCCATTTTTCGGAACTGGGATTTGAACTCAAAGCGTGCTGTTGGCAAGGCAGGCTCTCTACCACTTGACGCCTTTTTGCCTTAGTTATTGTCCAGTGTCTCACGCTGGACAGAGGGCCTTTAAACTGTGCCTCTCGGGTAACTGAGATTACAGAGGTAAGTCACCAAGCCCAACCTGGAGCAGGGTCCTGGGTGCAGCTCTTGAGTCAGTATCTTATCCTCCCTCCTACACGGGGCTGGGGTTACACGAAGTGGCGGAGATCCCAGACACTGCCTTCTCTGAATGGGCAGACAGCGCCTCCCCGCGGGGAGGGTTGGGTGACAGCGCTCTACACCCGGCCTGGCCCCAGAAGCAGTCGCCAAGCAAGCTTCAGCCCTACCACGTGTGGCTGGGGGCCCGACTCACCGGCCGCGCAGTGGCCCAGCGCTCCATCCGACGGCGTCCGCCGGTGCCCGCGGCTCACCGGGCGTGTGACGGTGACGTGGGTGGGCGTGAGCGACTGGCGTGGGTCCTTCTTGAAGCTCTCGAGCTCCAGGTCCAGCAGGGGGTTGCAGGCGGGCGCGGGCGGGGAGGGCGGTGGGG
>NW_012267372.1:2372772-2376364 GCF_000151885.1 Dipodomys ordii | reverse complement strand
GGGACGGGGCGGGCTCGGGGGGCGGCACCGCCAGCGAGGACGCCGTGGGGGTGTAGGGGGAGGGTGGCACGCTGTTGCCTCCTTCGGCCTCTGCGAACTCCTCTGCAACCCGAGAAGGCCATCACTGGCTGCCCCCAGCCCAGGCACCCAAGCATACCCAGAGTGACCTCCAAACCTCACTAACCACCGTCCTCCCATCTTCCCAACTTTCTCCCCCCTCCAAAGTCTCGGGGTAGGGTGCTCCTTGACGACCCCCACCCCCTGGGGACCAGGACCTCCCCCACCCAAGTATGCCCACCCGCCCTGGGTTCTGTCCTGGCCCCTCCCCAGCACCCCAACCTCTTACCCATCTCGTTGAGGCTGGCGAAGCCAGGGGCGATAGGGGTGTGCTTGGGGGATTTGCCTAGGTTGGGGGCACTTGATGACCACTGTTTGCTTCCTTCCCCCAGGGCCTTGAGCCTAAAGAGGGTACAGAGACATGAGGGGTGTCCGCCGTGGCAGGGCCTGGGAGGGCACGGGGTAGGGTGGGGGGCCCCACCGGCACCTCTCCTCTCCTCCGGCCCGCTCCTTCTGCAGGGTGGAACTGGGCCCCCATGTCCGGCCCTTCTTCTTGCCCCCGACCAGTTCTTCCTTCTTGGGGGGCCCACTGCGACCCCAGGTTCCACTGCCGCCGCCACCACAGTCCACAGGAGTCACTAGGGGAGAGAAGACGCGTGATTACTGGGTCTTGGGGACTCCATCTGTCCTGGCTGAGCTCTTGGTGTCCCTGCAGGAGGGACCCTCTGACGGTACACAGCAGGAGTCCAGGGGCCAGGCAGGGGTAGTATCCCCACTGTCTTCTTTCTCCCCTTCTGTCTGATCATGACTAGAAATTATCCAGCCTAAGCTGGGCACCGGTGGCTCACGCCTGTAACCCTAGCTACTCAGGAGGCTGAGAACTGAGGATTCAGTTCAAAGCCAGCCCAGGCAAGCAAAGTCCGTGAGACTCTTCTCTCCAATAAACCACTCGGAAAACTGGAAGTGGTGCTGAGGCTCAAGTGGTAGAGCGCTAGCCTTGAGCTGAAGAGCTGAGGGACAGTGCCTAGACCGAGAGTTCAGGCCCCACAACTGACAAAAAGAAAAATTTCCAGCCTACAGATTTATCTGTGCTCCCCAAGAATGAGGGAAGGAAGGGGTGGGCCTGTCTTGGTCCTTGTTGATTGACTGACTGCTGGGGGCTCCACAGGTACTCACAGCGAATGGCCCGCAGGCGGGGGATGATGCTGGGGCTGGCAGGGGGGCTGTTCCCATCTGAGCCTTTCCGTTTGTCCAGGGTTGGTGAGGCCTGCACTGTGATCTTATGCTCAAACCCTGCAAGGAGGAAGAGACTTTGCCAAGCCAGTCCCTGTGTGACGAGCAACTGGTACAGGGGAATGGCGGCCTGGATCGCCACCCAGATCACTGGAGCCAGTGCAGTCCCAAGTTCATGGCATGGGCACCAGCTGCAACTCTCTTAGAAGTGCAAATCCATGATTTAGCAGGTGTAAGGCATAGGTCTACAATCTAGCCAGGCGTTGCTGAGGAGCTAGGCCTGGGTCTCAACGTGGTAGCCATGAAATGGGAGTGGCACAACACAGGCGATGGATGGGCCTTCCATCCTGCCTTGTGTAATTATAACTACATCTAAAATCTAAACAATCTGGTCACTGGAGACCGTCAAGCGTATTTGGAGAACCTGGGCATATGAACCTGTTCCCCCTGTCCCTCGGATATAAATTGGTGAGATCTACAAATAGACCTTTACAAATTCCTTTTGTGCAGAGCTGAGGAGCAAACCCAGGGCAAGTGAGGCAAGTGTTCTACCACTATACCACAGGCCCAGCTCCAGATTAAATTTTTTCCTAAAAAACGGTTTTACTTGGCAGTATTGAACTCAAAAGTTTCCTACTTGCTAAAACAAGCTCTCTACCACTCCAACTATGCCCCCCCCCCCCGCACCTTCCAACCCCCCCCCCCCACACACACACCAGCACTTTTGTTCTAGCTTTCTTTTCAGATAGGATCTTGTGCTTTTGCCCTGGCGGGCCTTGGACTGCAATCCTCCTACCTCCATCACCCCAGTAGCTGGGATTACAGGTATATCCCACCATGCCCTACCTAAACATCTGTTTTCTAAGTCAGAAATGGCTGAGTATCAGCAATTTCACCTGAGGTACCCTCACAGCAATCTCTATTCAAGGGACAGGGAAACATGCTAAAAGTGACCAACAGCTGTGGAAAAATACAGGATAATGGACGATGTATGTCTAAGAAATGATTGGCAGGAAATAGAGGTATGGCTCAATTGGTAGAACACCAATCTTGAGTGACAAAGCTAAGCAAGATCTTAAGGCCCTGAGTTCAAACCCCAGTACCTAAACACACACACACACACACACACACACACACACACACACACAGGGTGGTACCAGAGGGCAGGCTGATGTGGCTGCCTCCTTCCCGCAGCTTGAGCAGCCGGCTGCGCTTGAAGTTGCCCCTCCGCTTGCGGACCCTGGGCTTCTCCTGGCTCAGCTGGCACATGAGCAGGTGCAGCTCCCGCTCCACGATGTCCATCTCGCGCTCGGCCAGCTCCTGCTCGCGCCTCCGCAGCTGTTCCTCCTGGAAGCGCTGCTCCTGTGCAGCCCGCAGCAGCTCCTCCTCCCGGCTGCGGAGCTCCTGGAGTGGGATGGGGCAGGGTGGGTGGGCTTAGCCTCTCTGCACCCCGAGACAGGGTGATCTTGGAGCTGCTGGGTGTGGTTGGCACCCTGTACTTGGGCATCCACGGAGGGACACACAGGGTTCGCAGCTCCAGCTCAAGCATCACTAGCTTTAGATCTAGTAGGAGAGCTGAGGTAGCCCAAGGAGGAAGGGTCCCTTTTCCTCTTTTATCTTATAACTCTGCAATATATTATGTGGTTACTTGTTTGTTCATTGGGGCTTGAACTCAGGGACTGGGCGCTGTCCCTGAGCTCTTTTGCTCAAGGCTAGTACTCCACCACTTTGAGCCACAGCACCACTTCCAGCTTTTTCTGTGATTAATTGAAGGTAAGAGTATCACAGACTTTCCTGCCCAGGCTGGCTTTGAACTGTAATCCTCAGATCCCAGTCTCCTTAGTAGTTAGCCTTATAAGCATGAGCCACCAGTGCCTGGCTTAATTCTGAAATTTAGAAAACTTCCAACATCTACAAAGACCAAATAGTGCACATAGTGCACTTATCCACAGTTTATACATCCATTGTTCAATCACAGCTATCTATACTTTACAAATCTCCTGTCCCCTTCCTGCCCTTATCTTTGCCCTCCTGGCATTTTATTGCTGATATTTATTTAATTATTTAGCTTTGTCCTGAGGCTTGAACACAGGACTTTGGAGCAGTTCCTTGGCTTTCTTGCTCAAGGCTGGTGCTCTATCACCTTAGCCACAGCTTCATTAGCTTTTTGATGATTCAATGGAGATAAGAGTCTCACAGACTTTCCTGCCCCAGCTGACTTTGAACCTCGATCCTCAGCCTCCTGAGTAACTAGGATTACAGGCATGAGCCACCAGTACCAGCCTGCTGTAGTATTTTTTTT
>NW_012267372.1:2357376-2372372 GCF_000151885.1 Dipodomys ordii | reverse complement strand
CTCTACCACTAGAGCCACAGCACCACTTTCCGTTTTCTGGTGGTTAATTGGAGATAAGAGTCTCACAGACTTTCCTGCCTGGGCTGGCTTTGAACCACGACCCTCAGATCTCAGCCTCCTGAGTAGCTAGGATGACAGGCGTGAGCCATGGGCACCCTGGCCTTGTTCTTACTGTCTTTTCTGAATGTGCAAAAAGATCCTGCTGAACCTGCAGGCTGGGGCCCATGAGGTGGGATTCTGAGCCTCCCAAGGCACCCAACTCAGGGCTCCCGTTCCATCCCCCGCCCTCCATCCCGCATTCACCTTCTCCTTGGTCCGAAGGTCATCAAACATGTGCTGAATCTCCAGCTTCCAGTCTTCCTGCAGTGAGTGGAAGGACTCGAGTGGCATCTGGAACAGGGCTGACTGCTCGATCACTTCCAGCCGCTTCAAGATGCTGCCGAAATCTGGCCGCCCATGTGGGTCAGGGTCCCAGCATTCTGGGGTAGGAAGGAAAGTGATGGGGGGGGGCGCGGGAATCAGCCTGAATGAGGCAGGCAGGGCATCTGGGGACAGCTTGGCACAGAGAAAGGCAGGGAGGGAGCTGCCCAGAGTCAACTGGGTTCCAGCACTTTCTGGGCCCCCACCCCATGATAGTGAGAAGGGAAGAGGTCAGGCCTAAGATCCCCTGCCCCCCTAAGCAAAGCCTACCCTCCCCAGGGGTCCTGGCTTACCCTCCAGGAGGCGGGCAAAGGGCTCGGGGCACGTGGAAGGGATGGGCAGGGTCAGCTTGTTCATGGCCACGCCGTATGCCACAGCCAGGGCATCGATTTCTCGGTAGGGAACCTCACCGGTCAGCAACTCCCACAGCAGCACCCCGAAGCTGCAGGGAGGGAGAGGATGGAATGATAGCACAGCCACCCCAGATCCTCACCCAATGCCCCAGTCCTGCGCCCAGCGTGACCACCCGAATCCTATCTGAGACCCGCTTCTCCAATGAACAAGATGGGCCAGCCAGCCATCTGCTCTTGCCCTTCCCTGGCCCCAGGTTGAACACCTTCAGTAGGACGCCCCCACCCATGCCTACTGGGCAGATCCATCCTTCTGAGCCCCAACTTTTCTAAACACTCAGTCCCCAGCCCAGCCCGGCTTCATCCTGCAGTCACACAGAACAGTAAGATCCCTGTTCTCAGCCCTGGCCTTTGCGCGTGCTGTTCATTCCTTTGATGAAAGCGGCCCTTCCTTGGTGTATCTCAGCTCACATTGCCTCCTCTTCCAGGAAGCCTTCCTTGACTCCACAGCCAGACAAGAGAAGAGGACTTTCTTCTGTATGTCCGCAGGACCCACAGCCCTTACCTCTAAAAAAGTTAACACTATCTTTCACTGAGGAAGGTTTTTTTTTTGGGGGGGGGTCCAGTCATGGGGTCCTGAACTTTGGGCCTGGGCGCTGTCCCTCAGCTCTTCAGCTCAAGGCTAGTGCTCTACCACTTGAGCCACAGCGCCACTTCCAGGTTTTTCCCCCTGCTTATGTGGTGCTGAGGAATCGAACCCAGGGCCTCATGCATGCAAGGCAAACATTCTGCCACTGAGCCACCTTCCCAGCCCCCACTGAGGAAATATTTATTCCAGGCCAGGCACTGTGCCAGGCACGCCGGGTAATCCTCACTACAGCCTGTGAGGCAGAAGGTATTGGTATGATGCCCGTGTTTTGGGGGGAACAGGCACAGGCTCAGAGAGCCCAAGCTGCCCACTCAAGGCCACACAGCCGTCACGTGGTGGAGTCACACTTGGGTTTACCTCTGGCTGACGCCCACCATGCTCAACTCAACAGCTGGCAATCCCAGAGTGGGGAGAACTCACTGTGCGACTGCTATGGGCGTGTCCCCCTTCACCTGGATTCTGGGCACCCGCTGGGCCCTGATCACCACTCCCTAATGTGTGCTACATCCTTGTTCCCTCCTACAAGCCACACGTGCATTCATTTGGCACCTACTGTGCCCAAGGCACTGTTGTTCTAGGCACCAAAACCAGATGGGCAGAGCTGCTGCCTGTGTGCAGCTCCTGTCTGCTTCAGTGACAGCACTGGTGAATTTGAGCTGGGTGTAAGCTGCTTGAAACGATTTCCCATCCTCCTCTGGGGCCAAGGAT
This sequence comes from Dipodomys ordii, assembly GCF_000151885.1. Lineage (NCBI taxonomy): Eukaryota > Metazoa > Chordata > Mammalia > Rodentia > Heteromyidae > Dipodomys > Dipodomys ordii. The sequence continues at coordinate 2,370,245 of NW_012267372.1, read as the reverse complement.
GCCCAAAGGACTATGGTTCTGGCCGGTGGGATGAAGGAGGGTATAGAAATGTCCTAAAAGAGAAGAGGTGTGCCCCTTTCCTAGCAGTCAGAATGTAGACATAAAAGCTGGGGCTGGCTGGGTGCTGGTGACTCACGCCTGCCATCCTAGCTACTCAGGAGATTGAGATATGAGGGTCACGGTTCAAAGCCACCCTGGGCAGGAATGTCCCTGTGAGCCTCTAATCTCCAATTGACCACCAGAAAACCAGAAGTGGTGCTGTGGCTCAAGTGGTAGAGCATTTGCCTTGAGCTGAAGAGCTCAGGGACAGTGCCCAGGCCCAGAGTTCAAACCTCATGACCAACAAAAAAAAAGCTGGGGCTGAAGTAGCCCTCTCGGGTCATGAGGCAAGCTTGGGAATGGAGGGCATGGTAAAGGAAAGTAACAGAGGTTTTCTCCTGGCGGTGGCAGAAGCCCCCTCATTGCTTGCTCCCTTGTGCCTGCAAACCTCTGGGGATGTTTTTCACAGCCTCAGTGACAGAGGAATGTGGCTGATGTTTGGTGGCTGGGGGCAATGGCTATTTACTGTCTTGAAAAGTACAGGACAGGGCCATGCAAGGAGGGTCACTCTGCCCCACACCACCAACGCTCAGATGAGGAGCCCAGCATAGGATCATCTGTCATGCTGGGTCATCGTCAGCCAGTTAGTCCTGGGCTTTACATGAAGTACAAACTTTGTGTGTGTGTGTGTGGTGCACGTGCACACGCGCGCACACATACAAATTTAGTATGTGAGTTTGAACTCAGATCCTTGCACTGGGTAAGCAAGCACTCTACCACTTGAGCCACACCTTTAGCCCCTTTGGTCTTTTTATTTGGGGTTTCTTTTTTTCATTTTTTGCCAGTCCTGGGGCTTGAACTCAGGGCCTGGGCACTGTTCCTGGGCTGCTTTTGCTCTCTACCACTTGAGCCACACCACCTCTTCCAGACTTTTCTGTTTATGAGGAATTGAATCCAAGGCTTCATGCATGCTAGGCAAGCACTCCACCACTGAGCCATCTTCCCAGCCCCATATTTAGGGTTTCTGTTCCTCCCTGCTGTTGGGTGTCATTGTGAATTCCTGATGTGAGGCCACAGGTGTCCAGAAGCCGCCCTGCTCTAAGGAAGCGGGAGAATCCTGCATTTGCTGTCCTGGCCATCAGTGACCCTGGGAACTGGTGGAACAGCAAATGGGCGACCTAGAGGCCCATGGTAGACAAGTTTCTATTGCTATCACCCATGCTCACTGCCATGGCCTCGTCAGCCTCCTGTCACCACTGTCCCCTAAGATCCGGTGGTTACCCCATAGCCAAGGGAGCTTTTAACATGCTGGATCAGATGGCGTTGCTCACAGGAGTGTCCGAGGGGGCTAATGGCTACATTGCACTGAGTAAACCAGGGGTGCTGAGCCTTGCAGCTCTCAGCCTCATTTCCTGTCCTGCTCCAGCCACACCTTCTGGAACATACCATGCTCCTTGGTGGTGCTCACATTATGAATGGACCCAAAGCCACCCTTTCTCAGAATGGCCTTCACCAGCCATCTACTCCTCGTTCTATATGCCAATACCCTCTGTCTTTTTTTGTTGTTGTTGATTGTGGGGCCTGAACTCTGGGCCTGGGCGCTGTCCCTCAGCTCTTCAGCTCAAGGCTAGCACTCTACCACTTGAGCCACAGCGCCACTTCCGGCTTTTTCCGCTTATGTGATACTGAGAAAGCGAACCCAGGGCTTCATGCATGCAGGGCAAGCACTCTACCACTGAACCACCTTCCCAACCCTTCCCCCCCCACCATCTATCTTTACAACTATCTTACATGCTTCCAAACTTCAAAACCTTTCTTCTCTTAGTGGATTGTGTGTGTGTGCGTGTGTATGCGCGTGCACGCTAGTCTTTGAGCTTGAACTCAGGGCTCTGTCCCAGAACTTTTTTGCTCAAGTTATGAGTCTCATGGGCTTTTTCTGCCTCAACTGGCTCTGAACCATGATCCTTAGATCTCAGCCTCCTGAGTAGCTGGGATCACAGGCATAAACCACCTGCACCTAGCTGGGGACTTTTTTTTTTTCATTCTACTTCAAGTCCCTTCTTGGGGCCACCTCTGTCACAGAGCAGGTAACTGTGTGAGCCTGTCAGTACAGGGCGCTGGAGACACATTCTGCCCCCTTCATTCTCTCCCCCGGTCCTGAGCTCCCCCCAAGCCCTCCCCCTCCTCCCCCCAGCTCAGCACCTCCAGACATCGCTGCTTTTGGAGAAGAGGGAAAGGCGGATGACCTCGGGTGCCATCCAGGCGTAGGTTCCGGCAGCACTCATTTTTGTGGTCTTGTGCCACTCTCGGGCGAGGCCAAAATCCGTGATCTTGAGCACCGTGTCTGCGAGGTTGTGGTTCTCAATGGCCTCCAGGATCAGGACTGGGGACGGGAGTAATAGAAGAAAGTCAGGGTCACCAGACCTGTGGGGACCGTGGGCCAACCTGCCTTGCTGGCTCTCCTCACACCAAGCCCCACTCTGCACAGCATCTTCCTGGCCCCAAACCCCACAAGTCTCTTCACATGCTTTATCCAAGTTCCCTGAGCCCTCTGTCCTCTGCCTGGAGTCTGGGAAACTCAATGAATGGCCAAGAACAAGGGACCAGCAAACCAGAAGGGAAGAATGATTCTCCATTTTAGCCCTATGGTCTTCTAGAGTCCCCAGGGGCCCTAGTGCCACCCCTTCCTGTGTGCCCACTCTGCCAAGTGATTCTACAGCTCTTTCCCCATCTTTTGGCTCTAAACCAGGTAGGATGGGCTCTTAAGAGTCTTTGAGTATCTATTTGACATCTAGAGCTTTTGCTGTTGCCATAACAACATGCCCTGGTCCAAAGATGGGAGATACTGGGGCAAAGCCTCTCTGCTTTACTGCTGCTCCAAGTATACAGGCAGTAGCAAGCAATTGTGTTAAGATAGTTTGTTTTTTGGGGGGTAGTTTTGTTACACAGCATCACTGTGACCAAATCTGACTGATCCATCCACACATATTCAATGTTTACAGCTGATCTAGTCTTTCACAAGAATGGACACTCAGAGAAGTCATTTGATCAAAAGCATATGGCTGACTAGAAAATAGCTGGACACAAGCTATTGCTGTTATCAGACTCTGTCTTTCTGCTACAATATTTGACTATTTCCCCCTCAGAGTGCAGTTCAATGCCTTGTTTTGAATCTCAGCTCTGCTACTTTGATCTTTTGTGTGTGCTAGTCCTGTGGCTTGAACTCAGGGCCTTGCACTCTTGCTTGGCAGTTTTGCTCAAGATTGGCACTCTACCACTTGAATGACAGCTCTATTTCCAGCTTTTTTGGTGGTTCATTGGAGATAAGTGTCTCATGGACTTTTCTGCCTGTGCTGGCTTTGAGCCATAATCCTTAGACTTCAGCCTCCTGAGAAGCTAGGATTACAGGCCTTGGCAGCTGGCTTGGGCTCTGCCACTTATTAGCTTTATAACAATCTATCATTTACCTCACCTTGGAGCCATGACTGATTTCTCCTGTGTTAAACAGGATGACAACCGCAGATCCTATCTAGGATTATAAAGGTTTATTGCCTGAAACTAAGTGTGTTCCTGATGGCTCTGGTTACTAGCCTGTGATGGCCTCAAACTGTTCCTTGTTTTTCCACCTTCTCTACGTCTCTGTCAATTTCCCCAAGTGTGACAAGCATGAGGTTATTCTGTCATGCCCATGGGGCAAATCAAGGAACTGAAGACCAGCGGGACCAGCACACTGCCCACACACTGCCATCTCCTTCTAGAAGCCTCCTGTGATGTCTCGGCATGTGACTATCTCCCCAGGCATTCTCCCTTCTTAGGTCTCCGTCACCTCCCTGCTGTATAAACGCTGTGGCAGATGGAGCTTGCCTTGGCCTTATGCTTTATTTCTGCATCTCCCAAGCTGGGCCTACATCAATCCCCGTTGAAAATCTTATTGCGGCCATGTCATCCCCTGGTCGAAACCTCTACTAGTGCTCATACCATCAGAGGAAACACTTGAGGTGCTCTGTATGGCCTCAGAGTCCTGAGAGCTAGCCCCTGCCCACCTTTCCCACCTCATCTCCTCCCCTCCAGAGGTTCTGGTCTTATGCTTCTCGCCGAGGTCAAGCTCATCCACCTCAGGACCCTTGCCCAGAGTTCTCCTGACCCACAGTCTTCTCTTTGTGAATCTCTGCTCCAACACTGCCTTCCCTGATCAGCAGATCCAAACCGTTCTCTCTGTCCCACCCTTTGCCCGCCTTATTTCGGAGAACTCCTGGTCCCACTGAAAGTCTGGCAATCTCTTTATCCATCCCTTTGTCCACCTACTTATTTGTCAGCAGGTATCATCTAGTCCTCCTTACTAGCATGTAAATCTCATACAGAGAGGGGAGGGGGCTGATCTAGCCTTGCTCACTCCTGTAATCCCAGAGCTTAGGACAATGCTCTGTGCATGGGCACTATTGAACCCAAAGATGAAGGACACCAGATGAGGGGGCTCCTTGGGGAAGGAGAAATGGATATACCATGCTACAGACACCCTGTTTCTGTCTCAGGTATGGAGGAAACCCTCTGTCTCAAGGGGAAACCCTAGTTAAGAACCCCATCTAGGGGCTGGGAAGGTGGTTCAGTGGTAGAGCGCTTGCCTTGCATGCATGAATCCCTGGGTTCGATTCCTCAGCACCACATAAGCAAAAAGAAAAAAGCCGGAAGTGGCTCTGTGGCTCAAGTGGTAGAGCGCTAGCCTTTAGCTGAAGAGCTGAGGGACAGCGCCCAGGCCCAGAGTTCAGGCCCCACGACCGGACCCCCCCCCCAAAAAAAAAAACATCTAGCTGGGCACTGGTGGCTCATGCCTATAATCCTAGCTACTCAGGTGGCTAAGATCTGAGGATCATGGTTCAAAGCCAGCCTAGGGAGGAAAGTCCATGAGACCAGAAGTGGCGCTGTGGCTCCAGTGGTAGAGCACTAGCCTTGAGCTGAAGAGCTGAGGGACAGCGCCCAGACCCAGAGTTCAGAGCATTGTCCAAACAGCAGGGGTAAGGAAGGGCCAGTCCCAGCCTTCAGGAGAAGTCCACCAGCTGTTTCAGAGGAGTTGAAACGTGGGCATCAATGAGGACAGGGCCCGTCTACCTCTGCCTTGCTCAGTGCTCCAGTCTGGGCACAGGCCTGAGCATATATGGGCACCAGGTAGCTATCTGTGAGTGTACACAAGCTGAAGCTGAAGCGAGGGCCACTCTGACTTGTTTGAGGGGCTTGGTTACAGTTGATGCAGCCTAGCAACACACTTGTTTAAAAAACAAAAACAGTGGACAATTTTGATTATGTCAAAGTGGCAAAAATTAGGGAACAGGATGAGTGCTGAGGGCAAAGAAAGACCCTCAGGTTTCTGGGCCTGAGTGTGAATTGCATGAAAACAGGGGTCATGCTGGCCATTTACTGTGGACGCCTCTTTACTTAAGCACACCACCTGGCCTTGCAGATCCCCAGAGAAGGAATGAAGGCATGACTAAGGGAATGAAAGGGAGGGAGAGGGGCAGAACAAGTATGGGAGAGCTAGGAAGTGTACTCCTCTGCGTATGTAGCATATGGCACCCCAGAACTATCTGTGAAAAGAATGAATGAAATGTTAGGGCAGAAACCATGCTTGTGGTTAGTAGCCACCCCTGTATGGCTACTAATTTAATAAATAATATTCACAGGCTGGGAAGGTGGCTCCGTGGTAGAGCGCTTGCCTTGCATGCATGAATCCCTGGGTTCGATTCCTCAGCACCACATAAGCAAAAAGAAAAAAGCCGGAAGTGGCGCTGTGGCTCAAATGGTAGAGCGCTCGCCTTGAGCTGAAGAGCTGAGAGACAGCGCCCAGGCCCAGAGTTCAGGCCCCACAACCGGACCCAAAAAATAAAAATAAAAAAATAAATAATAATCACTAGTGTTCCCAAGTCACTCTGTGGCCCAGATGGGAGTCCTGGGGAACCTTCCCATCCACCTGGGATTCAAGCAACCAATCAATTTGGGGGGAACTTGTAACCAGCCAGGGAGCCTAGAAGCTTCTATATAAGCCACATCCAGTTTGCCTTGGAGGCCTGCCCAGAGGATTTTGGGAAGCCATTAACAACTGGTGAATTTGTCCCTGTGGGAACACGAGGCCATGTCTAGAGTCACTTTTGGTTTTCCTAGCTGGGGACAGAGTGGAGAATGCCGAGTATGTAGAGGCCAAGGATGCTGATGCGCACAGCCAGCAGTATCCAGTGATGACAGTGGTGCCAGAGATGAGAAACCCTGTCTCCAGGTAAGCTAGGTTTGTTTTGTCCGTCTGGCACCATAACTGGATGGTGGGTACCATGAGGGCAGGCTATGTGCACGTCCTGTTGATGGCACGGAATGTAGGGCCTGTCACTGTGTGCATGAAGACATATTTATTGAGCTATTGTGACTGTATCCTGGGAGGCAGTCTGGTCTTCAACATTTTTTTTTCCACCTGTGTGTGGGGGGAGGTATTGGGACTTCAAGGCTCACTTGGCTTTTTTCACTCCAGCCAGGAGCTCTACTACTGGAGCCAGTTGGTTAACTGGAGATAAGAATCTCATAGATGTTTTCTGTCTAGGCTGGTTTTGAACTTGGATCCGCAGATCTCAGCCTCCTGAGCAGCTAGGATTACAGGTGTGACCATCAACGCCAAAAGGGTCTCCAAACTTTCTGAGCCTCCTTAGAGGCAAGGCCGGCCTCACTTGGCCCTGAAGATCTACTGCTGCCCCTCTTTATCCCAAGCACAGTGCCACCTGGTGTCCCTGGTCCTACCTCCCATCACCTAGGCCTGGCCTTGGGAGGTTCTGTGGAAGGGAGTTTGCGGGGGAGGGGGAGGACACCACTTACTGTTGATGGACTTGAGGTCCCGGTGGATGATGGGCACAGGGGCATCATTGTGAAGATAGTTCATGCCCCGGGCCACCTGCACGGCCCAGTTGACCAGTACGTGAGGGGGCACCCGACGTCCTGCCAGCACCCTGCTGAGTGCACCTCCCCTGGCATATTCCATCACCAGGCAGAGATTTGGGGGGCTGAGGCAGGCACCCCTCAGGGCAATGATATTGGGGTGCTGCAGGGCACCAAAAAGCCGGGCCTCCTGGCGCACTTGCTCCGCTGTCACTGCCGGGTCCCGCTCGGGGTCCAGCCGGGCGGCCTTGACGGCTACCTCCTCGCCTTGCCACAGGGCACGATAGACTTTGCCAAAGCCCCCGACGCCGATGATCTCCTCCAACTGCAGCTCATGGAAGGGGATCTCCTGGGGCAGCTGCAGACCCGCGGGCGCCGCAGGTGTGGCGGGGGCCACATAGTTGCTGGGGAAGACGCCCACACGGCCGCTGGGCAGCTGGCCGGTCCACCAGCCTTCATCGCCAGACACCGCACAGTCTTGGGAAAGCACCTGCACGCGATCGCCCCTCCGCAGCGTCAGCTCCTCGTCGCCCACCGCCTCGTAGTCGAACACGGCGGTCCAGACGGGCCCCGCGGGGGTCGAACCCCACTCCTTGGCGGCCGCCCCCTCCTCCTCCTCCTCCTCCATGGGCGGGGGAGGGGCTGCAGGAGGCCGCTTCACACCGGGTGCCCGCGGGATGCTGAGGGCGGGCCCGGGCGGCCAGGGTGGGAGGCGGTCCCTGAGGGTCCACGGGCGCTCCTGGGGGCCATGGTGAGAGGGGGGGCCCTCTGGGGGAGCAGGCAAAGCCCGCCCTGGAAAGGGCAGGGCTGTCCCCTCGGATTCGGCGGTCCCAGCCGGGCGGTGGGGGAGGTGGGGAGGAGGAGAGCCGCAGGTTCACCTGTTCCCACCCCCAGATGTCAGGGCGCTAAGAGGGCCCGGCCCACCCCAGCGTCTGGAATCTCGCCGTGCCCGCCGGTGGGGGCCGAGGGCGAGGGCAGCGGGCAGCCACTCCTCCCCGCGCCTCCCACCCCGCGCAGCTCCACCGGCGGCCCCCGGATTCCGCATCCCGGGCCACGACCGTAAGGGGCCGGGCAGGGATGGCGAGACCCGAGGGGAAGGGGCGGCCGCCCCAGGAAGGGGTGGCGCGCCCCTCGGCCTCCTCACGCGCCGGGTGGTCGAGTAGCTGCCATCTTCCGTACCGGGTTCCAGGTCGGCCCCAGACCCTGCCCCTCCCCCCCCGCCCGCCTGCCTGCCCGCCCGCCGCCCGCCGGCGCGCGCGCCTCTTCCCGGGGGCAGCTGGCAGTGCCGGAGTGACGTAACTGCAGCGCCCGCCGCGATGCCGCCTGGGAGTTGTAGTTCCGCGGGGGGGGGAACCGTGAGGCTTCCAGGCAGTCTCTCAGTCCCCAGCTGTGAGCTGACCTACTCGTCCCCCCGCATCCCACCCCCAATCGCTCGCGGCTCTTCCCCAGGCTGCTGGAGGTGTCGGAATGACGTAATCGCAGCGATGCCGCCTGGGAGTTGTAGTTCCGCGGGCCGTGCGGCCTCCGGTCTGTCTCCCGGACCCTCATTGTGAGCTGCCGGCTGAGATAGGACCCGATGGACGTGTCTTGGGGAGGAAAGCGAGGTGTCGGGTTCTCCTCCTGTATCTGGGGACGCCGAGAGGAAAGGACCAATGGTTCCCCACAGATAGTGAGGACCACATTCTGTGGGGAAAGAGAGGAGTGGGACTCATGCCCCCAAGATGGGGGTGGAGGATAACGCACGCGCTTAGGAAGCCGAAATCTAGGAGCTGAGTGAATGGACAATGCCGCCCGAGCCCGAAACGCAGCTGGACCGGGGAGCTGGGTGACCCTCAGGGGCCCCCGCCCGAGGCGCACTCTGGGAAATGTAGTCCGTTCTGGGCCCGGCGCTGTGGGAGGCGGCGCCCTAAACTTTGAGGGAGCCGAGGGTGACGCCTGCGCGCCGGGCGCTGGGATTAAGCAAAGGTAAGCGAAGGAACACGGACCTACCCAAAGTGTTTACTGTTCCTGGGAATGTCACCGCCGCCCCTGCTTGTCCCTCCAGCTTTGGGCGAGGGGACAGGAGGGAGTTTCCTCTGCCACTGCGGTTTGCGCTCTGCAGAATCTCCAACAACCCCTAATAGGAATTTCAGTTTGGGGGTCCTAAGTGTGCATCTATGCTAAATGCATCGCACAGACTGTATTGTTAAATCTTCACCCGTCTCACAGACGAATCAGAGAAGCGAAGTCACTTTTACAATACAGAATTATAAATGACAAAGCAAGAGTCAAAGGCAGTTTTTAAAATTCAACCACCACCATGATTTGGGGTTGATAAGGGGAGGGATGGAAATTAAAAAAGACTGAGTAGTCTGGTGCCTGTGGTTCACATCTGTAATCCTAGCTGCTAAAGAGGCTAAGATCTGTAGGATCACAGGTCAAAGCCAGTCCAGGCAGAAAAATCTCATAAGACTCTTATCTCTGATGAACCACCAAAAAGCCACAAGTGGAGCTGTGGTTCAAGTGGTAGAGCACTAGCTAGCTTTGAGCACATAAAGTTCAGGGACAGCATCCAGGCTCTGAGTTCAGATTCCAGGACCAGCAAAAAGAAAGAAGAGGAGGAGTAAAAGGAGGAGGAGGAAGAGAAATCAAGGTGGCAGTGAGAACATGTAGAGAGAGATGGGGTGTCGGAAGGAAGAAGAATTTTATGGCTGAGGATGTAACTCAGTGGCAGAATACTGGCTTAAGTATACATAAGGGGGGCTGGGAAGGTGGCTCAGTGGTAGAGCGCTTGTCTTGCATGCATGAGGCCCTGGGTTGGATTCCTCAGTACCATAGAAGCAGAAAAAGATGGAAGTGGCGCTGTGGCTCAAGTGGTAGAGCGCTAGCCTTGAGCTGAAGAGCTGAGGGACAGTGCCCAGGCCCAGAGTTCAGGCCCCACGACCGGACCCCCCCAAAAAAAAAGTATACATAAGGCTCTGGGTTCAAACCACAGTAACAGAGGGGCGGGGGGAGGGAGAGAGATGACAGTTAAAGTAGAGACACCAGGGATGTGTGAGAAGAGAAAAGGCTATATGAGGACACAGTAAGGATGTGACCATCTGCAAGCCATGGAGAGAGGCTTCAGGAGAAACTGAATCTGCCAACACCTCGCTCTTGGACTTCAGAACTGTGAAAAAAATACATTTTGGTTGCTGACACCACCCAGTCTGTGCTGCTTTGGTACGGCTGCCCGAGCAGACAAATAGGGCCTTCAGTGCTATAAATTCAGATACCAATTTAGCCTGGAGGGAAGAACTATGATTTGACGTGGGGGCTGTGGCTGGGCCTGTCCCCAAGCTGTTCCCATCATATCGGAAGCACCTGGTTCTGGCACATGGACTTAAGCAGCTCAGGACTCAGTGGTGTCTCACGCACACATTTTTATGGTCTGTGTGGTGGTGGTAGGGTTTGAACGTGGGTCCTCACAAGTGCTAGGCAAGCTCTCTATCACATGAGCCATGCCTCCAGGCTTTTTTGCTTTTGTTCTTTTTTTTTTTTTCAAACAGTCTCAGGCTTATCTTTCTATGTATGCTTTCTGTAGGATAGCAGACATACATCACTGTAGACTGCATCTCCAAAATAAGCAGGAAAAAGCAGGGATAGAGCCATGGATCAAGTGTTAGGGTGCCAGCTGAGTCAGCAAGCAGTACAGAGTCCCTGAGTTCAAGCCTCAGTACTACCAAAAGAAATTAATTCACCAAGTAACTAATCCATTCTATATTTGGAGTACAGTGTTATCATTGATGAATGTCTCAAACTTTAGAAGTACCCTTATTTTTTCTAGTGCTGGTAGGAGAGTTTGAACCCAGGGCCTGATCACTGGCCCTTAGCTTTTTCACTTAAGATTAGTGGAGTATTCTACCACTTGTGCCACAGCTCCACTACAAACGTTTTAATGACTAATTGCAGACAAGAGTCTCACGGACTTTCCTGCCCAGGCTGGATTCAAATTGCATTCCTTAGATCTCAGCCTTCTGAGTAGCTTGAATTATAAGCATGAGACATAGGCACTGATCCTTACAGTTGTGGAGAGCTGCCGCGACCACAGACGGCTGCAAAAGCAACATTGTAGCTCCTTGGTCCAAGGTGCAGCCGCAAAAATGGCGGGGCTGCGGCCCCGACCTAAGATGGCGCTGGCTCCCGCCTTCCGTCTTCCCAGCAACGAGTGCTCTCTGTAAAAAACAACTCCTTATATGGCTATGACTTGGCTCCTAGTTTGCTTCCGTGTTTACAGCCCTATTGGTATATGCCACGTGGCGCTTCAGGATTGGCCATCCAGGAGGCTTATAACCGGAGCGCGGGCGCGGATGGGAAGAAACATGAAGAAGAGGGCAGAAGCAAGCAGGAGAGAAGAAGCTGTAAACAAGGTCCTGAATAAACCGCCTGAGAGAAGAACCTGTTGTCGCGTCATCCTTGCGGGTAGAGGCGGTCGCGACAAGTGGCGCCCAACGTGGGGCTTGAACTCTGGGCCTGAGTGCTGTCCCTCAGCTCTTCAGCTCAAGGCCAGCGCTCTACCACTTGAGCTACAGCGCCACTTCCGGTTTTCTGGTGGTTTATTGGAGATAGGAGTCTCACAGTCTTTCCTGCCCGGGCTGGCTTTGAACCCGCGATCCTCAGATCTCAGCCTCCTGAGTAGCTAGGATTACAGGCGTGAGCCACCAGCTCCCTACTCTGAGCAATGAATATTCAGCTGTTTCCCAAGAGATGATGACTCGCATGGGGTATCATCCTGGCTTTGGCCTAGGGAAATTTCTACAAGGCAATAAAGAGCCCATCCAAGTAAAACAAAAGTTAGACAAACAGGGACTGGGTTTTTCATAGCGGCCACTGGGGCGGGCATTCCCATAGTTTGGAAGACGGGGGATCCAGTATGGGTGCCTCAGTGGCCACTGCCCTCGGAAAAGCTTGCTGCTGCTCAAACTCTAGTACAAGAACAGGTAGAACTGGGGCACCTTAAGCCTTCTGTTTCTCCTTGGAATACTTCTATTTTTGTAATAAAAAGGAAATCCGGAAAGTGGAGATTGCTACATGACTTGCATGCAATCAATGGACAAATGCAAATTATGGGTCCAGTTCAGAGGGGCTTACCGCTTCTTTCTTCCCTACCTGAAAATTGGCCTGTTATAGTCATTGACATAAAGGATTGTTTCTTTTCTATTCCATTATTTGCTAGGGACACTGAACGTTTTGCTTTTACCCTCCCTTCCTGTAATCATGAGGAACCAGACAAAAGGTACGAATGGGTAGTACTTCCCCAGGGCATGGCAAACAGTCCAACCATGTGTCAGTTATTCGTGACCGAGGCTCTTAAGCTGCTTAGACAAAAATATCCCAAGGTGCGCTGCATTCATTATATGGATGATATTTTGTTGGCTTCTAAATCAGAGCAATTACTACATAAAGCTTATGAGGAACTTACCAAGCTGTTAAATGCTAAAAGCTTGTTTATTGCCCCTGAGAAAGTACAACACTCTGTTGTTGAATATTTAGGGGCTACCATACATAAATCTCATATTGTACCCCAAAAGGTAGAATTGAGGAAGGATCATTTAAAAACCCTGAATGATTATCAAAAATTATTGGGAGACATTAATTGGATCCGATGTTATTTAAAGCTGCCAAATTATGAACTTAAGCCCTTATATAACATGCTACAAGGAGACTCTGCATTAGATTCTCCAAGACAGCTTACGGATGAGGCACGTGATTCACTACGAAAGGTACAGCATGAGTTACAAAAGGCATGTTTAAAAAGAGTTAAGGAAGGTGAGCCAATTACTTTGTGTATTCTCCCTACATGTGTTCAACCTTCAGGGCTTTTATGGCAAGATGGCCCATTGCTTTGGATTTACCCAAAAGTTTCTCCGGCAAAATCCATTGAGTATTACCCTGCCGCGGTA
>NW_012267372.1:2352711-2356546 GCF_000151885.1 Dipodomys ordii | reverse complement strand
GTTTCTGTAGACACATGCTCTGGCATTATATATGCCTCCCCTATGACTGGAGAAAAGGCACATCAGGTTATTACCCACTGCCTAGACGCGTGGGCAACTTGGGGCAAACCAAAACAGCTCAAAACTGATAATGGTCCTGCATATGCAGGAAATCAATTTTTCTCCTTTTGCAAAGCAATGGATGTTCAACTTCTTCATGGGTTGCCCTATAACCCTCAAGGTCAAGGCATCGTAGAACGTGCACATCGCACGCTAAAGGAGACTTTACAAAAACAAAAGGGGGGAATTGGCCATGGCCGTACCCCTAAGGAAAGGCTTTCTCTTACTTTATTCACTATTAATTTTTTAAATTTGGATGCTCAAGGCCTGTCTGCGGCGGACAGGCATAACAAGTCTCAAGGTCTAACAAAAGGAATGGTAAAATGGAAAGATATTTTGACAGGGCTCTGGTGCGGGCCTGATCCCGTGCTAACATGGGCATGAGGTTCTGTTTGTGTTTTTCCACAGGACCAACAGGATTCGGTTTGGGTACCTGAACGACTCGTTAGGAGAGTCCAAGGAGAAGAAGCACAAGATGCAAGGGGTGGTGATGATTCTTCTGATCGCCCTCACAACGATACAGCCTGTAAGACCAGTGCCGAGATGGGGGATCCTGTCCGTGTTCCCAAGACCGATGCCCTTATCTTTTAGGCAATTGGACTGGAGAGTTTGACAGCTGTGGATCATTTGAAGGAGTGGGCGGGAATGGGCTCCCTTATTGGTATCCTGGCATTGGTGATCTTGCTGTGCCTGTGGTGCATATACTGGATTAGGAGCTCGCAGCGCAGGAGTATGGCTATGGTGGTCCAGGCCTTCACTGCCATTGAGGCCGGACAGTCCCCCTATGCATGGCTTGCCACGTTAAAGGAATAGCACAGGGTGCGAGGCAAACGCACTGCACTTGGGAATCACTCCCTGGCGTGAGCCCAAGAAGAGCATGTTGGGTTGCAAGTGGGTTGATGCCCAAGATCCCACCTCTGCAAAAAAGGCATCGGACGGGCCTGGTCATCACTGGGGAAGGCACCCCTCAGGCGAAGACCAGTGCAAGGTCCTCTCATTAATGTTTTAGACAGAGGCCCAACCTCTACTCTTACCTGTTGCTTAATAAAACAAAAAAGGGGGAGCTGTGGAGAGCTGCGGGAGCCCCGACCAAAGACCAAAGACGGCTGCAAAAGCAACATTGTAGCTCCTTGGTTCAAGGTGCGGCCGCAAAAATCGCGGGGCCGCGGGGCCGTGTGGTGCGGCTCCGACCTAAGATGGCGCTGGCTCCCGCCTTCTGTCTTCCCGGTGACGAGTGCTCTCTGTAAAAAACAACTCCTTATATGGCTATGACTTGGCTCCCAGTTTGCTTCCGTGTTTGCAGCCCTATCGGTATATGCCATGTGGCGCTTCGGGATTGGCCATCCAGGAGGCTTATAACCGGACCGGAGCGTGGGGGGGGGGGGCAGAGAGAAGGAGAAGCAGGAAGAAGCGGGCAGGAGGAGAAGCAGGAGAGAAGAAGCTGTAAACAAGGTCCTGAATAAACCGCCTGAGAGAAGAACCTGTTGTCGCATCATCCTTGCGGGTCGAGGCGGTCGCGACATACAGTGACTTTTTTTTTTTGTCCTGACAAGGCCCTTCACAAGGAATCCTGAGATTGTGAAAACCCACAGACCACATTTTCACCTGGATTCGTCACTGAGCTCACCCCCTGCCTACAGTCCCAAGTCCTCTAGGAAAACCCAAAGCACACATCTGTCCTTCTGTGCGTGAGGAGGGACTAGAATGTTGCAATAGTTTCTGCCCAATTCCTGCATATAGCAAGTGTGGTAATAAATCTCCTTTCTCTCACTTTTACCTCCACTCCTCTGTGTGTGTGTGTGTGTGCTGGTACTGGGCTTGAACTCAAGTACTCATGCTCTTGCTTGCTTTTTCTCTCAAGACTAATGCTCTACCAGTTGAGCTACACCTCCACTTCTGGCCTTTTTTTATGGGTTAAGAGGAGGTAAGAGCCTCTCTGAACTGGTTTCAAACCTCAGTCCTCAGCCTCCTGAGTGGCTAGGATTACAGGCCTGAGCCACCAATACCAAGCCCCATACTCCTCTATTTAATGGCATCTTAGAGGGAATTGCTAGAGCTGAAATCTTGGACATCCAAGCGTTGGACATCCAAGGACATCTAGATTTATATTGACTCAATAAAAGTTCTGAATGTTGAACTGACATTGGCCTCACAGTTGACCAGGAAATCAAGACGCTGCCTGCATCTGCCATTCACCCTGCTGGGTGCTGGGAACAGCCGATGGACATCTGGAGACAGGAGGGTATCAGGAGACATGGCAGCCACACTGGGCTGCACAGGACAAGGGGGCAAACAGCTGGGTTAGGACTGAGGCACTCAGAGGTGAGAGGATGCCACAGCTGGGCCCTCAGGACCGGAACTGAGGAGCCTCAGGCAGCAACAGTGAAGAGAGGAAGATTCTATGAAGGCCAGGTGCTGGTGACTCACGCCTATAATCCGAGCTACTTAGGAGGCCGATATCTGAAGATCACAGTTTGAAGCCAGCCTGAGGGTGGTAGGGAGGGGGGGACAGAAACTCTTGTGAGACTCTTATCTTCAAAGAACTGGCAAAAAGCCAAACGTAAAGGTATGGCTCAAGTTGTACAGTGCCAGACTTGAGCGAGAGAACCAAGCAAGAGTGCTGGGACCTGAGTTCAGGCCTCAGTAGTGACACAAAAAGTAACAGTTTAAATGAATGAATGATAAGTAAGGATGGATTCTCAGAGCTACTCTGCCTATAGGCTCTGCCTACAACACTCAGCGGTGTATGTGCTCCTAGCTATCCATCAGCTCCAGCTGCGTACACCCACATCCAGATAAGGTGACCACTTGCCCCGCCCACACATAGCAACTGACAGGCATCTCTCTCTACTGACTCTACTGGAATGAAGAGAGGGGTGGGGACATCAAGAGGATCTTAAAGAAGCTGGGAGGAAATCCAAGTCAGAGGGAAGAAGGACAGCAGAGCTGACCAGCCTGGGAACAGGGCTGGAGTCAAAGCACACCTCCATAGAGCTCAGAACTGGAAACAGATATCATCATGGAGGCCCACTCAGCCCTTCCCCACAGAGGACACATACTCTGGCAGGGGCTTCTGCTCACAGGTGAGGAGAGGATTTCTTGAAGGAGGGAGGGCAGGGGAAAGAGAGCACGGAGCTCTGCTGGGGTCTTCTGTGAAGGGCAGCAGCTGACAAGAGACACAGAGCTTCTATGTGGAGCTTAAGGGAACAGAACATAAAGAGAGACAGCGGCCGGGCACAGGTGGCTCACGCCTGTAATCCTAGCTACTCAGGAGGCTGAGATCTGATGATCTCGGTTCAAAGCCAGCCTAGGCAGGAAAGTCCATGAGCCTTTTATCTCCAATTAACCACCAGAAAACTGGAAATGGCTCTGTGGCTCAAGTGATAGAGTGCTCGCCTTGAATTGAAGAGCTCAGGGACAGCAGCCAGGCCCAAAGTTCAAGTCCATGACGGGCAAAAAAGTGGGGGGGGGAGCCTGGGAATGTGCCTCAGTGGTGGAGAGCTTGCCTCACATGCATGAAGCCCTGAGTTTGATTTCTTAGTACCACATACACAGAAAAAGCTGGAAGTACATCTAGAGACAGGAGGGTATCAGGAGACATGGCAGCCACACTGGGCTGCACAGGACAAGGGGGACAAACAGCTGGGTTAGGACTGAGGCAATCAGACGTGAGAGGATGCCACAGCTGGGCCCTCAGGACCGGAACTGAGGAGCCTCAGGCAGCAACAGTGAAGAG
>NW_012267372.1:2342049-2352281 GCF_000151885.1 Dipodomys ordii | reverse complement strand
GTGGTGCTGAGTAATCGAACCCAGGGCCTCAGGCATGCAAGGCAAGCACTCTACCTCTGAGCCACCTTCCCAGCCCAATGTTTATTATTTTTGATCATCCTGGGGCTCGAACTCAGAGCCGGGTGCTGTCTCTGAGGGTTTTCTTTTGCTGTTGTTATTTTTTGTTGTTTTTGCTCAAGGCTAGCAAACTGCCACTTGAGCCATAGCTCTGCTTCTGCTATTTTTAGTGGTTAATTGGAGATAAATGTCTTACATGGCTGGGCCCCAGTGACTCATTCCTGTAATCCTAGCTACTCAGGCAGCTGAAATGTGAGGATGGAGGTTCATAGCCAGCCTAGGAAGGAAAATTGGTGAGATCCTTATCTCCAACTAGCTACCAAAAAAAAAAAAAAAGCCAGAAGTGGCGCTGTGGCTCAAGTGAAAGAGCATTAGCCTTGAGTTTAAAAAAAAAATAATAAAGCTCAGGAACAGCATTCAAGCCCTTAAAACCAGGCTGGCATCAAACCACGATCCTCACATCTCAGCCTCCTGTTAGCTGGGATTACAGGTACAGCCATCAGCACTGGGCTGGTCACAGTATTGATGGATTTCTCTCTCTTCCCTCCCAGCCTCACTTTTAAGCCTCTGGAATGCACCCACAAAGGCCCAGCTCACTGCTGAAACCGTGCCCCCCATTGTTGCTGAAGGGGACACCGTGCTCCTGCGTGTCCACCATCTGCCACCAAATCTTTTTGCCTTTCGCTGGTTCAAGGGAGAAGAGACCATCCACAGCCATCACATTGTCTTCTTTCTGCCAGCAAATGGACAATCCAAAACAGGTCCTGCCTACACGGGCAGAGAGATCGTGTTCTGTGATGGCTCCCTGGTATTCAAGAATGTCACTTGGAATGACACTGGGATCTACACCCTACAAATCATACAAGAGGACTTGTGGAGTCAGACGGTGTCTGTGGAGCTCCATGTAGCCCGTGAGTGATTCTCATGAGCTCTGGGTGCCAGGAGAAGTAGATGCACTGAACACACAGGCTGGCAGGCCTACACAGAGTCTACCTCTTATTCTGCAGGATGTGGCTTTGTTGGGGTTTGGGTATTGAAGGCAGGACTTACTGGGAGCCAAGTCCACCCCTCCCCCCCAGACTTGTTACAGAGGGCACAGAGGGACGGTCCACAGGCCACAGTCCCACCGTCCTAGAGAGGGTCTGAGTTCCCAGAAGGCAAAATGGGAGAAAAGATGTCCCTTAGTGGTCCCTTTTCCAGAAGGAATTGTGTCCCAAGTATTGTCTTGTGGGTCATAGAGAACAGAAGCTGATTGTCAGATACTTACTTGCCCAGAAAATACTGAGAGTGTTCATTTTGTTTTGCTTTGTTTTAGTACTTCTAAGGCTTGAACTCAGGGCCTAAGCTCTGTCCCTGAGCTTTTTTACTCAAGGCTAGTGTTCTACCACTTAATCCACAGTTCTACATTAGGCATTTGGGTGATTAACTGGAGATGAGTCTTATGGACTTTCATGCTCAGTCTGGCTTTGAACCATGATCTTCAGATCTCAGCCCCCTAAGTAGCTAGGATGACAGGTGTGAGCCACCAGTCCCCCATTGGAGTTTGTCAGGAGAAAGGAAAAGCTCAACTCTTCCCCATTCAAGTTCACCGACCAAGACATTTTGAAAATTGATGTTAATATTTATGTCAGGATGAATCTTGAGATTAACAAAACAAAACAGAACTGGGATTTTAAACATATCCTTAACCACTAACCTCAGAACTTGCCAAATGAACCCTGCAGACACTGGGGCCCTTGGAACAGTGTTTCATTCATCCATGGGTGTCTGAGCCTATTCCAGGCCCCAGGGCCACCACAGAGACCACAGCATCCCTGTCCCCACCGATCTCTGCCCCTGCAGGCAGCAAGACACAGCATCTGGAATGGGAGGCCAGGGGGTAACAAGAGCCAATAGAGGAGACAGAGCAGGGAGAGGGGAGAAAGTGGAGCCCCAGGTAATCTAAAGGAGAGGGTCAGGGAAGGTGTCTCCCTAGGACACTCCGAGTGTGAGCAGGGGGTGAGAGGGCAGCCAGGGGTGAGCCGCCGTGAAGCCCTCTGGGAAAAGTACTGCACACAGAGAAGGGGTGGCAAGTTCAGGGGCAGTGAAGAAATGGAGGTCATGTTGCTGGCAGAGCCAATAGGAGACAGACTCTCTCTCTCTCTCTCTCTCTCTCTCTCTCTCACACACACACACACACACACACACACACACACACACACACTTATGGCAGGAAATTGAAGACAACTTCTCTCAGGGCTCAGAGCTCTATTTTCCATCCAGTATAGCAATCTCACTAATGAATGATGGATTTCTCTCTTCTCTCCTAGCCTTACTTTCATCAGTCCCGAAGCGGGTCGGCCCTGCCAAGCTCACTGTTGAAATGATACCGCCCTTGGTTTTCAAAGGAGAGGATGTTCTTCTCCGTGTCCACAACATGCCAAGGAATGTGTTAGCCTTCTATTGGTTCAAAGGAGCCACGATCGACCACACCCAAGTAGTTGTCTTCTATTTGGCCTATGTTAGACAATTCGGCCAAGGACCTGCATCCAGTGGCAAAGAGAAATTGTATCCCGATGGGTCTTTGCTGTTGAGAAACCTCACTTGGAAAGATACAGGACTCTACAGCCTACAGATCATACAGGATGGTCCTAACATTGACTTGCTGTCCATGGAGATCCGCCTGGCCTGTGAGTGATGCCCTCCCTGGGTGCCATGAGCCCTGGGTGCTGCATGGGGTAAACGCACTGCACACACAGGCTGGCAGGAACTGCTTCAAGTCTACCTCGTATTCTCTATGATGTGGCCTTGTTGGGGTTTGAGCAGTGAAGGCAGGACTCACCGGGAGCCAGGTCTACTCCCAGAGACTTGTTATAGAGAAGACAGAGGGATGGTCCACAGGCCACGATCCCATTGGTCCGGGGAAACCACAGAGATCCCCTAGGGATGTCTGTGTTCCCAAAGGGATAAATAGGAGAAAAGATGTCTTTCACCTTTTGCCAAAGAAAATGAGCCCCAAGTATTGTCTTGTGGGTCTTTTTTTTTTTTTTGTGAGTCATGGGGCTTGAACTCTGGGCCTGGGCACTGTCCCTCCGCCCTTCAGCTCAAGGCAAGCACTCTACCACTTGAGCTATAGAGCTACTTCGGATTTTCTGGTGGTTTATTGGAGATAAGAGTCTCATGGACTTTCCTGCCCAGGCTGGCTTTGAACCATGAACCTCAGATCTCAGCCTCCTGAATTTTGTGGGTTTGAGAATAGAAGCTGCAGGTGGGGGCATCTAATCTCCCCCAAAATAATGAGAGTATTTTCTTCCCTTTTTTTCTTTTTCTTTTCTTCTCTTATTTTCCTTTCCTTTTCAGTTCTTCCCCCACACACACCTTTTTCTTTGGTGTGAGTTCTGGAGCTTAGACTTAGGACCTGGGCTCTGTCCCTGTACCCTTTTGCTCAAGTGCTCTATTGCTTTAGCCATGGCACCACTTCCAGTTTTCTGGTGATTAATTGAAGATAAAAGTCCCATGGACTTTCCTGCCTGGGCTGGCTTTGAACCGAGATCTTCAAATCTCAGCTTCCTGAGTAGTTAGGATTACAGATGTGAGACACCAGAACCTGGTGAAGGTCTCACTATTGATGGGTTTCTCTCTTGTCCTTCTCAGCCCCACAGGTAGCTGTCCAGTTCCACGCCACCTTTGCCAACATCTTTGTGGAAACTGTGCCGCCCAAAGTTATTGAAGGGAAAGAAGTTCTTCTCCGTGTCCTTAATCTGCCACAGAACATTATGGCCTTTCACTGGTTCAAGGTAAAAGAAGCCATTGACAGCCGTCAAATAGCCTTCTATTTTCCAACTGTCGGCACATCTAAGACAGGACCAGCACATAGTGGCAGAGAGAAATTGTTCTTTGATGGATCCCTGCTATTGCAGAACCTCACCCTGAAAGACACTGGATTCTATACCCTCCAAATCACTCGGACAGATCAGAGGATTGATTTGGTGTATGTGGAGATCTCTGTATTTCGTGAGTGATTCTCATGAGCCCTGGGTCCAGGGTAGACTGACTATAATGCACACACAGGATATGAGGCCTGCGCAGAGCCATTAAGACACACTCACACATACATGCACACACACATACAAACATATGCACATATGCACATGCACACCTGCATTATATGTATACACATACACATATATGTGAATACACATATGCACACATACGCAACATACACACATAAACATGTATGTATGTATGTGTGCACATAACATTCACACACATTCATAACACATACACACATGTGCATGTGCACATACATATATGTACATATGCACATACATAAACAGATGTACGTGCATGAGCACACACATGTATGTATGCATGCATGAACACCAAGGCATGTAAACACACACATGTATGTATACACACATACGTGGGTATATATGCACATGTGAATATGTGTGTTCATATATACACACATACATGCATACACAGACACATATACCCCAAGGCAGGAGATTGAGGACACATTCTCAGGGCTCCATTTTCCCTCCATACCAAGGTCTCAATATGAATGGGGTTTCTCTCTCCTCCCTTCTAGCTTCCCTTTTAACCCTCTGGAAGACACCGATCCCTGCCCAGTTCACCATTGAACCAGCTCTGCCCTTGAAAGAGTCGGACATTTTCCTGAAGGTTCACAATCTGCCAGAGAATCTTTTAGCCTTCCGGTGGTTCAAAGGACAAGAGACCATCACCTCCCAGCAAATCGCCTCGTACGTGACAGGTCTTGGAGTTACTATACCAGGACCTGCATCCAGCCAGAGAGAGATCGTGTACCCCAATGGCACGCTGCTGCTGCAGAATTCCACTCAGGAGGACCTAGGAATATACACCTTACAAACTATAAGTGAAGATCTGTGGTGTGAGAGAAAATCTCAGCATATCCCACTTTAACGTGAGTGATTTTCATGAGCCCTGGGTGCCGAGTAGGGTGAATGCACTGCACACACAGGTTGGCAGGCCTGCACTGAGTCTACTTCCCCTTTTTCATGATACGGCCTTATTGGGGTTTGACCATTGAAGGCCAGATTCACCTGGAGCCAAATCTACCCCATGAGACTTGTTATAGAGAGCACAGAGGAATGGTCCACAAGCCATGATCCCACTGTCCTGGGGGCCACTGACCTCCTTTAGGGAGGCCTGTGTTCCTAGAGGGAAAAATAGAAGAAAAGATGTTTTTGGGAGTCCTCTTTTTCAGAAGAAAATGAGCCCCAAGTATTGTCTTGTGGGTCATTGAGAACAGAGGCTGCATGTGGGAACATCTAATCTCCCCCCAAAACTGGAAGTGTTTTGTTTGTTTTGGGCTAGTGCTAGAGTTTGAACTCAGGACCTTACACTCTCCCTTTGCTTTTTAGGTCAAGGCTGGTGCTCTACCAGTTGAGCTATGCAACCACATCTGGTTTATTGCTGTTTAATTAAAGATAAGAATATCAAGGACTTTTCTGCCCACCATGGTGTTCAAACCTTCAATCCTCTGATCTCAGCTTCCTGATTAGCTAGGATTACAGGTGAGAGCCATCCATGCCTGCTGGAATTCCCAGGAAAAGCTCAACACTTGGCATTCAAGTCAGTCATTACCATCTACTATATTTTGGAAAGTGATGTTAGCATTGATGTCAGGGTGGTAAATGAAATAAAAATACAACTGGTGCTTGAAATGTGTCTGTAGCCACCAACCTCAGAAATTGTCAAATACACCCTGTGGAAGGTGTTCTCCATGGTAGAGTGCTTGCCTTGCATGCATGAGGCCCTGGGTTTGATTCCTCAGCACCACATAAAGCAGAAAAAGCTGGAAGTGGTGCTGTGGCTCTAGTGGTAGAGCTGAAGAGCTGAGGGACAATGCCCAGGCCCAGAGTTCAGGTTCCACAACTGGCAAAAATAAAATAAATAAATAAATAAATACCCTGTGGATATGCAGGGCCCTGAGAATGCCAGTTCATTCCTCTGTGGGTGTCTGAGCCTGTCCCAGGCCCAGGGGCTACCATGGGGAACACAGTATCCCTGCCCCTACAGAGCTCCTGCCCCAGTGGGCAGCAAGACAGAGCAGTGAGGGCATCTAGAAGAAGAGCCAGGGGACAACAAGAGCCACAGAGGGCATAGAGTAAGGAGAGGTGAGAAAGAGGGGTTCCAGGGATTCTAGAGGAGGGGGTCAGGGAAGGAATCTCCCCAGGACACCCTAAGTGTGAACCAAGGTAAGCCATGAAGCCCCTGGGAAGTTTGTTGCACAGAGGGGGCGGCAAGTTCAGGGGCAGTAAAGAACTGAAGATCATGCCACATGCTGGTGACTCATGCCTGTCAACCTAGCTACTCAAGAGGCTGAGATCTGAGGATCTCAGTTCAAAGCAGCCCAGGCAGGAAGTCCCTGAGACTCTTATCTCCGATGAACCACCAGATAACTGGAAGTGACGCTGTGGTTCAAGTGGTAGAGCACTAGCCTTGAGCTCACAAACAGTGTCTATGCCCTGAGTTCAAGCCCTACAACCAACTAAAAGATTTTTTTTGTTGGTCTTGGAGCTTGAACTCTGGGCCTGGGTGCTGTCCTTCAGCTCTTCAACTCAAGACTAGCATTCTACCACTTGAGCCACAGAGCCATTTCTGGTTTTCTGGTGGTTCATTGGAGATAAAAGTCTCACAGACTTTCCTGCCTGGGCTGGTTTTGAACCGTGATCCTCAGATCTCAGCCTCCTGAGGATTACAGGCATGAGCCACCAGCACCCTGCCAAAAGATTTTTTTTTTTGGTCCGTTGTGGGGCTTGAACTCTGGGCCTGGGCGCTGTCCCTCAGCGCTTCAGCTCAAGGCGAGTGCTCTACCACTAGAGCTACAGTGCCACTTCCGGTTTTCTGGTGGTTTATTGGAGATAAGAGTCTCACGGTCTCTCCTGCCCTGGCTGGCTTTGAACCGTGATCCTCAGATCTCAGCCTCCTGAGTAGCTAGGATTACAGGCGTGAGCCACCAGCGCCTGGCTTTGCCAAAAGATTTTTGGAAAAAGAAAAAGAAATGGAGGTCATGCTGCTGGAACCAGTAAGACACACACACACACACACACACACCCCTATAGTTTGACACCTGGAAGTGGTCACCCTAATTTGGTGTCATTTCCTGCAATAACATCCATAGCACCCTCCAGCTCCTTGGAGCACTTCCCCACTTTCTCCTGGTGATATTTCTGGACTGTTGGAAATAAAAGAACTGGGAGTGCCTGGCACACCAGCTGTTCTCCTTCGAGTGGTGGTCAGCACCATGGACAGAGCCTTAGGCCTCCCATCTCCAGGCTCTGCAGCAGGGAGGCAGAGGAGATAGTTATCACAACAGGAAAGGCCACCCATCCCTCCCCTGCCCAAGAAATAGGAGAGGAGGAAGTTCTTACAGGGAGGATCAGTTTCTTCTTACGCCTTCTGCCCTGTGTGTCTTCCACACATGGAGGGACATTAGGGCCATGGCTTGTCCACTGCACTTTCCCACAGGGAAGATGGCTACACCTCCAGCGTGGCCTTGTGGAGAATGAGGGCTGGCTCCAGACGCATGGTGTGGGCCGGTTCTGGAAGTCAGGGATCTGGTGTATGGCACTGTGATAAGAATAGGCAAGTCCCTGCTTGATCACCAGCAGTCTCAAATAATGATCAATACATCAGTTAACCAATCATCACCTGAGACTTACGATACTACCTCTGCCTATCATAGTGATGGAAACTTCTCACGAGTAACTTCTGGCTCCACTGCCTGGCTTTGGAACTACATCTATCAGTCCCAGAGACCACTACCTTGGACAAAGTGTCCCCCTCCTGAGCCCCAGCTGGGTCTCCGGGAAACTGATCCAAGCTTTACTTCCTGGACCATTCAGCAAGATGCTTTAAGCCAAGCTTTGTCACCACCCCCAGCCCCTCCAAGTTGCCCTGTGTCTGGTCCCTGAGGTGTTAACCCCCCCTCCACCCCCCACTCCCCGGCTTGGATGGGAAGGTACCTGGTTCCCTCTCCTCCTTCTTGAAGAGTCGCTGAGCCCCACAGACTCCCTCATACCCTTCAGATCCTCATTAATCGTCTTCAGGGGGAAAAGCCCTGGGAGGAGCAGCAGGTTCTAGAACATTCCACTCTCAAGAATCACTCCTGAGCTGGGTGCTGGTGCCTCATGCCTGTAATCCTAGCTACTCAGGAGGCTGAGATCTGAGGATCATGGTTCAAAGCCAGCCCAGCAGGAAAGTCCATGAGACTCTTATCTCCAACCAGAAGTGGTGCTGTGGCTCAAGTGGTAGAGCTCTTGTCTTGAGCTGAAGAGCTGAGGGACAGAGTTCAAGCCCCACCACAACCCTCCCTCCAAAAAAAAAGAATTACTCCTGAGTCTTCCCCTCCGCAGTAGCCTATGTGTTGAATGCTATTTACTTTTTTAATTTTTAAATTACTTTTTATTATCTTTAAGTAGTTGTACAGAGCAGTTTTATAAAAAAGTAGTTCAGGGGCTGGGAAGGTGGCTCAGTGGTAGAGTGCTTGGCTTGCATGCATAAGGCCCTTGGTTCAATTCCTCAGCACCACATAAGCAGAAAAAAACGGAAGTGGGGCTAAGTCTCAAGCACTAGAGCACTAGTCTACAGCTGAAGAGCTGAGGGACAGCACCCAGGCCCAGAGTTCAGGCCCCAAGACCGACAAAAAAAAAAAGTAGTTCAACAAAGCAACTTATAAATACAATGACTCTTGATCCATGTCATCCCTTTCAACATCCTCACCCATCTTTTTGTCTCGTTCTTTCTGTACCATGTCTAAAAGGAATCTTTGCTAGCAAGGCACCAGTGGTTCATGCCTATAATTCTTAACTACTTAGGAGGCTGAGATCTGAAAATCCCAGTTCAAAGCCATCTGGGGCAGGAAAGTCCATGAGACTCTTATCTCCAATTAATCATAAAAAAAAGCCACTTGAGCAGTGGCTCAAATGGTTGAACACTAGCCTTTAAGGGGGCAGGAAAGGAGCTCAGGGGCAGTGTCCAGGCCCAGAGTTCAAACTCCAGGACAAGAAAGAAAGAAAGAAAGAAAGAAAGAAAGAAAGAAAGAAAGAAAGAAAGAAAGAAAGAAAGAAAGAAAGAAAGAAAGAAAGAAAGAGAAAGGAAAGAAAGAAGGAAGGAAGGCAGGAAGGAAGAAAGAAAGGAAGGAAGGCAGGAAGGAAGAAAGAAAGGAAGGAAGGAAGGAAAGAAATCTTTGCCTATACCAGAATTGCAGATATATTCCTGTTTTTAATTTTTTATTATTTTTATTTTTTGCTGGTCCTGGGGCTTAAACTCAGAGCCACAGCACTGTCCCTGAGCCTGTTTGTGCTCAAGGGTAGCACTCTACCACTTGAGCCACAGGGCTACTTCCAGCTTTTTCTGTTTATGGGATACTGAGGAATAGAATGCAGAGATTCATGCATGCTAGGCAAGCATTTACCACTGAGGCACATTCCAAGTCCCTTCCCTGTTTGTAGAGTTTTTACACTTCAATCTTGTCATTGGATTTATGATCCACTATAAGTTGTTATTTTTTATCATGTAAGGAAAGATTTGAAATTCATTTTTTGTAGGAGAGTTATACATCTGAGTCTTGATATAATTTTTTTTTGTCAGTTGTGGGGCTTGAACTCTGGGCTTGGGCCCTGTCCCTGCATTCTTCAGCTCAAGGTGAGCATTCTACCACTTGAGCTACAGTGCCACTTCTGGTTTTCTAGTGGTTTATTGGAGATCAGAATCTCAGGGACTTTCCTGCCCGGGCTGGCTTTGAACCATGATCCTCAGATCTCAGCCTCCTGAGTAGCTAGGATTACAGGCATGAGCCAACAGACCCCTGCTTACTTTTTGGCTTTTTCCTGTTTATGTGGTACTGAGGAATCTAACCCAGGGCTTCATGCATGTGAAGCAAGCACTCCACCACTAAGCTACATTCCCAGTATTTGTATAATTTTTGAAAAGACCTATTCCCCCATTGTATTATTTGTTTGTTTGTTTTTTGGGTCTGGTCATGGGACCTGAACTCTGGGCCTGGACGCTGTCCCTCAGCTCTTCAACTCAAGGCTAGCGCTCTAGCACTTGAGCCACAACGCCACTTCCTGCTTTTTTCTTTTTGCTTATGTGGTGCTGAGGAATCGAACCCAGGGCCTCATGCATGCAAGGCAAGCGCTCTACCA
>NW_012267372.1:2323668-2337624 GCF_000151885.1 Dipodomys ordii | reverse complement strand
CCAATAAACCACCAGAAAACCAGAAGTGGCGCTGTAGCTCAAGTGGTAGAGCGCTCGCCTTGAGCTGAAGAGCTGAGGGACAGTGCCCAAGCCCAGAGTTCAAGCCCCACAACGGACCAAAAATAAAAAATAAAAAAAGATCTGCTGGGGTCTCCTGTGAAGGGCAGGAACTGACAGGAGACACAGAGCTTCTATGTGGAGCTTAACATAACAGGACATAAGGAGAGACTGAGGCTGGGCACTGGAAATTCTCACTGAACTGGAATTCCACCCCCCCCTTTTTGTACCAATCCTGGGGCTTCAACTCAAACCTGGGTCCTGTCCTAGAGCTTTTGTGCTCAAGGTTAGCACTCTACTACTTGAATCACAGCTCCACTTCCATCTTTTTAGTGGTATATTGGAGATAAGAGTCTCACAAGCCTTCCTTCTCAGGCTGGCTTTGAACCACACAGTGTCCTGAGTAGCTAGGATTACAGATGTGAACCACCAGAGCCTGGCTTAACTGGAAATCTTAACGGGACAGGAAAAGCTTAACTCTTCCCCCATTCAAGTTAATCATCAATAGCCATTATATTGTGAAAAATATCGTCAATAATTATGCCTGAGGAATCTTGCAATAAAAAACACAGCTACAGCTTTAACCCAGTCCTTTTCTGGATGCTGGTGGTTCATGCCTATAATCCTAGCTATTGAACAGGCAGATATCTGAGGATTATGATTCAAAACCAGCCCAGGCAGAAAAGTCCATGAGAATCTTTATCTCCAAAGAAGCACCCCCCAAAAAGCCAGAAGTGGAGCTGTGGCTCAAGTGGTAGAATGCAAGCCTTGAGCAAATGAGCTAAAGGACAGCACTGAGGCTGTGAATTCAAGCCCCAGTAACACAGGGGGGAAAAATGTATATCCTTAACCACCAACTTCAGTAATTGCCAAATAAAGTCAGTGGACATTCAAGGGCAGTGAAGAAATAGAGGTGTACTACCGACAGAGCTATTGGAGACAGACAGACAGCTGTGCTTGCACGTGCATGCGCAGACACAGACACACAGACACAGATACACACACACATACACACAGCTCAAGGCAAGGGATTGAAGACACCTTCTCGGGCTCCATCTTCCATCTAATACCAAGTCTTACCATTGATGGATTTCTCTCTCTGCCCCTCCCAGCCTTCTTTTTAACTGTGTGGAACCCACCCAGGACAGCCCCGTTCACCGTTCAACCTGTGCCTCGCATGGCTACAGAAGGAAGCATGGTTATCCTACAGATCCGAAACCCGCCACACAATATGTTTGCCTTACGCTGGTTTAAAGGAGAGGAGACGGTGGACAGACATCAGATTCTCTTCTATTTGCCCAAAGAGAAATACTTCAAAGCAGGGCCCGCCTTCCGAGGCCAGCAGATCCTGTTCCTCGATGGTTCCTTAATGTTCCAGTCTGTCACAAAGAGTGACATGGGATTCTACACTTTGCAGATCATCCTGGACAACCTGTGGAGTGAAGAGGCGTCAGTGCCCCTCCTCGTGTCCTGTGAGTGACTCTCACATGAGCACTGGGGGTGGCGAGGGAGGGGGTGACGAGTCACAGAGGGGACACAGCAGGGACAGGTGAGAAGGCAGAGCCCCAGGGTCTCAAGAGGAGGGGGTCAGGGAAGGCTCTCCCCACCCCGCCAGGACACCCTGAGTGTGATCAGGGGTGAGAGGGCAGCGAGGGGTGAGCCATAAAGCCCTCTGGGAAGAGTATTGCACACAGAGATGGAGTGACAAGTTGATGGGGCAGTAGAGGAATGGAGGTTGTGTGGCTGACAATGCCAGTAGGAGACAGACAGACAGACAGACAGACCAACAGACCGACCGACCGACCGACCGACAGACAGACAGACAGACAGACAGACAGACAGACACACACACACACACATACACACACACACCAAAGCAGGGGAATGAAGATAACTTTCTCTCAGGGCTCAGGACTCCATTTTCCAAACCAATACTAAAGTCTCAATATTGCCAGGTGCTGGTGGCACCTGTCATCCTAGCTACTCAAGAGGCTGAGATCTGGGGATTGTGGTTCAAAGCCAGCCCAGGAGAAGGAAAGTTTGTAAGACTCTGATCTCCGATGAACTACCCAAAAGTCAGAAGTGGAGTCATGTGTGGCTCAAGCGCTAGCCTTTGAGCAGAAGAAACTCAAGGATAGCATCCAGAAGCCCTGAGTTCAAGCCCCAGGACTGGCACGCACAAAAAGTCTCAATATTGGGCTGGGAAGGTAACTCAGTGGTAGAGTGCTTACATTGCATTCATGAGGCCCTAGGTTCGCTTCCTCAGCACCACATTAGCAGAAAAAGCTGGAAGTGGTGCTGTGGCTCAAGTGGTAGAGCACTAGCCTTGGGCTGAAGAGCTGAGGGACAGCACCCAGACCCAGAGTTCAGGTCCCACGACTGGACCAAAAAAAAAAAAAAAGGTCTGAATCTTGATGTGTTTTTTTCTTCCTTCTTAGCTTCACCTCTATCTTTGTCCAACTGGACCACCCCTGCCAACGTTGCCTTTGAATTGGTGCCCCCCTATGTTTTTGAAGGAGAAGATGTTCTTATACGGATCCACAAATTACCAAAGAATTTACTGGCCTTTCGCTGGTTCAGAGGGAAAGAGGCTAATAAATCCAATCGCATTTTCTTGTATTTGCTAACCATTGGAAAATGGAAATCAGGACCGGCTTACAGCGGCAGAGAGCGGGTGTACCCAGATGGCTCCCTGCTTTTCCAGAACATCACTCAGAATGACACCGGCTTCTACACCCTAGAAATTGTCTCGGAAGATGTGAAGACTGAATTTCTGTCCATGGAGATCCACCTGGCCTGTGAGTGATTCTCAGGAGTTTTGGATGCTGAGTGGGGGCGGATACCCTGCACATCCAGGACGAACCACAGGCCACAGTCCCGCTGTCCTGGGGACCACAGAGATCCCCTAGGGAGGTTTGTGTTCCCAGAGGCTTCTCAGAGTCTTCCTTTTCTAGAAGAAAATGAGCCTCAGGTATTGTTTTGTGGGTCATTGAGTATCGAGGCTGTTTATCCCATATCTACTCTCCAGGACTTACTGAGAATATTTTGTTTTTCTTTTTAATTTTTTTTTTGTCGGTCATGGGGCTTGAACTCTGGGTCTGGGCACTGTCCCTCAGCTCTTTAGCTCAAGGCTAGCCACTCTACCACTTGAGCCACAGCACGACTTCCGGTTTTTTCTGCTTATGTGGTACTAAGGAATCAAACCCAGGGCCTTAGGCAAGGCAAGTACTCTACCACTGAGCCACCTTCTCAGCCCTTAATTTTCTTTTTGCCAGTCATGAGGCTTGAATTCAGGGCCTGGGTGCTGTCCCTAAGCTCTTTGGCTCAAGGCTAGTGCTCTACCACTTTTGAGTCACAGCTCCACCTCTGGTTTTCTGGTGGTTAATTAAAGATAAGAGTCTCACAGACTCTCTTATCCAGGCTGGTTTTGAATCACGATCCTCAGATCTCAGCCTCCTGAGTAGCTAGGATTACAGGCATGAGTCAGCAGTGACCAGCTGCTGCTGCTGCTGCTAGTACTGCTACTGCCTCCTCTTCCTCCTCCTCCTCCTCCTCCCCCCCTCTTTCTCCTCCTCCTCCTCCCCTCCCTTTTCCTCCTCCTCCTTCTCATCCCCTCCCTCTTCCTCCTCCTCCTCCTTCTTTCTTTTTCTTCTTCTTCCTCCTCTTCGTACAGAAAAAGATTTCTTATGTATCAGTGAAGGGAAGACAATAATTTAGCACATCTTCAACCATCTTAGATATATAGATAGCCTGAGGTTTAGTTTTCTTTAATTCTGTGCAGATACTGGGGCTTGAACTCGGGTCCTGGGCGCTATTCTCTAGCATCTTCACTCAATATTGATGCTCTAGGCTGGGAATGTGGCTTAGGGGTAGAGTGCTTGCCTAACATTGATTAAGCCCTGGGTTCAATTCTTCAGTGCCACATAAGCAGAAAAAGCCAGAAGTGGTGCTGTGGCTCAAAAGTGGTAGAGTGCTAGCCTTGAGCAAAAGAGCTCAGGGACAGCGCCCAAGCCCTGAGTACAAGCCCCGTGACCAACAAAAAAAGTTCATGGATAGCATCCATGCCCTTAGTTCAGTCCTCAGGACTTGTGTATATGTGTGTATGTGCATGCGTGTGCACACACACACACACATATACACCTCAGGGCATGCCAGTTTAGATACCTTCCCAAGGTTCAGGACTCCAGTTTCCATTTGATACAAAGGTCTCAGTTTTGATGGGTGTCTCTCTTCTTCCTCCTAGCCCCTCGGTTAACCTTCTGGTACAACACTACCTTGGCCAACACCACTGTTGAAATAGTGCCACCCAAAGTTATTGATGGGAAGAATGTTCGCCTACTGGTCCACCATCTGCCACAGAATATTCTAGCCTTTTGCTGGTTCAAAGGAGAAAAGACGATTGATAGTCAAGTAATTTATTTCTCTATGCCAACCATTGGACAGCTTCAAGGACCGGCACACAGCGGCAGAGAGATTATGTATCTCGATGGGTCCCTGCTTGTGCAGAACCTAACTCTGAACGACACTGGATTCTACACTCTCCAAATCCTCTTGATGGATTACAGTATTGAGGTGGTGTCTGTGGAGATCTTTGTATTCCGTGAGTGAGTCTCATGAACCCTGGGTCCTGGGTGGAGTAGATATACTGCACACACAGGCCAGTGGGCCCATATCAAGTCTATCTGCATGTTGTGGTCTTGTCAGGGTTTGAGCATCGTAGGCAGGATTCACAGTGGCCAAGTCCTCTCCCTAAGACTTGTTACAGAGGACACAGAGAGAGAGTCCACAGGCCATGGTCCCACTGTTCTGGGGACCACTGAGATCTCCTAGGAAGGTCTATCTTCTCAGAAGGCAAAATGGGGGGGAGGGGAAAGGTGTTCCTTAATAGTCTCTTTTCTAGAAAGAATCATGCCCGGAGTATTGTCTTGTGGGTCATGTAAGAATAAAGGCTGCAGCTGGGCACTGGTGTCTCAGGCCTGTAATCCCAGCTATCCAGAAGACTGAGATCTGAGGATCAGGATTCAAAGCCAACCTAGAAAGGAAAGTCCATGACACTCTTTTTGTTGTTGTTACTGTTGGTTGTAGGCTTGAACTCTGGGCCTGGATGCTATCCCTCAGTTCTTCAGCTCAAGGCAAGCATTCTACCACTTGTGCAACAGTACCACTTCCAGTTTTCTGGTGGTGTGTTGGAGATAAGAGTCTCATAGACTTTCCTGCTCTGGCTAGCTTTGAACCATGATCCTCAGATCTCAGCCTCCTAAGTAGCTAGGATGACAGACATGAGCCACCAGTGCCCAGCTGATGACACTCTTATCTCCAATGTACCACTCAAAAACCAGAAGTGGCACTGTGGCTCAAAGTGGTAGACTAGCCTTAAGCGGAAAAAGCTCAGGGACAGCACCCAGGCCTTGAGTTCAAGCCCCAAGACCAATTTAAAAAAATAATAAAAAGAATAGAGGATGTCAGATATCTTCTCTCCCAAACATACAGGAAGCATATACTTTAGGTTAATTTTGTGCCAGTACTGGGGCTTGAACTCAGAGCCTGGGCTCTGTTTCAGCATTTATGCTTAAGGTTGATGTCTACTTCTTGGACCACCACTTCCAGCTTTTTGCTGGTTTAGTGGAGATAAGATTCTCACAGATTTTTCTGCCCTGTCTCTACCTTCAAACTGGGATCTTCAGATCTCAGCCTTCTGAATAGCTAGGATTACAGGCATAGCCACCAGTCCCCTACCAAAATTCTTAAGGAAGAGGGAAAAGCTCAACTCTTCTCCATTCAAGTCCATCATCACTGGCCAAGATTATTTGGAAAAATCAATGTTTACATTTATGCCAGGGCGATCATTAAAATAAAAATCCAACTGGGGTTTGAACATGTCCTTAGCCACCAACCTCAGAAATTGCCAAATAAACCCTGTGGACATGCAGGGCCCTGGGAACAGTGCTTTATTCAACCATAGGTGTTTGAGGCTGGGCCTGGGCCAAGGGTCACCACAGGGACCACAGCATCCCTGTCCCCACCGATCTCCACCCCTGCAGGCAGCAAGATAACTGTGAGGGCATCTAGAAGGGGAGGCAGGAGGTGACAATAGTCACAGAGGGGACAGAGCAGAGAGAGGGGAGAAAGCGGAGCCCCAGGGTCTATAGAGGAGGGGGGCAGGGAAAATGTCTCCCCAGGACACCCGGAGTATGAGCAGGGGGTGAGAGGGCAGCCAGGGATGAGCCGTGAAGCCCTCTGGGAAAAATCCTGCACACTAAGAGAGGGTGGCAAGTTCTCAGGCAGGGAAGAAATGGAAGTCATGTTGCTGACAGTGCCAGTAGGAGACAGACAGATAGACAGACAGGCACACGCATGCGCACGCATGCATGCATGCATGCACACACACACATACACACACACACAGAGCAAGGAAGGGAATTGAGAGTTGAAGGCATATTCTCTGGACTCAGGACTCCATTTTCCATCCAACATGGCAGTCTCACCAATGATGGATTTCTCTCTTATCCCTCCCAGCCTCCCTTTTAACCATCTGGAAGTCACCAATCCCTGCCCAGTTCACTATTGACGTCATGCCACCCCTGGCCGCTGAAGGGAGAGAAATTCTCCTGAAGGTCCACAATCTGCCACAGAATCTTTTTGCCTTCCGCTGGTTCAAAGGACAGCAGACCACAGCCCACTGTGAAATCGCCTCATACGTGACCAAGCTGAATATCATCACCCTAGGACCTGCATCCGGCCGCAGAGAGATCGTGTACCCTGATGGGTCTCTGCTGTTACAGAACATCACTCAGAAAGACACTGGATTCTACACCCTCCAAACTATAAAGGAAGATCTGTGGAGTGAAACATTGTCCTGTATCGCCCTGATCCGACCGTGAGTGATGCTCAGGAGCCCTGGGTGCCAGGTGGGGTAGATGCACTGCACACACAGGATGGTGGGCCTGCACCTAGTCTATCTTGTGTTCTCCATTATGTGGTCTTGTTGGAGTTTGAGCGTTGAAAACAGGACTCACAGGGAACATAGTCTACCCCCTGAGGCTTTTTATAAAGAACAAAGACGGATGGCCCACAGACCATGATCCCACTGTCCTAAGGACCATCGAGAGCCCCTAGGAAAGTCTGTGTTCCCAGAGGGATAAGTAAGAAAAAAGATGTTTGTTCCTTGGTGGTCCCTTTCATCCTAGCTACTCGAAAGGTTGATATCTGAAGGTTGTGATTGTAGACAACTCTGTGAGCCTCTTTTGCTCCAATTAAGCAGCAAAAAGTCAGAAGTGAGCTGTGGCTCACATGGTAGAGGATGTGGTTTGTAGCCAGCCCAGGCAGGAAAGTCCAGGAGACTCTTCTCTCCAATGAACCACCAGAAAAGCAGAAGTGGCTCAAAGTTCAAGCACAAGTCTTGAACAGCTCAGGAAGAGTGCTCTGGCCCTGAGTTTAACTCCCACGACTGATTAAAAAAATAAAAAGCTAGGGCTGGAAAGGTGGCTCAGTGGTAGAGTGCTTGCCTTGCATGCATGAGGCCCTGGGTTCGATTCCTCAGCACCACATAAGCAAAAAGAAAAAAAGCAGCCGGGCGCTGGTGGCTCACGCCTGTAATCCTAGCTACTCAGGAGGCTGAGATCTGAGGATCGCGGTTCAAAGCCAGCCCAGGCAGGAGAGACCGTGAGACTCCTATCTCCAATAAACCACCAGAAAACCGGAAGTGGCGCTGTAGCTCAGGTGGTAGAGCGCTCTCCTTGAGCTGAAGAGCTGAGGGACAGCGCCCAGGCCCAGAGTTCAGGCCCCATGGCCGGACCCCCCAAAAAAAATGAAAAGCTAAAGGACAGCCCCCAGGCCCTGAATTTGAGTTCCAGTACTGGTGTGTGTGTGTGTGTGTGTGTGTGTGTGTGTGTGTGTGTGTGTGTGTGTGTGTGTGAGACCTAAACAAAGACACAGATGCTCTGGGTAGGGTCAGGCCCATCCTGTGGCCACCACACCAGGCTCACAATGGCCCTGAGAACTGGCTGATATCTGCAAGGATGCACCATGGTCCAGGCCTCAGGGCCATTCCCAGTCCCTCCTCTTCTGTTTCTCCACAGAGCCAATGGCACAGTCCTCTCCGTAAGCCAGAAAGCCTACAGCCACAGAAAAGGGGCATGTAGTCCTGATCTGTCTGTCTAGTGACTTTAGAATCTCTGTCCGGTGGATCTTCAATAACCAGAGTCTTGAGCTCAGAAGAAACCCCATCAGGAAGAAGAAAGCCAAGGAGTACAGGTATAAAGTCTCCCACCTTATCAGATACACTTGGACACTACTAAAGGTTATTAAAGTTTCCAGGCACTGGTGGCTCACATCTGTCATCCTAGCCACTCAGGAGGCTGAAATCTGAGAATCGTTCCACGCCAGTGCTGGCAGGAAAGTCCATGAAACTCTTCTCTGATGAACCACCAGAAAACCAGAAGTGGCATTGTAGCTCAACATGGTAGAGTGCTGGCCTTGAGTGATGAGGCTCAGGGACAGTGCCCAGGCCTTGAGTTCAGGCCCCATGACCCCCCCCCCAAAAAAAGAAAAGATCATTAAAATCTCTTGAATCCTGATCACATGACATTGCGGCTCTTGGGCATTCCTATGTATTGAGCAATTGTGAAGAAGCCAGCCAATGGATGAATGGAGGTGGAAAATCCCTAGAAGACTGAAAGCAGAGTTTGAGCTGATGTCACACGGACCTCGGACAGCAGTGGACAGCAGATCCCTCTCTCTCTCTCCCTCCCCCTCTGTCTCTCTCCATCTCTCTCTGTCTCTCTCTGTCTCTGTCTCTCTGTTTGTCTCTGTCTCTCTCTCTCTCTGTTTCTCTCTCTGTGTCTCTCTGTCTGTTTCTCTCTCTCTCTCTCTGCCAGTCCTGGGCTTTGAACTCAGGGCTTGGACACTATCCCTGAGCCTCTCTGTACTCAAGGCTAGCACTCTATCACTTGAGCCACAGCACCACTTCTGGCTTTTTCTGTGTACGTGGTACTGAGGAATCGAACCTGGGATTTCATGCATGCTAGGCAAGCACTCTACCACTAAGCCACATTCCCAGCCCCAGATCCCACTCTTTAGTGGTCTCAGATGACCTTCTCTGCTGGGATGTTGTGTTCTCTAGGGAGAAGGACACACTGGCCAATGGGAGTTGGGCATTGAGTAGACTCAATCTCCCTTGCTCAATGCTCCCAGCTACCCCCCCCAGGGTGTGGCACCTGAACAAGGCTAAGTCCTGCTGAGTAGTTAAACCCTACATCCCTGAACTCACTCACTCTCCATGCCTGCAGTAGCCCCAGTAGTCTCCCTGCACCAACAAACTCCCAGTCCATAAAGAAGAAGGGGTTTTTGTTCCACTTTGTACTAGTGGATTATTGTCTATCCCTCTTAATATTCCTGGAGAGAGGGGACTAGAAGACTAGACTTTGATTCTCAACCTCACCAAAAGCTAGGGGACACACACACACACACACACACACACACACTTTCCCCTCTACCCTAGGAGTCTTGGAACTATTTATCTCTGAGGCCAAGTAGTAAGGAAATAAACTCTATGCTTCCCTGGGGTCTGAGAGCTGTCCTAAGTACTGGCAGGCAGCTTAACATACAACTCCAGAGGGTACTTTTCCTTGATTACCAGCCACACACATCTTTAGACTGACCTGGCAAGACATGGCTGTGGACTGGTCATCCTCTCTTGACTCTCCCCTCCCCTCCCCATAGATCTAGGCCTCATCCCTTCTGTTCGCCTGTGTCCTTGTAGAACACAGGGCCACTTTGGCATCCTTGCCTGACCATAGGAGTAGATCTTACTCCACAGAGCAGGCTAAATTTAAGGGGAATCATCAAGGGAGGGGAAGGGAGAGAAAGGAACAGTGATCCTCAAGGTAGAAGCAGCTCAGTTTCCCTCCCAGGCAGGGGATTAATGAACAAGGCAAGCTCCTTCTGGAACAAAGCTTTCCTGTGTCTCTCAGGCACCATGGGAGGACCCAGGATTCTGGAGACATTTGTGAGGTTTTTGTAGAGAAGCTGAGTAGAATCGAATGGTTGGGAGGCTGGGAGGAGATAATGGAATGGGCTGGAGAGAATGCTTTTGGGAATAGGGCAAGAATAAAGCTGCCAAGTACCAGAGAGGGTTCCGAGAAGCATTATGACATCCTGATGTCAGCCAGGCACCAGTGGCTCACTCCTGTAATCCCAGCTACTCAATAGGCTGAGATGTGAGGATCACAGTTCAGTCAGCCCAGGCAGGAAAGTCTAGGAGACTCTTACCTCCCGTTGAACCACCAGGAAACCAGAAGTGGAGCTGTGGCTTATAGTGGTACAGCACTGGCCTTGAGCAAAAGAATTCAAGGACAGCAACCAGGCTCTGCATTCAAGCCCCATGACTGACAAAACAAATAAATCTTGATGTCAACACAGGCCCAGAACAACCACAACCCGCTATGATCCCTTAGTTTCTCCCTATCCCAAGAAACTGCAGCTATGAGCCATGGGCAGATGGCTAAGGTTAGTCCTTCTCCAGACAAAGGGGGCTCCCAGGGAGAATGAAGTCTCATTAGGGGGTCACCTGCAAAGGAGCTAAATAGAATTATTTTTTCCCTTCAGTGGCTCTTTCTGTGCTCAGGGACATCCTCTCTACCTGGGAAAAGGGATCTTAGACTTGGGAACCAGGGTGAAAATTAGGGTTCAGCCCAGAAAGGGCTGAGATTCACCCAACAGACCACTTAGTCCAACAGCGCCCTCTTCTGTTGGCATGGGATATGGAAAAGTATAGTTTCTCCTTTCTCAAGAAGATTTTTTTTTAATTGCAAATGCTTTTTCTGCATGTCTTGAGATGGGTTACATAATGATACTCTGTCTCAAAAATAAAAATATATATAAAAGGATACAGGCAATGGTGATTAATGTCTGTAATCCTAGCTACTCAAAAGACTGAGATCTGAGGATTATAGTTCAAAACTAGCCCAGGCAGAGAAGTCTCCATGAGACTCTAATATCCAATTAACCACTCAAAAACTGGAAGTGGCACTGTGACTCAAAATGGCACAGTGCTAGCCTTGAGCAAAGCAAGAGAGCTCAGGTACAGTGCCCAGGCCCTGAGTTCAAGCTCACAACTGACTCTGTGCGCACGCGCACACACACACACACACCCACCCACCCCCCCACACGGAGCCAGGTGCCCATGGCTTAATACCTGTCATCTACTCTGGAGGCTGAGATCTAAGGATCTCGATTTGAAGCCAACCTGGAAAGGAAAGTCTATGAGACTCTTGTCTCCAGTGAACCAGCAAAAAAGCAGGAAGGAGAGTTGTGGCTCAAGTGATAGAGTGTTACCCTCACGGTGAGTGTCCAGGCCCTGTGTGTCCCAGGACTGGCACACACACACACACACACACACACACACACACCATTTGTTTGGTCTCTCACACACTTTCTATACCCCTACATGATCAGGAATCACAGGAAAAATCAGTGAGGTAATTATTTCTACAGCTTTATTTGGTTAGGCAAAGGAATCTGGGTGCTTGTCCGGTCCAGCTGGACAGTCACTCGCTGAGAGCAAGGAGGAGGCCTAAGACAAGGCCTCCAAAAGAACTGTGGCAGGAAAGAGCGCTGCTGCCGCCGGTGCTCTGGGACTTATCCATATTATTAAGGGTCTCAGTGACTTGGATGCTTCCCACGTGCTGAAAATCTGCTAAAAGCTTGTGCTGCTGGCGAGCACAGCCCATGAGGATGAAGGTGCTGTTGAGATCTCCTGCAAGTCAGGGTGGGAAGGATCAGGGATGTATTCCCACAGGCGCCTCCCCCACCAGGACATCTATGCTCCCACGACAGAGAGTTGGGCAGAGGCACAATTCTTCTTTGGATTGTGTGTGCGTGTGTGTGTGTGTGTGTGTGTGTGTGTGTGTGTGTGTGCGTGTACATGCCCACATGTCAGAACTTGAACTCAGAGCTTCATGCTTTTCCTTCCCTTCTTTCCCTCCCTCCCTCCCTCCCTTCCTTCCTTCTTCCCTTCTTCATTCTTTCTCCCTCCCTTCCTTCCTTCTTCCCTTCTTCATTCTTTCTTTCTTTTGCTCAAGATTAGTGCATTACCACTTGAGCCACAGCCCTACTTCTGCTGGGAGGGGGGGTGCCAGTGCCAGTTCACAGCTCTACTTTCAGCTTTTGGAGGAGGTAATTGGAGAATACCAGGCTCTGATAGCTTATACCTGTAATCCTGCTGACTCAGGAGGCTGAGATGTGAGGATCACAATTCAAAGACCAGGAGACTCTTACTCCATTGAACCACCAGAAAACTGGAAGTGGCACTATGGCTCAAAGAGTGCTAGTCTTGAGCAAACGAGCTCAAGAACGGTGCCCAGGCCCTGAGTTTAAGCTCCACGACCAACAACAGCAACAACAAAGGATCTAATTAGCTTTCCTGCTTGGGCTGGCTTCAAAACTGATCCTCAGATCTCAGCCTCCTGAGTAGCTAGGATTATAGGCGTGAGTCACCAGCTCCTGTCCCCCCTGGAATTCTTGCACTCCTAATCCAACTTCTGGATCCCACCAGATGCTCTAGATGGCTCTAGACGTGCCTTTGTACATAGACTAGACACGGAGTAGGCAATTCGATCAAAAACTTCCTCTTCTCGACTGGGTGCTCCTGTCATCCTAGCTATTCAGGAGGCTGACATCTGAGGACCAAGGTTCAGAGCCAGCCCAGGCAGGAAAGTCCCTGAGACTCTCATCTCCAATGAACCACCAAAAATCCAGAAGTGGAGCTGTGGCAAGTGGGTAGAGCACGAGCCCTGAGCACAAAAGCTCAGGGGCAGCACCCAGGCCAAGTTCAATCCCCAGGACTAATACAAAAGAAAAAAAAAGTTCTTCCTCTCTCACCAGCCTCAAACTTTAAGGTAGAGCTGTAACATGTAGAAGCACTGTAGGGGCAAGTCTCGTTGGCGGCAAAAGCTGGATGGCATTCCTCTTCCAATCTGCCCACACAGGTGGGGCAAGTATGGGTAGACAGAGGGACGGTCTTGGGAACAGTAGCCTTGATCTTCCAAAAGGGGTCTACGTTGGTGAGGTTGTTGCAGAGGTAAGACCGGCAGATGTGGCTGTAGGAGGCGATGGAGATTCCAGGTGGTGCAATAAGGTAGGAGACTTGAGGCGGGTAAGAGATGGCTGAGCTGCAGCCTTTATAACTCACAACTCCTCTGCTGGTCCCTGAAAAGCAGAGGGTTAGAGAGCTCTGATCAGTGGCATTGCCTCACCCTATGCTGGGCTTCCCAGGGGCCCAGGACACTGCACTCAGATGCCCTTTTTCATGTATGCTGGTCCTGGGTCTGCTTGAACTCAGAGCCTGGTTACTATCTTTGAGTTTTTGTGCTCAAGGCTAGCACTCTACCACTTTGAGCCACAGCTCCACTCTGGCTTTTTGTTGGTTCATTGGAGATTAAGAGTCAGGGGCTTTCTTGTCTGGGCTGGCTTTGAACCTCAATCCTCAGATTTCAGCCTCCTGAGTAGCTAGGATAACAGGCGTGAGACAGGAGTGCCCAATCAAGAAGAGGAATTTTTTTTAAATCAAATTGCCTACTCTGTGTCCAGTCCGTGTACAAAGGCATGTCTGGAGACATCATCATCTGGTGAGATCCAGAGGTGGGATTAGGAGTGCAAGAATTCCAGGGAAGTCCAGGGCCTGGGGGCTCACACCTGTCATCCTAGCTACTCAGGACACTGAGAGCTGAGGATCAGTTTGAAACCAGCCTGGGGGTTGGGAAGGTGGCTCAGTGGTAGAGCGCTTGCCTTGCATGCCTGAAGCCATGGGTTCGATTCCTCAGCACCACATAAGAAAAAGAAAAAAGCTGGAAGTGGTGCTGTGGCTCAAGTGGTAGAGCACTAGCCT
Organism: Dipodomys ordii; assembly: GCF_000151885.1. NCBI lineage: Eukaryota > Metazoa > Chordata > Mammalia > Rodentia > Heteromyidae > Dipodomys > Dipodomys ordii. The sequence goes on along the minus strand of NW_012267372.1, from coordinate 2,323,682 downwards.
TGAGCTGAAGAGCT
>NW_012267372.1:2253323-2322238 GCF_000151885.1 Dipodomys ordii | reverse complement strand
AATCCTAGCTACTCAGGAGGCTGAGATCTAATTCAAAGCTAGCCCAGGCAGGAAAGTTCATGAAACTCTTAACTCAATTAATCAGCAAAAAGCCAGAAATGGAGCTGTGGCTTGCATGGTAGAATGCCAGCTTGAGTAGAAAAGTTTAGGGACAGCATCCAGGCCCTGAGCTCAAACCCCAAAACTGACACCAGATAGATAGAAAGAAAGAAAGAAAGAAAAGAGTAATAAGGGGGGAGGGGGTTGGATGGAGGGAGGGGGAGGATGAGATGGGAAGGGGAAACAAAGGAGGAGGCTACAATGCTTGATAAGAAATGTACTCATTATCTTGCCCATGTAATTGTAACCCCCTGTACAGTATTTTCACAATAAAAAAAGAATAATAAGGGCTGGGAAGGTGGCTTAGTGGTAGACTGCTTGCCTAGCATGTATAAAGTCCTGGGTTCCATTCCTCAGTACCACACACAGAAAAAATTGGAAGTGATGCTGTGGTTCAAGTGGCAGATGCTAGCCTTGAGAAAAAGAAGCTCAGGGACAGTTCCCAGGCCAAGTTCAAGCCCCAGGATGGGCTATTATTATTATTATTATTATTATTATTATTATCACTTATTACTGTGTGAGAGTGTAAGTTAATTTATATCCTAAATGTCTCTTTGGTTCAATAAGAAAATTTAAAACCATGGGTGATGCTGATGACTCATGCCTGCTCAGGAGGCTGAAATCCAAGGATCATGGTTCAAAGCCAACTTGAGCAAAAATAAAAAAGTGTATGAAACTCTTACCTCCAATTAACTAGCAAAAAAAGCTGAAAATTGGAGGTATGTCCCAAGTGGTAGAGCACTAATCTTAAGCAAAAAAGCTATGAGGCAGTGCTTAAGCCCTGAGTTCAAGCCCTAATACCAGCACCAAAAAAAAAAAAAAATTCAAGTCAACCAGAAAGGCTAAGGAACACATGAGGAAATACAACTGTCCTGAGAAATGCATCTAGTATTAGCAAGAAATAAAGGAAATAAAAATACCCACTGCTGCTTATGGGGTAGTTAGGATAAGACCATTTTCTTGATCCCTGAGGAAAAGAAGAGTTGGGATTTGAGCTCAGTACACCACTGTGGGATAAAGTCTGAGAATACCAATCAATAACCCATTTTTGGTACATTCTAGGTACACATAGTAAAAATCCCCACCCTCAGCTTGTAGGAGGATGCAGAATTAATGGGATGACAACTTAGAGCAATGTAGTAACAAAAACTCAGGATTGTTCCCTGCCAGAAACCAAGTAAATACACGATATTCAGGGGATACACACCATGAAATATCACATTATGTATAATATAGAAGCTGATTAGATATACAATACATTCCTGGTGGATCATAAAAGTTTTGTGTCAGGGTATGGGAAGGTGGCTCAGTGGTAGAGCGCTTGCCTTGCATGCTTGAGGCCCTGGGTTCAATTCCTCAGTACCACATAAGCAGAAAAAAAAAGCTGGAAGTGGTGCTGTGGCTCAAGTGGTAAGAGTGCTAGCCTTGAGCTGAAGAGCTGAGGGACAGCGCCCAGACCCAGAGTTCAGACCCCACGACTGGACCCTCCCCCACCAAAAAAAGTCTTGTGTCAGCTGGGTTCTGGTGGCTCAGGTCTGTAATCCTAGCTACTCAGGGAACTGAGATCTGAGACCTGTGGTTCAAAGCCAGCCTGGGCAGGAAAGCCCATGAAACTCTTATCTTCAATAAATGACTCAGAAAAGGCTGGAAGTGGTGACATGGCTCAAGTATAGAGCTCTAGCCTTGAGCAAAAGCAGCTCAGGGACAGTGCCCCAGTCCTGAGTTCAAACCTCAAGATCTGCACACACACACACACACACACACACACACACACAAACATTAAAAAAAAATCCCATGCTTCCAGGTGCTGGTGGCTTGTGTCTATAATCCTAGCTACTTAGGAGGCTCAGATCTAAGGATCAAGGTTCAAAATCAGCCCAGACAGACAAATCTAAGAGGCTCCTGTTTCCAATTAACCAGCAAAAAGCCAGAAGTAGAGGTGTGGTTCACGCAGTAGAGCATCAGCCTTGAGCAAAAAAAAAAAGTCAAGCAAATGGGGCACCGGTGACTCATGCCTGTAATACTAGCTCTTCAGGAAGCTGAGATCTGAGGATCACAGTTCAGAGCCAGCCCAGGCAGGAAAGTCTGTGAGACTCTCATCTCCAATAAACTACTCACAAAAAAGCAGAAATTGGTGCTGTGGCTCACTTGATAGAGTGCTAGCCTTGAGTACAAAGAGGCTCAGGGACAGAGCCCAGTCCCTGAGTTCAAGCCCCAGGACTGACAAAAAAAAAAAATTAAGCAAGAGAGGCAAGTGAATTCAAGCCACAGTACTGTATCAATATCTATAAATGTATATACATATTTGATATAGAATTTATTCTGTTTATTTATTATTCTATATAAGTATTGAATATATTATTGTGTAATATACTCGATCTAGACTATATAGTATAGAAAATATAATCATATAATATTCTAATTATATATTATGTACATTTATTAATAGATTATATATATATATAAATGTGTCAGGCAAATGTTCAAGTATACAAGGTGTGGCCCCATTCTTCTTCCCCCCCACACCCCAAGATCAAGTTCAATCTCGTCAACTGATCATTCAAGCCTCCCTCTATGTAATGAAACCCAAACCACCTTTCCAACGTTATCTCCAACAGCTCCCTGGCACCACAGGCCAGTTAGAGGTCACTTCTTCCATCCTTTCATCTTGGTACGCCACAGTTACACAGGCTATGTAACCTAGAAATCGGCAGCAAGCAAACAGGCTAAAGGCTGCAGGGAAAAATCGGACATGGGCAGGGGGAAACCAAGGCGGCCGAGAGCGCAGGCCAGACAGGAGCGTCTGCGCATGCGCAGAGGGGCCCGGGTCAACGCCTGTGATCCTCCAGAGCGCACTCTGCCGTTCCCAAGGGGAGGAGGGGGAAAAGGGGCGGGTCCCGCTTGTGCGTCAGAGATGGTACTCGACGCCCCATTGGCTATCCCACCCGCAATGGGAAGAACAGTCTGGAAAGGTGGTGGGAGGGGCCAGAGGCCCGAGGCTCAATTCGACGCGCTATTGGCTGACCTAGTAGTTAGGCGCTCAGGAAGGGAAAGAGAGGAGGGGGGAGGAGGAAGTGGGAGGGGCTTCGGGCAGGATCTACAGCCACATTGGTGTAGCAGGAGATAGCGTGTTGGAAGCTCATTGGTCATTGCGGGAAGGGGCGGGAAAAAAGTGGCGCGAGGCACGGCAGTTCCTCTCTTGGCTGCTTTCTCGTTCCTTCTCTTGGCCTCATCCGGGCCAAGTCTGGCTCTTCTCGAAGCTGTGGTAACCGTAGGGCTGGTGTCCAGGAGCGGACACGACCCCTCCACTCCCTGGGCCTTCTTCCCCCTCTTCCTAACACTGAATCCCCTTCCCCAGGCACCCTCCTTTGCCCTCCCCCTCCCCCCTCGCGCTGCTCGCGACCCCCATCTCTCCCTTCCCCCCTCCCCCGCAGGACCTCTGGGTGCGGGGCCTCGTGGCCTGCCCCCTTTCCTGGGACCCTGGAGCCGGATGGGGGGGGGTGTGACACGGATCCAGTGTTGGGGGGATGGGGGCTGCTGGAATGGGGGTGTACCTGAGTAATAACTATGAAAAAGAAGGGATGCGTGAGGTTTATTGTTAGCGCGTGGGATTCAGGAGCAGCCGTGATTTCTTGTGTTTGTGCGAGAATGCCTGTGGCCACCTTGTGGGGTCCAACGGAGAAACTGGCATCCAGAGAAGAGCACTATTGGCCTAGATTGGGGCTCAGCATGCAGCAGGGATCCAGAGAATGATGGAAAGAATGAAGGAATGATTGAGCCGAGCTAGTAAAAATGGGGCAGGCAGGTCCCTCACAATGATGTCGTTACTAGGAAGGGACGGTATGAGAACAAAACCAAACGGAAGGAGCACAGCACAGATTTAAGGCATGGTTTGTGCGAGATTAAAATTTTCAAGGGACAAAAATATTTTTAGGCCAGTGGCTGGTGGCTCATGCCTATAACCTAACTATTCAGGAGGCTGAGATCTGAGGATGGCAGTTCAAAGCCAGTCCCAGCAGGAAAGTCCCTGAGACTCTTTATATCCAATGAGCCCTCAGAAAGCTGGAAGTGGCTTTTTGGCTCAAAATGGTATAGTGCTAACCTTGAGTAAAAAGAGGTCAGGAACAGTGCCCAGGCCCTGAGTTAAAGCCCCAGGAGCAAAATAAAATTAATTAAATAAATAAATCAGAAGTGGGTGTGGTGGCTGGCCTGTAGTCATAGCTACTCAGGAGGTGAGCAGGAGAATGGAGAGTTTGAAGGGGAGGGGGAGTAGCCAAATTGGTAGAGAGCTTGGGAGAGGCCCTGGGTTCAATCCCCAGTGACCCAGTGTGTGTATTTGTGTACATATATATATAAATACTATATATACACACAGGTACTATAAATAAAACACTATGTATAAACACTACATATACATATATATGTACACAGGATATATACACAAGGAATTGCATAAATTCATAGATGGGAGTGGGGATTACCTCAGTGGTAAAGTACTTGCCTAACACCTGCAAGGGTTCAATTCCCTAGTACTTGGTGGAGGGGGGTGGAGAATCCAGCAGAAAGGGCTGTTTAATGAAAGCTTTTGAGGGGGCTGGGAAAGCCATGCATATGCCTGAAACTGAGATTCATCATGGGAAAGTGGGCAGGTAAGCTAAAGAAAAGAAGCTGGGCACTGGCGGCTCATGCCTGTAATCCTAGCTACTCAGGAGGCTGAGCTATAAAGATTTCAGTTCAAAGCTAGACCAGACAGAAAAGTCTGTGAGACTCATAGCTCCAATTAAGCACCAAAAACGCCAGAAGTAGAGCTGTAGCTCAAGAGGCAGAGCCTGGAGGATAAAAAGCTAAGGGATAGTGCCCAGGCCTTGATCAAGCCCTAGTACTGGCATGCATGTGCACACTCACGTGTGCGTACACACAAATCTAAGGAAGGAAAGGGATATGGGGATTTCTTAGGAAGGAAGATCCATGGAAAAGGTGAGAGGGTGAAGAGGGGAGAAACCAGGGTGAAGGCTAGGGCATATGACAGAGAGCCGCACATGCCTCCCTGAGCAGGAGGGGGTGGTTAGGGGAGGGCCCACACGGCCATCCTAACCTGCTACCTCTGCCCTTAGATCCATGGATCCAAAGGAAACACCTGATGCTCACCACGCCCCTGCTGACTCTGCTCCAAGGGGTGAGACCAGAGCTCCCCAGGGCATGGAGCTTATCCCCAGGAGAGCTGTGAGTCGCTCTCCGACATGTGCCCGCTGCCGAAACCATGGTGTCACTGCCCACCTCAAGGGCCACAAGCGACTCTGCCTCTTTCAGACTTGCGAGTGTCACAAATGTGTCCTCATTCTGTGAGTGGAAGGTCCAGGGAGAAGGGGCGGATGAGCCTCTGGAAAAATGGCTGACTGCCTGCTCGTCCTCTCCTCCTTTTAGGGAGCGCCGGAGAGTCATGGCTGCTCAGGTGGCATTGCGTAGGCAGCAGGAGGCGCAGCTAAAGAGGCACCTGGCTCAGGGACTAGTGAGAGGGGCAGCTCCTTTTAAAGCACTGAGCCGAGTCAAGAAAGGAGCTGCTGGACCAGTAGTCCCCCGTGAGTGTCTCTGGCTGGAATTGGAATGAGGGAAGATTCTCAGTCCTGCCACCAAATTGGTCTGTGACCCTGGGCTGCATGTTCCGCTCTTAAATCCTCCAGCTCCCCAACTATAAAATGTGATTGAATGTTAGGAGGATGCAGTGAGATGAGAGGTAGAAAATGATCAGCAGAGCCAGGTGTGGTAGTGCACGCCTGTAATCCCAGCTGCTCAAGAGCTTGGCAGTCTGAGGCCCGACCCCATGCAAAAAGGGCTAAGACCCAATCTGAAAAATAAAAGCAAAAAGGGTAAAGGGGGTATGGTTCAAGTGGTAAAGCACCTGTCTAGCAGGCCCAAGATCTTGAATCCCAAACTCTGTACCAAGGAGGGAGAGAAGAAAGGAGGGATGCAGGATGGGGAGGGGAGGGAGGGAAGGAAAGAGAGAGAAGGTGGGAAGGGAGGGAGGAAGAAGGAAGAAAGGAAGGAGCCAGATGAAATAAGACCTGTGTGTTGGGGTTAGTGTAGGCTCACTAAATCTCTCTGGTTGTTTACAGCTGGAAAGGAGAACATAGCCCCTCAGCCTCAGGGTTCCCATGGGGCAGTCCCACTGGCACTGACACCCCCTGGGAAGGTAAGAACCTGGCCTTCAGGGAGAGGCTCCCAACCTAGCTCCTGTGCAGACCCCTTCTCGGTGCCCTTCACATCTGGGTTCTAATCCCAACCTTGGCATGCTACCAACTCGTGAGCAGGTCACTTGTTTTCTGTGGGCAAATTAAAGAGGGTGGAACATTAAGGCCCAGCCCAGACATTTCCCCTTCTCAGAGCATAGCCACTCCTCCTCTAACCTTATACCTAACTCCAATCTGTGCCATCTGCCCTTCCAGGAGAACTGTGGGCCCCTGCTGCTCAGCTGTCCCCCAGAAACCTTGCCTTTGCCCTGGACTCCAGTGCCTCCAGGCCCTTGGGGCCCTGGACACTGGCTGCCCCCAGGCCTTTCCATGCCACCCCCAGTGGTGTGTCGTTTGCTGTGTCAGGAACCTGCTGTCCCTCTGCATCCCTTCGCTGGTAAGAAGGGAATTCAGCCTTCATTCAGCAGAAAGGGAAGTGGGAAAGGTCGCAGGTGAGAAGAGGGAGGAGAGAACGGTCACCTCTGAGACCTGAACATCTCATTCTCTTCCCCGCCTTAGGCTTTGACCCTGGCACTTCCCTCCGCCTGCCTGCACACGGGCCCCTCCCGCCTTGCCCAGGATCTCGATCGGTACTGACCACTCCTCTTTCTGGAGAGCCTCAGGGACCCCCTAACCTGCCCCACACGTGAGTAGGGACACAAGGATACATATTTATTCTGAGCCTACTTCTATGCTAGACACTGTAGTGAATGATAAAGATCTCAGATTAATAGGTCTGCCATTACCTATCTGGGAACTTTTGCACATGTCTGTACCTTTCTCAGCCTGGTTTTCCATATATAAATGGGAGATGTCATTACATTCAGGTTATAATTGTCATTCTGTTTTTCATAACAGTAATGTATGGGACACACCTAGCATGGACCCTGACCTTGATGAAATACTGGCTATCAGATCTTAAGCAGATAAGATGGAGTAGGGTTATGTGCTGAAACTGAGCACTAGGAAAGCCACAGAGGGCCAAGAAAAGGCCAGGAGCCATTAGAGAAAGCTTCTGGAAGTTGGAGCAAAGCTAATCTTCAAGTTCCAAAGGGATTAGAGAACCGGGGGAAGGAAAACTAGGTAAGACAGGGACAGAAACCCCAGTCCCTTTAGGCATTTTGTTCATTTTTAAAAACTGACACCAGTGATTTCCTGTAATCCTCACAGTATCTTTGGAGGGAAAAGCTGATAGAGATGTTCATTTTCTAGAAAACAAAGTAAGCCAACCCAGGGGACAAGACTTAACCAAGCCCTCGAAGTCTCCGAATCCTAGCCCAGAATGTCTGACCCTCTTTCCACGTGTACATGTCTGTTTACCCTCCTTGGCATCTCTCCCTCCTTTTAGATGCTCCACACTGATACTCCAGTCATGTGGTACCCCGGACACACTCCTGCTGCAGCCACAGGTCCTGGGGAAGAAGTGGTATCCTGACCCAGGGAGGAAGTGGAGATTGGGGAGGGGAAAAGTAGGAGATGAAAGGCACCAGGGGCAGAGGGAACAGTGGAAGGGCAAGAAGAAGCAAGGGTTTCCAGCCCTCTTCTCTCCATCTCCTTTGCAGGCCCCTGGAGCCTCTCGCCTGGCCTGGACATCTGCTTCCTCAGAGCGGCAGCTTCAGCGAGAGGCAGCTGAGGCCCTTGTGGGTCTGAAAGATTCATCCCAGGCTTCCCGCCTGACCCCTTCTGTCCCCCCCAATCCTGCCTGGATCTCCCTCCTCCACCCCTGTGGCCCACCAGGTAATCTTCTCTCTGAAAGGAGAGGACAGGATAAGGATGGTTGGGAGAAGGAAGTCACTAGGGTAAACAGAGACTAACCAAGATGAGGGGGTCAACAAGTTGAATGTCCTCTGAGCCAGGCCCCCAAGTTCCTCAGCCTGGCCTCTGAAATTACAGTTGAAGTTGTTTAGTATATCACTTTTGCCAGTTTTGTTCTCAACAACGAATGTTAAAGCCAAGGAAAATGAGGTCTTGGTCTCTAACTCCAGCCCAAGCCTCGTCTCCAGACCCTAGCTGTCTGCTGAAGTCTGGAGAGGGAGTGAGAAAGTAATAAACAGGATCTGGCCTGGGTAAAGGTGATAATTGCTTCTCGGAAGTTCCCACTCTAGTAGGGAAACTTGGACAGTTTCAGGAGGCTCAGTGGCAAGAACCTGAGGAGTTTTCAGGAGTAATATGTGGGGACAGAAAAGGCTGAGAACCCTAATATCCAATCACGGATTGGAAACTGTTGGAACAGGAAAAGAGGCTGAAGAGGCTCAGTTTGTGGGGCTCTGGGTTGCCAGGCTTAGGAGTCTAGAGCAGCAGCCTGCACAAGTGGATCTGTGGGAAAAGATAGGGATACATTAGACTCCCTGTGCTCTACAAAGACAAGTGTGTTGGCTGCAATGGAGAGGAGGGGCTGAAGAAAGCAAGAGTGGAGGTAGGAAAATTAGCAAAGAGGAATGAAGCAGGTGGAGGAGGATGAGGCCTGATTATTGCATGGGGTAAAGAGAGGGAACTACAGGGAGGGGGATGGATGTGACGTGGTCCTGCCCCTTCCTTCCTGACTATAGCTCCCGCTGGAGGAAGAGGATTCCAGCCTGTTGGCCCCTCTCTCCGACCCACCCCAGCTCCCTCCGTCTCTCTGCATATTGGGCGTCTGGGGTCCATCTCCCTCCTGAGCTAGAACACGGAGGCAGAGGCTGCCTCACCGAGGCAGGGCGAGGGATAGCCTGTAGGCACTGCATATTCGCTATTTTACTTAATGGATTTTTACATGGAGTTTAATATAGTACAAACCTCAGGATTCTTTTTTAAGCTTTCAGGTGCTTCAGTTAGCTTTTGGTTCCTTTTGTAGTGTGGGCATTTCCTTGGCTGATAGCGGATATTCACATACTCCTCATTGAGTTCTGGGACTTTTTTAGGTCCCTAAAAAAGGAGAAGGCTGTACAGTTAGAACTGACCAGAATCTAAGTACATTTTTTGCAAGCGTTCATGTTTGGTGTATACCTGTGCACTCATGTTGGTCTCTGTGCAAGTGAAAACAAGAGAGTATTTTCATTTTGTTTTTAGATTTGTGTAAGTAAGAAATAAACCTTTGCCAACTGAAGCCATTAAGACTTGGGGGTTATTTATGACCACAGCCTAACCTAATCAATCTATCCTGACAACCAAAAAAGACTTGTTTGACTCACTTCTCCAAGTTAAAATCACTTATTCAAGAACAGCCACTAGCTGGTTGCTGGTGGCTCACACCTATAATCCTAGATACTCAGGAGGATGAGCTCTGAGGATTAAAGTTCAAAGCCAGCCCAAGCAGGAAAGTCCATGACTCTTACCTCCCATTAACTACCAAAAAGCCAGAAGTGGAGCTGTAGCTCAAGTGGTAGAACACTAACCTTGAACAAAAGAAGCTCAGGGACAGTGTCCAGGCCTTAAGTTCATGCCCTAGGACAGTACACACACAAAAAGAACAACCACAAATAATTACAAGCTTGGAATTTTTTTTCTTCATTTGTGGGGCTTGAACTCTGGGCCTCGGCACTGTCCCTCAGCTCTTCAGCTCAAGGCTAGTGCTCTACCACTTGAGCCACAGCGCCACTTTTATTTTTTCCTGGTGATTTACTGGAGATAAGAGTCTCATGAACTTTCCTCCCCGGGCTGGCTTTGAACCGAGATCCTCAGATCTCAGCTTCCTGAGTAGTTAGGATTACAGGCGTGAGCCACTGGCACCTGGCTCTTGGATTTCTTTTTTCTTTCTTCCTCTCTCTCTCTCTCTCTTTTTCTTTCTTTCTTCCTTCCTTCCTTTCTTTCTTTTTGCTGGTTGTGGAGCCTGAACTCTGGGCCCGGGCGCTGTCCCTCAGCTCTTTCAGCTCAAGGCTAACGCTTTACCACTAGAGCCCACAGCACCACTTCCAGCTTTTTCTGCTTTATGTGGTGCTGAGGAGTCAAACCCAGGGCCTCATGCATGCAAGTCAAGCACTCTACCACTGAGCCACCTTCCCAGCCCCTTGGATTTCTTATTATGGCCAGATAAGAATATTAGAGATGGTGGAGGGTTCACTAATTCACTGATGCCATAACTTAAGTGCCTGCTCTGTGCCAGTCATAGTTTCCTGCTCACCAGAGACCCACAAATACAGGGCCAAACAGATTATATAAATGAGTAAAGAAGGCCAGATGGTGGCTAGCAAACTGAAAGTGTACGCCCTACCTAAGGGGCAGCTTCCTCTTGCCCTAGTGGATGGGTCCAAGCAGAAACAATTAGGTAAGAGTTACATCTTGGATTTTATTTTAACTCAAGGACTGAGCACTGTCCCTGAACTTCTTTTGCTCAAGGATAACACTCTACCACTTGAGCCACAGCGCCACTTCTGGCTTTTTCTGTGTATGTGGTAATGAAGAATCGAACCCAGGGCTTCATGCATGTTAGGCAAACATTCTACCACTAAGCTACCTTTCCAGTCCGCTTCTTTGGATTTTTTGAGGAAAAAAAAAAAAAAAAGCAGGTATTAGAGGCATCGCTCAGGTGGTAAGAGCATCAGCCAATGAGAGAAAGCATCAGATACTGAGTTCAAGTCCTCATCTTGCTTCCCAAAAGAAAAAACAATCCATAGAAACAAAGTTTCTATGTTCAATATCTTAATTTTCAAACATTAGCCGGGCGCTGGTGGCTCACGCCTGTAATCCTAGCTACTCAGGAGGCTGAGATCTGAGGATCGCGGTTCAAAGCCAGCCCGGGCAGGAGAGACCTTGAGACTCCTATCTCCAATAAACCACCAGAAAACCAGAAGTGGCGCTGTAGCTCAAGTGGTAGAGCGCTTGCCTTGAGCTGAAGAGCTGAGAGACAGTGCCCAGGCCCAGAGTTCAAGCCCCACAACCGACAAAAAAAAAAAATAAAATTAAATAAAAAAATAAAATTAATTTTCAAACATTGGCACAGTTTTTCTTTCCGGCCAGTCCTGGGGCTTGAACTCTAGACCTGAGCGAGCGCTGTCCCTGGACTCCTTTTGCTCAAGTCTAGAGCACTCTACAACTTTAAGCCACAGCACCACTTTCAGCTTTTTCTGTGATTAATTGGAGATAAGCGTCTCACTGATTTTCCTATCCAGGCTGGCTTCCAACCACAATCCTCAGATCTCAGCCTCCTGAGCAGCTAGGATTAGAGGCTTGAGCCACCAGCACTCCGCTGCCATTTTCTTTTTTAAATCTCGTCCTGGGGCTTGAACTCTGGGCCTGGGCACTGTCTCTCAGCTCTTCAGCTCAACGTGAGTGCTCTACCACTTGAGCCACAGCTCCACTTCTGGTTTTCTGAGTGGGCTGGCTTTGAACCGAGATCCTCAGATCTCAGCCTCTGAGTAGCTAGGATTACAGGCATGAGACACCAGCGCCCGGCTTCTTTTTCAAATCTTATGTAGGCCAAAAGCGTTATATATTCGAATCAGCTTTGGCTAAATGGAATGCCAGTATGATGCTGATCTAACATGACATTTTTCCAGATGCATAATTTCAAAGCCATGCAGGACAGAAGGAGGAGCCAAGTTAATCTTACCATTCTGGAGTTTGAACTGAGGGTCTTGCACTTCCTAGGGTGGTGCTGTACCACAGGTTTGGAAGAACCTGTGAAAGGTTAGAAGTGATCATTACACTGCTCTCACTTCACAGATACCTCACCACAGGCCTCCCTGCAAGGAATGCATTACAGAGAAACAGGCGTAAAGAGGTAATTGGCTTGTCTGAAATTTCAGGAAAGTCTTCTACAAGACAAGGGAGAAATTCCCTTTACCTTACTGGGCCTCAAATGAACAGATGATAGTTTTTATAAAGCAGAGAGTGAACAATTTGGGACTCCAGAGGACCAGCACAAGTCAGAAGGATTTTCTGAGTCTTTTTCTACTCAAGCAATCATTACATAATAAGATTTTACCTACACTGGTTTCTTAGTCCTTCTTTAACCATTCTGAACATATGAAGACCTGTTGAGCTATTCCAAAGTCCCATCAATTCCCACCTTTAAATAAACAGACAAAAAACTCAGAGGACATGCCGGATTATGGACCCTTTTTTCCTGATATTATCTATACACCTCTTTTTCAAGATGAATAACAGTGATAGTATCCAATTAGAACTTGTTCTCTTATTTGGAGCAGGTGAGTGGATTCTGCCCCCTAACCAATTCCAGAGTGACAAACCTACAACACTTCTCTGGAGGCATTGTAAGATATCAAAAGGTTTTAAGTCCACTTCGTATCTTCCATCACTTCCTAGTTGTAACTTAGATATATGATTGTCCCTTAATAGACCTGCCTAAGCCTTACTGCGCCATGCTCTCTCCGTGACAGATGGCCAAGCCCACACAGTCACAGAGCAGTGAAGCATTGCAACATGCAACATAGTTCACACTGCTGCTTAGGGCCAACCCAGGGTCCTCTGTGTACCAAGGTCACGCTGCTGGGAAGGGTGTAATTTGGGGATACAGGATGGCCTGAAAAAAGGAGGAAAGAGGGAAATGATAGAATTGGAACACAGGGCAGGTCTTCTCACTTCTCTGGAGTCTACCTCCTCTTCAGAGCTAGACTTGGCGAGGCTTTTCACCTCTTAATTAGATCAATTTATCTTTCAGCTCATTTGGACTTCACAGTGGGACCTGTGAGAGTAGGGCTGGCCTGCAGAGGTCAGGCTTGAAACAGGGCAGATAAAGAATTGCCCATGCTCCCACTCTGCCATGTCTCAGGAAAGCCAGAAGGCTCCTGCTCTCTGACCAGCCCATGGACTTACCACTGTTTCCTCTGCCACCCCCACCCTGCCCACTTCCCATTGCAGAATACCGAGAGGTGTTGCCCTGGCCCAGTAGAGGAGTAAATCTTTCCTTCCTAAGCTTTCTTCCTGTACTTCTCTTGGCACTGCAAAAATAAGTTTCCAAATATAAAGCATCATCCTTGTCTCCCCCCGCCCCCCCTCTCTCTTCATAAGACTCCTCCTCACGCCACCCAGTTTTTATTTCTGGAGTACATTTCATATTCTGTCCTTTTTTAATTTTTTTGTCATGGGGCTTGAACTCTGGGCCTGGGCACTGTCCCTCAGCTCTTCAGCTCAAGGCAAGCACTCTACCACTTGAGCCACAGTGCCACTTCCAGTTTTCTGAGTGGTTTACTAGAGATAAGAGTCTCACGGACTTTCCTGCCCAGGCTGGCTTTGAACCACAATCCTCAGATTTCAGACTCCTGAGTAGCTAGGATTACAGGTGTGAGCCACTGCACCCAGCTTATTCTGTCCTTTTAGAATTCACATTCTCTTTACTTCAGCCATCCATGAATTTGGTCTGTTCCTGATCACACTTCTAGTCTAAGGCCAACTAAACCAAGCTATATTCACACACAGGTTTCTGGCTCAACCAAGCAAATTCTGCACCCCTGTCTCCTTGTTGGCTTTATAGTCCCTGGTACATGTTCACATACACATAGTTTTAAAATTCACACCCTGCATGGAGTTTCATACATTCCTGAGCTCCTCCCCAAAGCAAGATTCCTCCTTTTCCTCTGTATCAGTATCTCTGAGTAGCTAGAATTACAGGCATGATCTACACAGGGAAACCTGTTTGTTTTTTTTTAATAGATATTAGCATTGTAATATGCTTATAAATGATTCCCTTTTTTGGGGGGGGGGTCCGGTCGTGGGGCCTGAACTCTGGGTCTGGGCGCTGTCCCTCAGCTCTTCAGCTCAAGGCTAGTGCTCTACCACTTGAGCCACAGTACCAATTCCAGCTTTTTTCTTTTTGCTTATGTGGTGCTGAGGAATCGAACCCAGAGCCTCTGGCATGCAAGGCAAGTGCTCTACCACTGGGCCATCTTCCCAGCCCACTTATAAATGATTTCATACGTAGTAGTTCAATGTGGAAATATATTTAATGTTTTCAAACTCAGTCTTTTCAACTTCAGAAAATAGCTATATACATTTATATTTTACTTTTTTGGCAAAAGCTAACCCAGTTTTATTGGACCACAAAGATCAATCATTAATGATGGGACCTAATAAGGATTGAATGAGATTATGTGGGTAATACAGGACTAGTCACATGATAAATGTCCAAATAATGTTAGGCATTCAATTTTATTTATTTTTTTTGTCAGTCGTGGGGCTTGAACTCTGAGCCTGGGCACTGTCCCTGCACTCCAGCGCAAGGCAAGTGCTTTATCACTGAGCCACAGTGCCACGTCCAGTTTTCTGGTGTTTAAGTGGAGCTAAGAGTCTCATGGGCTTTCCTGTCTGGATTGGCTTTGAACCGCAATACTCAAATCTCAGCCTCCTGAGTAGCTAGGATTATTACAGGTGTGAGCCACTGGCACCTGGCTGGCATTCAAAATTTCTATTGCCAGAATTAATACATAACACACTTATAGACGGGAGAAGTCTCAAAATAGGCAAGTGATGTGGGTCTCGGTGTCTTTTTTTTTTTTTTTTTAATGGTGGAACTAAACCAAGGATCAAGGGTAAAGAAGGGTGCAAATCTGTTGATTAAAGTGACACAGGTAAACAGGGCAGGCAAACTGAAGGTACAAGGTGAGCTTAAGGACTGCACTAATGAGTCCAGAACTAGGAGGCAGAGCCTTTGCTGCTGCTTTTTTTTTTTTTTTTTTTTTGCCAGTCCTGAGGCTTGAATCTGGGCCCAGGCACTGTCCCTGAGCTTCTTTTGCTCAAGGCTTAGCACTCTACCACTTGAGCCAAAGCACCATATCTGCTTTTTCTGTTTATGAGAGGAATCGAAGCCAGGGCCTCAGGCATGCAAGGCAAGCACTCTACCACTGAGCCACCTTCCCAGCCCCTCTGTTTTTTTAAAATTGTTTTCTTTTTCTTAAGTGCCAGTCATGGGCTTGAACTTAGGGCCTGAGCGTTGTCCACAAGCGTCTTTTGCTCAATACTAACGCTCTACCACCTTGAGCCACGGCACTACTTCTTGTTTTCTGGTGGTTCACTGGAGATAAGTCTCATGGACTTTTCCTGCCCGGGCTGGCTTCGAACCTTGATCCTCAGATCTCAGCCTCCTAAAGACATTACAGTCCTGAGTTACCGGCCCCCGGCCCCGCCTCTATCAGTCCCCGCCCTTATCTCCTCTCTGTTCCCCCTCCCTCCCCCCATAGCCGCCTCTTTCCTGCTTCTCTTTCCCTCTCCCACTGATGCAATGAAGTGATTTCCGCCCTTTCAAGGGCCGGTCTTCCGGCTCCTCCAACTCTCACGAGAACTGGCGATGGAACATGGAAAAGTGGTACCGACAGTTCTTTTTTGCCCTTCCTCTAGCTTTTTCTCATCACAGTTCCGCCCTTACTACTCCCACTTCCGGTTTGGTTAAAAAAAAAAAAACCCGGAAAACTGGTGCCGCCCGTGGTGGCCAGGCATCCTTCTATTTCCGTCTATTCAACTTCATCCCCATTACTGGCGACTACGGATGCAAACGCCTCATTCCCCAGTCCCAGCTGGAGCCTCACCCCGGGAAGGAAGCGCAGGACCCGCCCCCGTGCCCGCCCCCTCGGCCTTTCTCTCCGCCTCTCCACTTGCCATAGGCCCTCCCACCTCACCGAGCTCTCGCGAGCATTCATAACTCTCGCGAGACTTGACGCCCGACTTGTGCGCCCGGGAAACCCCGTCGTTCCCTTTCCCCTGGCTGGCAGCGCGGAGGCCGCACGGTAAGCTAGCGCTCCGTGTCGGGTTCGGTGTGGGACGGTGGGGAGGGACCCCCCCGGACCCGGGGCGCGTGCCCGAGCACTCCGGGGCACCCGGTGCGGGCCGCCCCGCCCCCTGGTGCCGCGGCCACGTGCGAGCGGCAGGCCCGGACATGCCCGCTCGGCGCGTTGCGGGAACCCCGAGGGGTCTAGCGGGTTAGTGGAGGGCTTCGTGGGGCGGCTCCCAGCACGGATCTCGGGTAGGGCTGTGTGATGGGTCTGTCTACGGTGTGTGTGAGGCGGGGGAGTAGGCCGGGCCGGGCTGGTGCGACCCACGGGGACCGTGAGGTCTAAGAGAACCGTGCGGGACTCGGGGTGGCCTGAGGAGATGACGAGAGGCTCCGATCCAGGTCACGGAGGAGCGGGCTTATCCTTGACCGAGACACCCCACGTTGGTCATCCCAGCGGCGCCTGTGCTCACGTGCTTGCCCGCCCTTCTTTCGCAGATGCCCGGAGTTACTGTCAAAGACGTAAACCAGCAGGAGTTCGTCAGAGCTCTGGCAGCCTTCCTCAAAAAGTGAGTGTGGGGAGAGGGGAGAGAACTGAGGTTTGATACTTCATCTCCTGCCATCCAGGAACTGGGCCCCTTGCCCCCAGTGTGAGGTCCGCCCTCTGGATGAGGCCTGGGTTGGTTATATTGAATGCCCAGCCACATCCTGACATCTTTCCAGATCTTGTTCGCCTACAGCTGGATTAGAGGGAAGGAGATTTGTGATTTTTGCCCATTTCTTGTTGTCTTGTTTTAGGTCCGGGAAGCTGAAAGTCCCCGAATGGGTGGACACTGTCAAGTTGGCCAAGCACAAAGAGCTTGCGCCCTACGATGAGAACTGGTTCTACACACGAGCTGGTGAGGAACTTGCTCTATGGCTGGGGATGGAGGGCTTGAGGACTCCCTGCCTCCTACCCTTCCCATGGGTCTCTATGTTGCCCCCATCCCAAATTGGCAATGGGAAGAGATACATTTTGCCTGGCACCACTTTGTACGTACGGGTGATGTGACATTTTGAAAACAAATTGGTGTTCCTGTTTTGCTTAGAATGTGTGTGTGATGAGAGAGAAAAACAACTGGGGCGTGAACTCAGCTGTTTTGCTCAAATTTGGCGCTCTACCACAGCTCCACTTCCTGCTTTTTGGTGGTTGATTGGAGCTTAGACTCCTGCCTGGGCTGGCTTTGAAGCTCAATCCTCACATCTCAAATCTCCTGAGTAGCTAGGATGACAGGACCCCAGGTTCCTTACAGAATCAGTCTCCCTTATCGCTTTTGTATTCCTAACTGGTACTTGATTGGTCTGCTCTTATTTTCATTCTTACAGCTACCAATAAGAAATTGTTTTTGTGCACAGTCAATGTTTACATTTCAAGTCACTTGTCTCTCTGTCATATTAGCTAGCTTTCATTCTGTCTCTTCTTTCTAAGTGGTTTGAGCAGGTTATTTCCTTGCCTTAAAACTTGACATAATTAATTGCATTTGCTGACTCCACAGTGCTAGGGTCACCTATCTGGACATTTCAAGATTCTGTAAACCCATCCTAATCTGGGGCTGGAGTACATGGTCTGGGTTGTGCGCAGATGGCCGTCTGTGCTGTAGTCTTCCCTGCCTTGATCTCTCAAGTCTGAAGCCTTCTTTTATGAGGTGGGAACTCCAGCCAGGCTGGATCTCATCAGCACAAAGGAAGCCGTTTAGATGCTGGCAAATCTTGAGATAAATTGATTTTGACCTTGGTACAAGTGGCCCAGCCCTTCAGAGCCTGAAGTTTTGTGTGATTGCAATGTATCAGTTGTCTGTGGGGCCCACTTAGCTTGGGCATGGGGACCACCATAATTGAACCATGGTCTCTGCTCTCTGGAGTTTGGAAGGCTAAGGTGCCTGTGGATTTAATAGGAGAGTCCTAACCATTTTTCCTGCTGGATGGGGCAGTCTATGAACCCCAAGTAGGGCTGGTTGGGTCTCTATGGTATTTGGTATTGGGAGGTTGCGCAACATTTATGTGCACCATCTTAATGATCTTGAACACAACCTCTCCCTTCTGAAAAGTTTTAGAAGGTTAGGAAGCCATAGCACGTGGATGAACGAAAACCCCGGATAATTGAGATGGGCTAGATGGCCACCTGACTGTTACCGTGGGCTTTCCTGCCCAGCCGCTCCGTGGCATGGGGAGATTGGCTTCTAAATCACTTGAGCCCAGGACCACCCTGCTGCATTGGTTTTTGTTGGGCTGTGCTGTGTCCGGTTCACAGCACACAGCTGAGGCAGCAGCTGTAACATACCCAGTGGATTGTTCCTGTCCATCCCTCTTGCAGGTGTTTGCTATCTTTTGTTCTAGAACCCAATGAGGTTCCGTCTCGTTGACCCCCATCCACTGACCCTTAACAGGTTCTCTTCATTGTCAATGAGAGACCAGTTGTGCCTCAGAGGTACCATGGTTTCCCTCAGTACCACAGGCTGCAGGGGTGCAGTAGTTGGTGGGAGGTGACTTGTCTCCTGTTCTCTCAGCCTGGCCCTCTGTTTCAGCTATGGCCCCCTCTGCGTTTTTGTGCTTATAGCTCTACCTCTAAAGTGCTAGGGCCTGGACCTGGGGTGAAGGGCGATGGAAAGGAGGGCACACAGTCTTTTCTAGGCTTCAGCATGAACAGGGCAGGTGGCAGGGATATACTAGCTGGCAAAGGTGATTTTCCACTCCGGGTGTTTCTATACAGCCCTGAGAAAATCTAAGCTGCCACTGAAGAGCTCGGTGAGCATTGTTATGACTGGTATCAGTCACTATGTGTTCCGGGCAAAGTGGGTCCTTTAATGGGCACAAGTTAGTCTGGGAACTATTAGAGCTTGGTGGATGCCTACTACTGATGAGCAATGTTGGGGTTCAACCCTCATCTGACTGCTTTGCTTGGCCTCCTTTGCAGTCTGCTGCTTTCCTTGTCTTGGTGCTGGTCCTGCCCGGGGTAGGAACTGGGGACAGGGCAGGGGGAAGAGCCGCCCAATCCAATCTGGTAGATGGACACAATACTGCCCATCCCTGGTTGGGTTGCTGGTCATTGAAGAAATGTGCCCCCAGTTCCCTCAGTTTTTTAGGGTGCTGGCTGGTGTCCAGGGCTGTTGACCTGAGAGCTGTCCCCAGGTCATACCATCCATCACCTGGCACCACTCCGGAGCGCCTCCCAGGAGGCTGTCATTGAAGCTGGGCGTTACTGTGGCCTGCTATGCAGGCCAGGGGCTGTGCTGGGACAGAAACTTCTGTGTGCTTGTGTAGGTGACTCATGTCTCCACCGTAGTGCTTAGGGCCCCTGCCCCACTGTCCCCACCTGAGCTCTCCAGGGTTGAGCTGCTTGTGGCAGTGGGTCCCCTGTCCATTTCTGCTCTGACAATGCCTCCCCCCTCAACAGCCCTGCCAGTGCTGGAGTGTCCTGGTTGCAGGCCATTCTGCTGTGGCAGAAGGGGGGTGGGGGGAACCCTGGGTCCTGTCTGGTGATGGTGCCTCTTCCTTACTAAAGGGTGACAGTAAGGTGTGTGTGTGCGCGTGCGCATGCACGCGTGCGTGCATATACCCACTTGCACAGGAAAGGCCTCTTGTGCTGATCAGGGTCCTCATGCTCTTCCACCTCCCCCCAGCATCCACGGCGCGGCACCTGTACCTCCGGGGCGGCGCTGGGGTCGGCTCTATGACCAAGATCTACGGGGGGCGGCAGAGGAACGGCGTCATGCCCAGCCACTTCAGCCGAGGCTCCAAGAGCGTGGCTCGCCGGGTCCTCCAAGCCCTGGAGGGGCTGAAAATGGTGGAAAAGGACCAAGATGGGTATGTTGTGGGGAGCCAGGGCCTCCTCCACCACTAGAGAGGTGCCCTTAGCCCTTGGAGGTGGGCAGGGGTGCCGCCAGAGAGCAGATGGTGCGGGGCCTCACCCTGACCTCTCTGGCTGACTTCCTCGGCTGCAGGAAGGTAATTTAGCGACTGTCCGCTTTCATTAGCCTGCTCGTTAACTTTTTCCAATTGATTTTTCGGGCTTTTGATCTAATGCTTGCACAAACGACACCCTGTCAGCTCCCAGGAGGGTTCCCACTCCTACACCAGCCAGGGCCAGCTTCAGGGCTTGGCTGGCATGGTGCCTAAGAGGAGGGGGGCTGAGTGTGTGACTCTTCCCTCCACAGGGGCCGCAAGCTGACACCTCAGGGACAAAGAGATCTGGACAGAATTGCCGGACAGGTGAGGCTGTGCACTGGTGTGACCGCCACCTCCCCTGGAGGGCACGGCTCTGGGCAAGAGAAATGGGTTTGTGCTGGAGCTGGAGGGAAGTTGGAATGCAGGGGGTAGATGATCCCGCGGCAAGTCAGCTCTTTGATTACTCCTCATCTTGCTGAGCACAGGCGACCTGTCCCTGTGTTGTCAGGCGACATCTTGAGCAATAGTGAGAACCCCAGCCTAGCACTGAGCCATGTCATTAAGTCAGATTCAAGAGTTGTGGACTGTTGAACAGTCAGTAAGTTATTAAGAATAAAGGAGTTGGGCCAGGAAGGTGGCTCAGTGGTAGAGCACTTGCCTTGCATGCATGAGGCGGCTCTGGGTTCAATTCCTCAGCACCACATAAGCAAAAAGAAAAAAGCCAGAAATGGTGCAGTGGCTCAAGTGGTAGAGCACTAGCCTTGAGCTGAAGAGCTGAGGGATAGCACGCAAGCCCAGAGTTCAGGTCCCACGACTGGACCCAAAAAAAAAAGAATAAAGGATCCTGGCACTTGTCGCTCACACCTGTAATCCTAGCTACTCAGAGGTTGAGATCTGAGGATTGGGTTTAAAGCCAGACCAGGCAGGAAAATCCTTGCGACTGATCTCCAGTAAATCAGCAGAAAACTGGAAGTGGTGCTGTGGCTCAAGTGATACAGAGCTGAAGAGCTCAGGGTCAGCACCCAGTCCCAGAGTAAGCTCCATGACCAAAAATTAAAGCTGTCAGCCCTCTGAGGGAGAATCCTGAGACTCAGGTCAGAACTGACTGCCAGCCCTTGCCCCTCACCTCACCTCACAAGGCTACTATGGGAGCTTATACTCCCATTCTACTTCTGGAGCTCCATAGGGTTATGGAGATGGAGTAATGCGGGGGAGAGGGCATGCAGGTAGGTACCCCAGCAGAAATCCCACTCACCTTTCTCTTCTGTCTTTTCCCACAGGTGGCAGCTGCCAACAAGAAGCATTAGAACAAAGATGCTGGGTTAATAAATTGCCTCATTCGTAATCCCGGTCTGGGCCTCTTGATTGTGAGCTTTAGCTTTGAGACCTGAGGAAGGTTATCCTGTTGTGAGGACTGGCCCGTGGCTCTGGGAGCTGCAGGGCTCCATGCCTGGCATGGCTTTAGCACCTGCTTTTGGCCTCTGGTTATTCCTGTCTGAATAAGATGGCTTTGGGGAGGTCCCTGCTGAGTCCTGGACTGGAGTAGGGAAGAAGGTCCCTAGATGTGTGAAAAGGGACCTGCGGGCCTCCCCAGTGGCCTGGCCACGTAGCCCTGTGTCTCCAAGTCAAGGCACCCTGGGCTTGGGTGGGCCTGCTTGAGGCTTCCCCAGTATTTAGGGAGGAGGTGTGCCCTCGTCTCCTGCCCTGCTTGTACATTCCCATTTCTAGGAGAGGTGAATTGAACATGGAGGAGACTCCCTGGCTGGCCAAAGATGCCTGTCATCCCTAGGAATAAGGGGAAACGCAAGATTGCAACCCAGACAAGGCAGAGCCCTGCCTTGGAGGTTTCAAGTGTTGGGCCCTGAATTCAGTGTCTCCACACCAAAATTGTAGGTGCTTCCTGGGGCAGGGCTGGCACAAGGCTGTTCCATAAATGTCCTGCTTTAGCCTCCCCAGTGCTGGGATTCCAGTTGGGTGCTACCCTACCCTTCCCCAAATTTACTTTTTTGGGGCTTGACCTCAAGGCCTGCCACTGTCCCTGTTTTGTTTTTGCTGCTCTCTGCTATTTGAATGCCTAGTGATGTTCCTTCTGTGGGACCCTATGCACCTTTCTTGTCTTCCTCAGCTGTGATGCTTATTCAGCAAAATGCCACCAACAGCTGGCTTTAAGCAGAATCCCAGGTAGGCACTCTTGGTCTAGCCATACTTAGTAAACAAATGAGTTGGGTGTGGAGGGTCACCTGTAATCCTAGCCACCCATATGGTAGAAAGATCTTCTGTCAAAAAATAACGATTGGGCTGGGAAGGTAGATCAGTGGTGGAGTGCTTGTCTTGCATTCATGAGACCCTGGGTTCAATTCCTCGGCACCACATAAGTAGAAAATGTTAGAGTGCTATCCTTGAGCTGAGGGGCAGAGTCTAAGCCCCACAACTGACAAAAAGTATAGCTCAAGTAATACAGTAGTTTCCTACTGCCTCTTCCCTATAGGGGGTTGACCATGCCAAAAGGTTTGTATTTAATAGAAATGTACCACCTGCTGGACAAATCCCTACCCCACCACCATCTCAGCCTAGGTGCTGGCCCTTAAGCTCCTTTTTGCTCAGTGCTTGTTATCTTACCACTCGAATTACAGCATTCCTTCCAGCTTTTTCTCATAGACAATTACCTGGTGTGGCTTTAAACCTTCAGATCTCAGCCTCCTGAGTAGCTAGGATTATAGGCATGAGCCACAGTCACCCAGCTAAATGTAAAAAATGTTATGTGCCTGTAACCTTATAAAATGAATACTTACATTGGGAATGAGCATAGATGAGGTAATTTGTGGGACTTCCCAAGGCTAGAAGTGTCAGAAACATTGGGACCTAAGCAACTCTCTGCAGCCTGTTACCACGCTGTCTCAGAAGGGAGAAAACTGAGACTCTGTGCAGGTCCTGGGCCTTCAACTCAGGACCTGGGTGCTGCCCTTTAATTGATTAGCTGAAGGCTCCATGATTTGAAGTCTCAGGAATTTTTCTGCCCGGAATGAATTTGAACTGTTATCCTCAGATCTCAGCCTCCTGAGTAGGATTACAGGCATGAGCCATCAGCACCTGGCTTGGAAATGACATTTCTTGATGTGAGCCTTAGACCATTGAGAATGAAAATGTTTCCTAGAGATAGGAGCACCCAGTGCCAAGCCTCAGGTATAAGTCAGAGCACTGGGTAAACTACAGATGAAGGTGCCCAGTCAGGCCACCTGGGCAGGAGAAGCAGCCTGCAAACCCACAGCTTCGCCTTGCCAGCCACAGGGGGGCAGACAAGAGCCTGAAAACCGCCCAGCATTGGAGGAATGCTGAGGGTGAATTCCTTTAGCTCCCAGCTCTAGACCTGGACTTCCTAGTGAGGAAGCCATAAGGAGAAACTGAGGCAACAGGGCACAAGGACTGGATACCTAGTGTTTTTAGACACTGGGCTTTAGACAGGGGCTAATGGCTCACACCTGTAATCCTATCTACTCAGGAGGCTGAGATCTGAGGATGGAGGTTCAAAGTTGGCTCAAGCAAGAAAGTTCAGGAGACTCATCTCCAATACACCAAGCCAAACAAGCTGGAAGTAGCCAGGCGCCAGTGGCTCATGCCTTATCATCCTAGCTACTGAAATCTGAGGGTCACGGTTCAAAGCCAGCCAGGGCAGGAAAGTCCTTGAGACTCTTCAATAAACCACCAGAAAACCGGAAGTGGTGCTGTGGCTCAAGTGGTAGAGCACTAGCCTTGAGCTGAAGAGCTGAGGGACAGTGTTCAGGCCCAGAGTTCAAGCCCCACGACTGACCAAAAATAAAAGTCTAGAAGTTGAACTGCAGCTAAGCCTTGAGTGAAAAAGCTCAGTGACCGTACCCACACCCTCAGTACAAGCTCCAGGGCTGGCAAAATAACACCAAACATTTGGGTTTTATACTAGCCAGGGGGGCAGGGCTAAGGGAGAAGAGAGTGAATGCAGATAAATACGGTTGGTGGTTTATTTACATGTATGAAAATAGAACAATGAAACCTTTTTGCAAATGTTTTAAGAAGTGTGGAGGTGAGGTTAATTAGGATACATTGTATAGATGTTACAATGACATTCTGCTTGTACAATTAATACATCAGAGTAAAATGTATCCTAATGTTTCTAAAGAGGAAAAAAAGGGAAACCTTTCTCTTTCTTTTTGGCCTGGAGCTTTATACCACTTGAGCCTTCAGCCCTTCTTTTTTTTTCTGTATTTTTCTGGCCTCAGGCACAATCTGCCTGTGGCAAACCTCATAGCTGAGAACACAGGCACCCACTACCATGTCCAGCTTATTTATTGAGATGGGGAGGGGGGTGGAGGGAGGGAGGTGTTTCCTTTTTGCCTCAACTGGCCTCCACCTGTGAGAGTCTCCTTATCTCCACCCCCTTGGATTATAGGCCTGAGCCACCTCACTTAGAAACTGTTCATTGCACATTGTAATAATTCCATAGCTTCACAAAGACAGGTTGTATCCACATTTCAGGGGGGAAAAAACACCGAGGCTCAACTGAGATGCAAAATAAAGACTTCTCCATTTACCGGTGGCTCACACCTTGCTACTTCAGAGGCTGAGATCTGTGGATTGAGGTTCATAAACGAGGCAGGCAGGAAAGTCTGTGAGACTGCTACCTCCAATCAACTAGCAAAAAGCCCGAAGTGGACGTGTGGCTCAAAAGTAGAGCAACAACCTTGAGCCAAACGCCAAAGGACAATGCCTAGGCCCAGAGTTCTAGTCCCAGGAGCAGTGTGTGTGTGCGCGCACACACACACACACACACACAAGGCTCAGGAGAGAAATGAACCTAGTCACCCAGGCAGTTGGATAAGGGTGCCCTTCCTAATTTGGTCTTCATGAGTGGCAGCATTTACTGAGCTACTACTACACACCAGACCTGGTCCAGAGCTATGCACACACAACCCTCCACATCCTGAGAGAAAAAGAGAGACAGAGCAAATGGGGGCTCAGATTTTGGAGGGGCAAAATCACCCTGCAGATTCTCTGAATTCCGGCTCTCTCAGGCTTCTTTCCCGGATTCACCATGGCAGTAACAAGCCACCTCCTCTGCACCCCAGCAGTCCTGTCTCAGGGGGGTTGTGGTCACCACAGGTGCTCCAGCTGCTCTAGGCAGAAACCTTACTACAGCAGGCAGCCAGAGAGCCGGGTAGTGGGGGCCACTGGAGCCCATCTCCGGTGGGGCTGGGCAGGAAATAAGGCGGGGCTTGGGGTAGAATTTGGTACCCTAAGACTGCTGTGACCCGGACTAACCAACCCACTTCGAGAAGATGCCTACAGGACTAGGATCACCACTTACCACCATCTTTGTCCTCTTACTGACCGCAGCCGGCCTGGGTATGTGGCTAAACGGTGGGCATGGGAAGGGCTGGAGGGAGGGGCCTCCGGATAGAGGAAGGGCACCCCCAAAGGGAAAAGAAGCAGAGCCAGGAGGAGCTGGGTGGCCGTTAGAAATGACATCTGGCCGGGCGCTGGTGGCTCAGGCCTGTAATCCTAGCTACTCAGGAGGCTGAGATCTGAGGATCACAGTTCAAAGCCAGCCCGGGCAGGAGAGACCTTGAGACTCCTATCTCCAATAAACCACCAGAAAACCGGAAGTGGCGCTGTAGCTCAAGTGGTAGAGCGCTCGCCTTGAGCTGAAGAGTTGAGGGACAGCGCCCAGGCCCAGAGTTCAAGCCCCACGACTGACAAAAAAAAAAAAAAAAAAAGAAATGACATCTGATGCTGGTGGCTCACACCTGTAATCCTAGCTACTCAGGAAGCTAAGATCTGAGGATTGCAGTTCAAAGCCAACCCAGGCCAAAAAAAAAGGCTGTGAGACTCTTGTCTCCAATAACCAGAAAACCGGAAGTGGAGTTATGGCTTAAAGTGGCAGAGCGCTAACCTTGAGCAAAAGAGCTCAGGGACAGCTTCTGAAGAGTTCAAGCCCTACAACAACTCCTTCTCTGCCTGGGTAAGTTTCCAATCTTGATCCTCAGTTCTCAGGCTCTGGAGTCACTGGGATTATAGGCGTGATCCACCAATACCTGGCTTTCATAGAGGATTTCTTGATGGTTGCACAAGGAAAATCATGGGTCCAGCTGCAGGTAGGACCCTAGACCTTTAGGGTTCCTGACCCACTCTCATTTCTCATCTGCAGGCCCTGGGTGCCAGGCTCTGTTGTGGCACAAGAGTCCACCTTCCATGACCGTGAGCACTGGGGATGAGGCTCGACTCTTATGCCTGCACAAAAATGCCAGCAACCTCAATGTCACATGGTGGCATATTCTCCAGAGCAACCAATCATGGCCCCCTATATTCTTGGGTCTGGGCCGAGGTGCCCAGGGCGAGTGGGTCATCTCGAAGGTGAACAAGACCCACGGGGGCATATACCAGTGCCGGGTGCAAGACAAGGAAATACCAAGACATTCCTGTGGCACCTACCTCCGTGTGCGTGGTGAGTGTGCAGATCCCCGGCTCCCACTGAGAACCCTCCTACTTTCTTCCCTTCTCTGTGTCCTACCTGGGCTTTGAACCAGCCACTAAGGGCTCAAGGTGCAGCCTGTGAGGGAGGGTGGGGAAGGGCAGGAGGGCAGGGATCTGAGTAGCAGCACCCCTTTTCTTCACAGAGCCACCCCCCAGGTCCTTCCTGGAAATGGGTGAGGGCACCAAAAACCGCATCATCACAGCCGAAGGGATCATACTGCTGTTCTGTGCCGTGGTGCCCGGGACACTGCTGTTATTCAGGGTGAGCCCCATCCCTAACCCACCCCCAGGGACCCACCACCCTCAACCCAGCCAGGGGCCTGGGTGGGCCAGAATGGAAGCTCCCAAGTGCCCAGCGGGTCCTCTGCTGTTTAAGATTCTTCCACCGTTTGGGAGAATCAGAGCATCTATCTCCCAGACCAGGGGCTCTCCACCTGCCGTCCCCCCTGCAGATGAAGACAGCCATAAAGCAGGGACAAACAGACCTGGGGGGGGGCTCCCAGAGTCACTTGCACTGGCTTTGCCGTCGCACCTTAGCCCACAGAGAAACAATTATTATTTACTGTACTTAAAAAAAAAAATTGGTGGTATTGGTGTTGAACTCAAGTTGAACTCTGTCACTTATGTCAGACCAGTTCTTTTTTCTTTGGCTTTAGTTAATTTTTCAGATAGGGTCTCTTGCTTTTGCCCACCAACCTCTGACCAAGATCCTCTTGCCTATACCTCACTTGTAGCTGGGATCATAGACATGTGCCATCAAGCCTAGCTTATTAGTGTGTGTGTGTGTGTGTGTGTGTGTTACTTGGGCTTGCACTCTGGTCTTCATGCTCATGCTAGGCTTTTTCTGTTCAAGGCTGAAGCTCTACCACTTAAACCATACCACCACTTTTGGTTTATTGATGGTTAGTTGGAAATAAGACTCCCACATTTGCTTCCCTGGCTGGCTTCAATCCTCAATCCTCAGAATTAAGCCTCTTCAGTAGTTAGGAGTATAGTCATCAGCTACCAGTACCCAGGTGTCTGTCTCTCTCTTTCTTGTCACTTATGGGGCTTGAGCTCAGGGCCTGGATGCTGTCTCTGAGCTCTTTTGTTCAAGATTAGTGCTCTACCACTTTGAGCCATAGTACCACTTCTGGTTTTCTGGAGGTTCACTGAAGAGAAGAGTCTCATTGATCCTTTTCCCTGGGCTGGCTTTGAACCATGATCCTCAGATCTCAGCCTCCTGAGTAATTAGGATTACAAGTATGAGCCCAGTTCAGATTTATTTATTTATTTATTTTTGTGACAGAGTCTCCATAGTTCATTACCCAGGCTGACCTTAAACCAGGATTCTCCTCTTTTCTTTTTTTCCCCCATCGTGGGGCTTGAACTCTGGGCTTGAGTGCTGTCCCTCAGCTCTTCAGCTCAAGGTGAGCGTTCTACCACTTGAGCCACAGTGCCACTTCCAATTTTCTAGTGGTTTATTAGAGATAAGAGTCTCAAGGACTTTCCTGCCCTGGCTAGCTTTGAACCATGATCCTCAGAGAGCCTCCTGAGTAGCTAGGATTACAGGCGTGAGCCACCAGCCCCCAGGATTCTCCTCTTTCCACCTCCTGAATAGCTGGGATGATAGCTGTGAACCACCCTACCCATTAGTTATTGTTGTAATTCACAAATAATAAGGCAGTGGAGACAAAAGGAAACTAGCTTTGGGTCCAGAGAGAGAGAGAGAGACCTACCATGCCCCATCCTCAGTATGCAGCACCTTGTGCCCCCCATCTCTTTCTGGGAAGATTCCCTCCTGATATCCAGGGAGGGTTGGAGAACTTTTGCTCCCCCCCCCTGCCCCGCCCCATCATCCCCTACAGAAGCGGTGGCAGAATGAGAAATTTGAGGCCGATGTTCGGGATGACTATGAGGATGAAAACCTTTATGAGGTAAGCAGAGAATGCGGATGGGGTAGGGGTGGGTGTATGGCGGGGGGGGGGTGTATAGCAGGGACTGCAGCCATCCAAGTGCTATGCCCACCTCTCCTCCTCCCTGCAGGGCCTGAACCTGGATGACTGCTCCATGTATGAGGATATCTCCAGGGGACTCCAGGGCACCTACCAAGATGTGGGCAGCCTCCATATTGGGGATGTCCAGCTGGAAAAGCCGTGACCGTGACCACCACCACCAGCAGCAGCATCCTCTCACCCTGCCCCTGGCTGTTGTGTGCCCAGCTCCAAGTCTGTCCTCTATGCCTGTCTGGGGAAATTCTCTTGTCTTTTTTTCTCCACTTAGCTAGCTTCCCTCTGCACTATCCCCCCCCCCCAAACCACCCCTCCCCTGGCTGCCTTTCCCAGGCTGTCTCCCCAGTGGGTAATGAGCCCTTAATCGCTGGGGAGGGAGCCCTTAAGAAGGCTGATTGTTGCAGCCTCGTTAGTATATCCCCCCCACCCCCCCAGCCCTGTCATGGCCACTTAACAGTAATAAATCCTCTCCAACAGCAGACCTTGGCAGGAGTCATGGATCTCAGAGGAACACCCCGCTCCAGCTCCTTCTCCAGCTCCTTCTTCCCCGGGACCCATGAGTCTGACTCAAGTTGGCCCCTCCTTTCCTCAGCCTCAGGATTCTGGACCAAAGCAGTCCCTGGCCTAGGCCCATTCCAGGAAGCTGAGGACTAGATAGCCAGCTTGGAAATGCCCCTCCTGTTCCCCCCCCCCACTTCCCCAGAGAAACAGGAAGTCTTTGGAAGGGGAAGTCCCCACCACACCAACAGAAGGGCTGGTTTGGCCCCTTTCCAAGCGCCCCTCATTTTCTCACCCCTCCCTTGTCCCTAAGCAAATGGGGACTGTTGGGGGAGTTGTGGCTACCAAATTTTGTGCGCATATCTAAGCTCTGGAAACACGTAGGCTACTATCTTGTGAGGCTGGCATCCTACTTCCCCAGGGAGGATTTAAAGAGTGTGTGGGCAGCCAGGTGCCTGTGACTCACGCCTGTAATCCCAGCGATTCAGGAGGTTGAGATCTGAGGATCACTTCAAAGCCAGCCTGGGCCTGAAAGGCCATGGGACTCTTATCTCCAATTAACCACCAGAAAACCAGAAGTGGTGCTGTGGCTCAAGTGGTAGAGCGCGCCTTGAGCTCAGGGACAGCGCTCAAGCTGAGTTCAAGCCCCACCTCTGACAAAAAAAAAAAGAGTCTATGGACCATCATGTGTGGATGCAGGAGCAATCCAGAGTCACACAGCTAGGGAAAGAGACAGACTCAGAGGGGCAGAAGGCCAGGGAAGAAGAGAGACAGAGATGCAGTGACTCGTGGAAAATGCAGACACAGACAGAGCCCAGACACCAAGACAGACAAGGAAAGAAGAACCCCAGGGAAAGTGGGGAACACTGAACTTGGAAGAGGCTGAAGGGAGACTCACTGGGAAAGGAGGGAAAGGACTGAGCCAGGTGTGAAATAGTCAAGACCTGGCCTGGTGCAGGTGGCTTGTCAGCCCAGCTACTCAGGAGGCTGAGATCTGAGGACCTCAGATCAAAGCGTTTGGGACAGGAAGAAGTCCACAAGTCTCTGATCTCAGTTCACTACCAAAAAAAAAAAGCCCAAAGTAGAGCTGTGGCTCAAGTGATAGAATGAGAGCCTTGAGCTTTAAAAATCTCGGTGACGGCTCGCAGGCCCTGAGTTCAAGCCCCGGGACAGGCACAAGGAAAAAAAAAAAGGTAGATGGGGGGAAAGCAGGGCTCAGAGAGAGGAAGGACCCGAGCAGGAAGAGCAGAAGACCCCACCTGGGAAAGGGAATGAGGGACCGAGATCCAGGGCGAGGGTCCCAGGCGGGGTCAGGCGGCCTGCGGCCGGGAGGGGGAGGCCGCAGGGCGCGGGGTTCGCCCCTGGCCCGCAGATAAGGCCAGGAAGTCGGGGGATTGGGAGACGCAGAGGATGGGGAGGGGAGAGGGATCGCGAAGTCCCCCCCCCCCCGCGTCCCGCGTGAGGACAGACAGACATACAAAGCATCCACGGAGAGCCGGGCGGGGCTAGTGCCCTCGGGGCAAGGAGGAGCCGGCGGTCGGCGAGGAGAAGGGGAAGGAAGCGGAGGTGCCGGGCGGGCGCGGGGCGCGGGCAGGAAGCAGGGAGGGGCAGCGGGCGGGGGCCTCCGGAAAAAAAGAAAAGAGAAAAAAAAAAAAACCGCCCCAACTTCCTGCCCCGCCAGAGCCAGGAAGCCGGAGCCTGGACACCGGGCCCGGGATCGCCCGCCGAGCCCGACCTCGGGCGCCCCGCCGGTCACCACCCCGCGCGGACACCAGGTACTGGAGGGGGAGGGGGTGGCCCCGCCCGGCCTCCGCCCCTCGGCTGCCCGGAGAAATGGGGAAGAGCGGGCTGCGGGGGTGCTGGGACGCTGCTGACAGCCGAGGGGCCCCCGGCTTGCAGCCTCAGAGCCCGCGGCCTCCTCTCCTGGGATCTCAGTGTACCCATCTGTCAAAGGGACGGATGCCCAACCAATAGATGGGGGTGGGGGTGGGGGTGAAGGATGGTTTAGGCTTCTCCCCTAGATCGTCCAGTGGAAGAAAGGACGATCACATCCATCTATCTGTGGGGAAACTGAGGCACGGGGAATCAAACAGATGGGTCCCTTTGTGACACTATCTATGTCCAGTTAATTTGAACTTGAACGTGGCTTCCGCCCGCCCTTACGCCGACCTCCAACCCTGCAGGCTTGAAGGTCACCCCCAAAAGAAAAACAATAACAAACTTCCGTGCAGGGCCGGTGTGAGGCTGAGCGTTGCAGAAAGGGTTTAGAAACTTAATTTTTTTTCCCGGGTCACTAATTATACCCTGGGAAATAGGTGTTGGGCAGAGAGAGCTGGACCCTTCTCTGCATTGCACGGAGAAGCAGATTGAGCCCTGGGCAGTAACTGCTTCTAGAAAGTTACATTGATGCCGGCGAGCCAAAGTTAAACTTAAGCTCAGAGTTTTGCAGCGGAGCGGACTGGCGGGATGGCCAAGGGATCTGATGGATCAGCGTTCGGAATTCGGGGAACTGGGGAGACAGAGAGGGGGACCTCCTCCGGGCTCCCCCCAGTTCGAGGTCCGGAGAATTGAGGTGTCGAAGATCGCCGAGATTTGCGTTCTGTCTGTCTGTCTGTCAGAGCCAGGAGTTTTGGGACCTCCCGCTCCCTCTGGCGGAGGGGGCGGGGCCCCGGGAGAGTGACAGGAGCAGTCGAGATGACGGAAACGTCAAGCCCTCCACGTCAGGCTAGAGCGGCCCTCATTGGCCAGCGTGGCGCCGCGGAGAGCTAGAGCGTCCGGCGCGGCGCAGTCGAGGTGTCGGGGAGGCCGATACCTGGACAGGCGTCAGGCTAGAGCGGCCGGCGGGAGGAGTGGGAGGAGTGGAGCTGAGCGCCCAGGCGCCTGGTGGGGCGGCTAGAGCGACGCGGCGGCGCGGGTGGGGGAGGCCTGGAGCTCGCGCGCGGAGGCTTCGGTTCCGGAGGCTGCCCAGGGGGGCTTCTCGGCCCCCCCCACCATCCGAGCAGGTGAGGGACGCGGCTCCAGACGGGCTCCCCCCGGTGGGCACCGGACCCCTGACGGTGCACTCTCTTCCCCCACCCCGGCATCCCTAGCTATCCACACTGCCACATCCGCTGGCATTTGAGGACCCCCTGGAGACCCCCTTCCCCCCCTTTAGGGCTCACGAAGGCCCTCCACGCTCAGTAGAGTTGACAGGGGTTTCTGGCTAGCATCCCTTAAACCTGGGGCCCTAATAAATAACAACAACAACAACAACTTTAGGCCCGGGACTTACTTCACACCTATCAAATTCTGTGCCCCCTCCCATCCCCTGCTTTTTTCCTATAAAACCAGCAACTTTCCCTCTGTAGTCGTGATGCCCAGATTCTTTAGACCCACCGTATTTGGGGTTGGGGTGGGAGGGGGAGATACACATTCCTAGAACCCTCTTCAGGTTCTCAGGTTCTTGGAGATTCTGGGCCACTTGACTTGGGAGCCCGGAATTCTGCACTAGAGACCTGGCACCTGTTCATGTGTACCTCCTTTTCTTCAGGACAACCTCACACATCTCAGCCCATGGATTCTTCTAAACCTGCCTTGACAGCTTCCTCCTTCCCCTCCCCCAGCCTCAAGCACACTGGGCCACCTCTGTCCACCAGAACTCTAGGCTGTCAGTTGCCTGTTGATCGATCTCACTTGATAGCTCTATCTTTGTAGGACCCTATATCCTAAACCTCAAACACTCCCATCCCATTTCTTATTTTTTGTCAGTCGTGGGGCTTGAACTCAGGTCTTGGGCGCTGTCCCTGAGCTCTTTTGCTCAAGGCTAGCACTCTACCACTTTGGAGATAAGCGCCTCACAGAATTCCACCAGGGCTGGCTTTGAACCTTGATCCTCAGATCTCAACTTCCTGAGTAGTGAGGATAACAGGCCAAAGTCACCAGTTACCTGGCTCCCTTTGTGGAGCTGCTTGCTCCAGTCTGTACTCCTGCCCAGGCCACACTGTCCACATGCCCCTCCCTGTCCTTCCCAGACACAGTAGACCTAATGTATCTCAGACCTTTGATTGAAGTACTGAGATTTTAGCTTCCTAAAGGTGGAGTGTGTGTGTGTGTGTGTGTAAATGTGTGTGTAATGTGATCAACTCTGGAGCCAGACTACTTGGTTTTTAAATCCTGTACCTTATGACCTCTGTCTCAGTTTCTTGTAAAATAGGGATAAGAATGACAGTAGTCCTCCCAAATAAAGCAAATCCAAGTCAGGAGCTGGGCATGATGGTACCCACAGCTATAATCTTAATTACCTGGGAGGCCAAGATTGGGAGGATCAAGGCCAGGCCAGCAAAAAGGTTAGCAAGATCTCATTTCAACAATCCTAGTTGTATGGGAGGTACACAAAGGAGGATTGCTGTCTGAGGCCTACCTGTACACAAACTCAAGACTTTACCTGAAAAATAATGAAAGCAAAAGAGTTGGAGGTATAGACTATAAATGGAATCCTTCCTAGCAAGCATGAGGCCCTGAGTTCAAATCTCCATCATCCCCCCCCACCCAAAAAATAATGTTGGCTTCATGAGGTCATTGAGAAAATGAAATTACTTAAAACCTTTAAGGTAATAGTGCTGTTTTTGTCACATACTGAGTGCATGTCACATACCGAGTGCATGTAAAGTGATAGCTCTTCTTTTAATTTTTTTTTTGTCAGTCATGGTCTTGAACTCAGGGCTTAGGTGCTGCTCCTGAGCTCTTTTGCTCAAGGCTAGTGCTCTACCACTAGCACTACTTCCAATTTTCTGGTGGCTAATTGGAGATAAAAGTCTCAGACTTGCCTGCCTGGGCTGGCTTCAAACCATGATCCTCAGATCTCAGCCTACTGAGTAGGTAGGATTATAGATATGAGCCACCAGCATCTGGCGATAGCTCTTATTTCTTCTTCCTCTTCCTCCTCTTTTCCTCCTCCTTCTCCTTCTTCCTCTTCTTCCTTTTCCTCCATTTTTCCCCTTCTTCCTCTTCTTCATCTTTCTCTTCTCCTCCTTCTTTTCCTTCTCTTCCTTCTTTTCCTTCTCCTCCTCGTCTATCCTTCCTCCTCCTCCTCCTCCTTCTTTCTATTATTATTATTATTATTATTGTTTTGTTGGTGGTGGTCATGGGGCTTGAACTCTGGGCCTGGGTGTTATTCCTGAGCTCTTCAGCTCTAGGCAGGTACTCTACCACTTGAGCCACAGCATCACTTCTGGTTTTCTGATGGTTTATTGGAGATAAGAGTTTCCTGGTCTTTCTTTGAACTGCCATCCTCAGATCTTAGTTCCCTGAGTTGCTAGGATTACAGGCGTGAGCCACCAGCACCCGGCTCTTCCTTTCTGCCCTGCCTGGCTTTGAACCAAGATCCTCAGAGTTCAGCCTCCTGAATAACTAGGATTATAGGTGGCAGCCACCAGTGTCAAGCTCTACTTCTGCCTTTTTGGTGTTTAATTGAAGATAAGAGTCTCATGGATTTTCCTGCCTGGAGTGGCTGGGAACCAGAATCCTCATATCTCAGTCTCCTCAGTAACTAGGATTACAGGAATGAGCCGCAAGCACCCAGATGCAATTTTATTTATGTAAAAAAAATTTTTGTCCGTTTTGGGGCTTGAACTTAGGTTTCTCAGTACTATCCTTGAGCTCCGTTTGCTCAAGGCTAGTGCTCTACCACTAAGCCACAGTGCCACTTCCAGTTTTCTGGTGGTTCGTTGGAGATAAGAGTCTCACTGATTTTCTTGCTCAGTCTGGCCTCGAACTGACTGCCATACTGAGATTGCAACCTCCTGAGTAGCTAAGATTATAGGCATGAGCCACTGGTGCCCAGCTACATAATCATTTGACAATGCTCAACTCTTGAAATTAGTCAGGCTTGGATGGTGGACAGCTACACATTATGGAAAAGAATAAATTGGATGCCTGGACAGGTGGACCCTTGGGATGGTATTTGGACATTGGAGAAGGCATCATTGTTTAGTAATTGGCATCAAATTATACCTCCCACTTATTGAGTACTAGGGAGGGGCCCTCTAGAGGAGAAAGCTGGCTCATGCAAGGAGGGTTATAAATAGCTTTGGGGTGTGAGATGCTGTCCCTCCCTCAATGGTCCACAGAAGACTTTGCTGGAAAGGTTCTGAGAAGAGTGTGGACATGGGAAGGGAGACTGAGAAAGGCAAAGAAAGGAAAGGATGGGAAGAGTCAGCTTGAGATCCAGAGCTAGATCCAGAGAAATTAGCATGGGAAGAGTGGGAAGGGAGGGAGGAGAGCAGGGGAAGGAAGGGAGCAGGGAGAGGAAGAAGATACAAGTGCCTGGACTGGGAAGGTGGCTCAGTGGTAGAGCGCTTGCCTTGCATGCATGAGGCCCTGGGTTCGATTCCTCAGTACCACATAAGCAAAAAAGAAAAAAACCGGAAGTGGTGCTGTGGCTCAAGTGGTAGAGCTAGCCTGGAGCTGAAGAGCTGAGGGACAGCACCTAGGCCCAGAGTTCAGGCCCCAGGACCAGACTAAAAAAAAAAAAAAAAAGATACAAGTACCTGAGAGTGGGCTGTTCAAGACCCTCTCTGTTTTTTTTTTTGGGGGGGGGCAAATACTGAGACTTGAACTCGGCCTAGCCATTGTCCCTTAGCCTTCTCCCCCTTGAGGCTGGTGCTGTACCACTTGAGCCACAGCTCCACTAGAGCTTTTTGGTGGCTATTTGGGATGAGAGTCTCCGGAACCTCAATTCTCAGACCTCAACCTCCTGAATAGATAGGACTACTGGTGTGAGCCACTGGTACCAGGCTTTAATAATTTTACATTTAAATATCAACAATGAGTTGAAACTGACCTTCTTTGTTTTTTTCTTTTTCTTTTCCTTTTTTAAAAATTTTCTGTCAATTGTGGGGCTTGATATCCTGGCCTGGGTGCTATTCCTGAGCTTTTTCACACAAGGCTAGCTCTACCACTTAGTGGATGTTTAATAAGAATCTCATGGAGCTGTGCTCACGCCTGTAATCCTAACTACTCAGAAGGCTGAGATCTGAGGATCACAGTTCAAAGCCAGCCTGGGCAGGAAAGTCTATGGGACTCTTATCTCCAATAAACCACTAGAAAACTGGAAGTGGCGTTGTGGCTCAAGCGGTAGAGTGCTTGCCTTGAGCTGAAAAGCACAGGAACAGCGCCCAATCCTAGAGTTCAAGCCCCACTATCACCCCCCCCCAAAAAAAAAGAAATGGAATTTCCTGTCCTGGCTGGCTTTGAACCTTGATCCTCACATCTCAGCCTCCTGAAATAGGTTAGGATTACAGGTGTGAGCCACTGGGCCTGACCCTGCCCTGATTTTTCTGGGACCAGAAGCCTAAGAAGCTGGGGATGATAGGATCCTGAACTAGAAGAGTCTAGAGTGAGGCCCCAGGTTCCTGAGGGAAAAGGGTTCACAGTTTTGTTTTCTTTTGTGTGAAAGAGTTGGAGGTTGGGGGTTCGCCTTTGTGACTTCCTGTCACAGGAAGTAGGGCTGGTGGGTTCAGAGGCAACATCCTGGCCTAAGCCTGTCACAGACCAGAGAGCTCCCCACACCTCAGGCCTCTCCTTCCTACCTTCCCCAGAACTAACTCAGCTCCACCTTCCTCAAGGCCCCAACCCCTTGGGACCAGCCTTTACCTCCCTTGGCCCTCTCTCTTTTAGAGACCCAAATTGCCTGCTTTCCCCACCAGTCCCCCCCTCCCCCAGGGCCAGGAACCCTGGGCTTCAGGGCCTGCAGCCTTTTCTCCCCCACATCCCCCAAGCGCCCTTCCTTGGGCTCCCCGCCCCCTGGCTGGCCTGTGAAGGGCTCTTTGTGGCCACACAGAGGCCCCATTGAGCTGGGTAGGCCGGGTGGGGGGTGGCTGTTTACTCACCTTCACACCTGGGCCAGGAATCTGTGAGTAACCTCCCCTCCCACCCCACTCCACCCCTAACCGCAGCCCCTCCTCTCCCCAGCCCTGCAAAGCCCTGGACATGGAAGACGTAGCCCGAGGGGCGGTGAGTATAGAGCTGGACTCAGCCAGGATTGGGGGGGGGGTGGAGAGGGTTGGCAGCTGCAAGGCAGGGAGCCCTGTAGCCTGAAGCTGTCTCTCCTCTTCCTCAGGCCCCAGGGCCTCCAAGACCTGGCCTAGTGCCCATCAGCATTATCGGAGCGGAGGATGAGGATTTTGAGAACGAGCTGGAGGCGGTGAGCAGAAGCTAGGGTGCATATGCTTCTGTGCGGTCCTTAGTGGGTGTCCTTCTTCCGTTCTTCATCTCTGCCCATCTTCTGTCTCTCTCCACCTTTCACCTCTAGTCTAGTGTTCAACCTTGAGTCACTGCTCCACTTTCAGCTTTTTTTCTGGGGCATGGTGTGTGGGGTAGTTAATTAGAGATTAGAGTCATGTATTTTTCTGCCTGGGCTGGCTTTGAACCGTGATCCTCAGATCTCAACCTCCTGAGTAGCTAGGATGACAGGTGCAAGTCACTGGTACCTCGCTTCTACTCCTCCTCTTCTTGGTCTTTGTCAGTTGTGGGGCTTAAACTCAGGGCCTGGGCATGGTCCCTGATCATTTTTGCCCAAGTCTAGTGCTCTATCACTTTGAACCACAGCCCCATTTCCGGTTTTCTAGTGGTTAATTGGCAATTAAAGAGTCTCATGGATTTTCCTGCCTGGAGTTGGCTTTGAACTGTGATCCTCAGATCTCAGCTTCCTTAGTAGCTAGGGTTGTAGGTATGAGCCACCAGTGCCCAGTTCTCTACCCTACTTCTTGTAGCCCCAACTTATCACTGCCTTCCCTGCATGAGATGCCATCCCTTCTCTGCAGAGCAGCATCTGATTGTGTCCATTTACCCAGCTGCCCTTACTGTCACCTTAACAGCACAGACACAGCTCCCCACCCACTTTCTACCCCATCATAGCTCCATTGGAGGACAA
This sequence comes from Dipodomys ordii, assembly GCF_000151885.1. NCBI lineage: Eukaryota > Metazoa > Chordata > Mammalia > Rodentia > Heteromyidae > Dipodomys > Dipodomys ordii. The sequence goes on along the minus strand of NW_012267372.1, from coordinate 2,284,444 downwards.
GCCCAAGCTCCCCTGCACCCCCCCCCCCTTCCGGCACTCAACCTCCCTGTCCCCATGACCAGAACTCAGAGGAGCAAAACAGCCAGTTCCAGAGCCTGGAGCAGGTGAAGCGGCGTCCAGCCCACCTCATGGCCCTCCTGCAACACGTGGCTCTGCAGTTTGAGCCAGGACCCTTGGTAAGGATGCCCAGGAAGGGAGAAGGGGGAAGGCTGGGGCAGGCAGGCACTCAGTGAGCTGCACTGATACTGATCAGCCTGGATGCTGATCAGCCTGGAGGGCATGGAGATCCAGATCCAGAACGTAAAGGTCATAGGGCAAGGCCAGACGTGGGGGCTCTGCACCGGCTGTGGTGTGAGTGCTCCATGGAATCCTGAACAAGTAGCAAGTACAGAGCATGCTCAGAGCAGGCTGTGTGCACAGCGGCCTGGCAGAAACCACGTCCTGTTCCCCTTTTGGGCCTGTGACAGCATCAGCCTCCCGTAGGAGACACAGCTCCTCCTGGGCGCTCTGGAGGGATGGATATCAGGCTGGTCTCCCCAGGGGTTGTCACCAGACAGGTGTTCAGGGTGGATATTCTCGAAAAGACTATGAGCCATTGTAGGTCTCGTCGATCCTGACAGAACCAGGGAACCTTCCTAATCAGGGTACCAGTGGCCCAGGCCTGTAATTCTAGCTACTCAGAAGGCTGAGAACTTGAGGCTCTAGGTTCCAAGTCAGCATGAGCAAGAAAGTCCATGAGACTCTTAACCTCCACATTAACCACATCATGAGGAAACAGGACCATGGGGAGCCACATAGAATCAAAAATATTGGCTGGGAAGGTGGCTTAGTGGTAGAGTGCTTGCCTAGCATCCATGAAGCCCTAGGGTTCGAGTCCTCAGTACCACATACACAGAAAAAGCTGGAAGTGGTGCTGTGGCTCAAGTGGTAGAGTGCTAGCCTTGAACAAAAGCAGCTCAGGGACAGTGCCCAAGCCCTGAGTTTCAAACCCCTGGACTGGCAAAACAAAACAACAAGAACAAAAATATTCCTGGTGTGCCACCTCTCCTCCTCTCTCCCCCTACCCGGAGGCTGCAAGGAAGATAAGGGCCTCGGGCAGTCAGGGTAGAAATCAGGGAGTGTTTCTCTACGGTAATTTTCTTTTTTTGGGGGGGGGGTGTCCGGTCATGGGGCCTGAACTCGGGGCCTGGGCGCTGTCCTTCAGCTCTTCAGCTCAAGGGTAGCGCTCTACCACTTGAGCCACAGCGCCACTTCTGGCTTTTTTCTTGTTGCTTATGTGGTACTGAGGGATTGAACCCAGGGCCTCAGGCATGCAAGGCAAGCGCTCTACCACTGAGCCACCTTCCCAGCCCGGGAGTGTTTCTCAAAGGAGGTGACAGTTGACCCCCCTAGCCCCAGTGTGGCTTTGCTGGGGGAGCAGGGGAGCCAGGAAGGAATAGAACCGTGCTCTGTGTCCTCTCCCAGCTCTGCTGCCTGCATGCCGACATGCTGGGTTCTCTGGGCCCCAAAGAGGCCAAGAAGGCCTTCCTCGACTTTTCCCATAGCTTCTTGGAGAAGACCTCGGTGAGACACCTGCTGCCCTGACCCTTGACCCTGGCCCCTGCTTGGTCCTTCCTGGAGACCCCTTTGTGCATCCCCTAAGCTCCACCCACTGAAGAACACACCCATCTGGGCCCTATTTCTGCCCATAAAGCATCCTGGCCCACAACCCTGTGGCCCCCCTAGGGCCTTCCCTCCTCCCACCTCACTCCAGTCTCCCCCCCGAGCAGGTCCTGCGGGTCGCAGTTCCTTCCAACGTCACCTTTGAGCTTGGTAAGGAGGAGCCTTAGGGATGAGGGAGGGTCTCTGGCTGGTTGGGCCAAGAAATCACCTTCATTCATTCATTCATTCATTCCTGCATAGTGGTGACAGCCCAAGGAAGCTTGGCTGTCAGGAGCCAGGGCCTCGGAAACGTGGTCCCGTGGTCCCCAGCCCCTAAATGTGTCCCTGCAGACCGCACTCGACTTGACCTCATCTCCGAGGACGTCCAGCGACGCTTTGTGCAGGAGGTGGTCCAGAGTCAGCAGGCGGCCGTGAGCCGGCAGCTGGAGGACTTCCGCTCCAAGCGGCTCATGGGCATGACGCCCTGGGAGCAGGAGCTGGCCCAGCTGGAGCCCTGGGTGGGCCGGGACCGAGCCAGCTATGAGGCCCGCGAGCGGCATGTGGCTGAGAGGCTGCTGGCCCACCTGGAGGAGATGCAGTAAGTGGGGACCAGGCTGAGCCACCCTTGGCATCCACCAGCTCTCATTCACATCAGGGTTCGTATTGGAGTCCTGGGGCTCAAGCCTACCCTGCCATTTTTTTAAATTGGTCGTGGGGCTTGAACTCTGGACTTAGGCACTATCCCTCAGCTTTTCAGCTCAAGGCAAACTCTCTACTGCTTAAGCCACAGCGCCACTTCTGGTTTTCTGGTAGTTTATTGGAGATAAGAGTCCCACAGAGGGCTGGGAAGGTGGCTCAGTGGTAGAGCGCTTGCCTTGCATGTATAAGGCCCTGGGTTCGATTCCTCAGCACCACATAAGCAGAAAAAAAAAGAAACCAGAAGTGGTGCTATGGCTCAAGTGGTAGTGTGCTAGCCTTGAGCTGAAGAGCTGAGGGACAGCGCCCAGGCCCAGAGTTCAGGACCCACGACCGGCTCCCCCCCTCCAAAAAAAAAAAAGGTCCCACAGACTTTCCTTGTCCAGGCTGGCTTTGAACCATGATCCTCAGATCTCAGCCTCCTGAGTAGCTAGGATTACAGGCTTGGGCACTGTCCCTCATCTCTTCAGCTCAAGCACTCTACTACTTGGTCCACAGTTCCACTTGTAGTTTTTTGGTGGTTCATTGGAGATAAGAGCCTCATAGACTTTCCCTGCCCTGGGCTGGGTTACATGATTCTCAGATCTCAGCCTCCTAAGTAGCTGGGATGACAGGAGTGAGCCACTGGTCCCTTCACAACTTTGTCAGATGTTTTTCTTCTCCCCCACAGACACACCATCTCCACAGATGAGGAAAAGAGGTGACCGGGCAGAAGAGCGCAGGCGAGGTGGTTGGTCTGGGCCTGAGGAGCTCCCTGGCTCTGCTTCCTCTGCCTCACAGGAAGTGCTGTGGGAATTGGGAAGGGAGGCCCACCTCAGCCTCTGGGGTAGTCAGGTACTCCCGATGGGGGTCTGTGTACATTGGGGTCCTCATCACCTCCTCCCCACAGTGCCGCTGTGGTCGCCGCCATCAGCCTGTACATGCGCTATCTCGGAGTGCGGACCAAGAGTGGGGATAAGAAATCGGGACGTAATTTCTTCCGGAAAAAGGTGCTGAGGTCAAACCTGGCCTTTTCCTCTTCGGGGGCCTCCCCCTCCCCCACACCCAGGGGAGCCTCAAGACTGGACACTTGAGGTTTGGTTCTGCTTTGTGTCATCTTAGGAATGTTCACCCCTCCTTCCCTGGCCCCCATCCTCCTATAGGTGATGGGGAACCGGCGGTCAGATGAGCCCCCCAAGACCAAGAAAGGGCTGAGCAGTATCCTGGATGCTGCTCGATGGAACCGGGGCGAGCCTCCAGGTATGGGGGGGCCAGGGCCATAGCCCTGCCTGCCGTGTCTTCCCCAGGCGGTCCGTACCTCACGTCCCCCTCTCTCATTTCAGCTCCAGACTTTCGACACCTCAAAGGCGAGGTTGATGGTAATGAACTTGTTGTAGCAGAGCATCTATCCTGGGACCTGAAGGAGGAGGGGTGGGGGCTGGACCCTTGTGTCTGAGGGAGGGAGGGGGCCTGGGATCTGGACCTCTGGGTCTGAAAGAGGAGATGGTGGGGTCTGAGGGAGGAGGACTCAGTGTGTTGGGAGGGTTGTTTCTGGACCTTAAGGGAGGAGATGGAGTTAAGACCCTTGTGTCTGAAGGAGGAAGGCTGGAGCTGGACTCCTGGGTCTGATCAGGAGGGGAGGCTGGGGCCTGAGCCTGTGTGTTTGAGTAGGGAGGGCTGGGATCTTTATCCCTGGGTCTGAGGGAGGAGGGCTGGGGCCTGGACCCCTGGGTCTTAGAGCAGTGGGGTGGGGAGCGGGTACCTTACTGGGGCTCTGGGGCCTTAAGAGAAGAGACAGAGGCTGATGTCCTGGGCCTCAGTGGTTGGTATGGAGACCGCTGCTCTTCCATTTCCCCTCCTTCTCACTGTCTCTCCAGGGGAAAAGCCAGGTCCTGTAGACCGGAAGGGAAGCCTTGGCGTGCCTTCTCGGGACAGGACTATTGGGGCTCCTAGTCAGGACACCTCTGGAGTCTCCCTGAGCCCTCTGCCTGTGGACAGCCCATATCGGGAAGCAGGTGAGAGGTTCAGGGGCTGGGGGGGCCCGCACGGGGCGGCAGGGTGAGTGCCACCAGCCCCAGGGACACCTCTTGGGGTAAAAGACTTGGCTCACTATTGACACCTCCCTCCTTCTTACCATCTGCACCTGGTTACCAGTGAGCGCGTGTGCACATGCAGGTTCTGGGGCATGAACTGAGGGCCTGAGTGCTGTCCCTGAGCTTTTTTTGCTCAAGACTAGCACTTTTCCACTTAAGCCACATTAAGCCTCAGTTCCACTTCCAGCTGTTTTGGTGCTTAATCGGAGATAAAGAGTCTCATAGACTCCTGCCCAGGCTGGCTATGAACCTCCATCCTCAGATCTCAGCCTCCTCAGCAGCTAGGATGACAGTGGTGAGCCAATGGTACGGAGCTCCATGGACTTTGTAATGTGCCTCACTCCGGCCTCACCTACAGGATCTGATACCTCCCTGGAGCCGGGAGACACTCCTTCACAAGGCCCCCCTACAAGTCTGGAGCCCCCAGCACCCCCAGAAAACCCAGAGGACGGTGCTGAGACAGAGAGGTACCTGGGCAGGGTCTCAGGAGGGCCTGGGCTGAGCAGGGACAGCTGATGGGGGCTGGGAGGGTATGTGGGGGTTGCAGCCGCCATTTGCACCTGCCTGTTCCCAGCCATGCCCTCACTGCTAGCTCCCTCCTGCCTTTGTTCTGTATCTGTCTTCAGTCCTTTCACTTTCCTCCTTTCTTCCTTCTTCTTCCTCGTTTGCGGATCCTTCTCCTCTTCTCTTTCCTCTGTATTTCCTGTCCCTCTGCCTCCTTTCTGGCCAAATTTCCTTCTACACCCTCCCTTCCTCTTCCTCCACTCCAAACTATCTGCCTTTCCCACCCCTTCCATTTTCTATCCTTCCTCTTCTTTAAGCCCCGCCCTCTTTAAGCTCCACCCACCTGGCTCTTCCCCTGCTCCTGTCCCATCCACCCCGTTCCCCCCCCCCCCCCCCGTGCTCCCTGCTCCCTTCCTGCTTCCTTCCCGGGGGCCCTGTCCCCCTCAGAGTTGGGGGACAGGTTCTGCCCCCTGCCTGTCCTCGTGCTGCTGCTTTGGGGACCCTTTGAGGGGGGGTGTGGGGAGGTGAGCTGGGTTCCATTGGGTCCACCTCTGACCCTGTACCCTCTCTCCCCAGAAGGTGGAAGAGGTGGGTGCCTGGGCCCTGGGTGGGGGAGGGCCAGCCCTCCCCTGCTTCTCCCAGCCCCTCCCTTACCCCCCCATGGCCACTCCATCCCCTCCACCCTCCCCCCATGAGGGGTGGGTGGGGACATCACCCTCCCAGTTGAAGAGCTAAGTATGGAAATCCTTCCCTCTTTCTCCATGTCCCCACCTCAGGGAGGGAGGGGTCCCTCTACCCTCTTGGCCGCCTCCCCTCCCCCCCCCACCCCAGCAGCCCACAAATCCCACTATTCCTGACAATTCTCTTCTGTTGCATGTTGGTTCCTGTCCTGTCTCCCTGTCCCTGTCCTGGTCTTTCCCTGTCCCTGTCCCTGTCCTGGTCTTTCCCTGTCCCTGTCCTGTCCTGTCTCGTTGTCCCTGTCCTGTCTATCCTGTCACTGCCCTGTCTGTCCTGTCCCTGTCCCTGTCCTGTCTCCCTGTCCTGGTCTCTCCTTGTCTCTGTTCCGGCCTCTGCCTGACTGTCCTTGGCCTTGGGGTGCAGGCTGCCAGGGCGTCTGGGGCGCTCAGAGAGCCTGCGGGTGAGTGACCGCCGCCGGCCTTCCCGGGGCAGCCTCGGGGCTAAGGGCCGGGGTGGGGGCCGCTCCCGGAGCGACGTGGACATGGACCCCAGCTCCGCCACGGCCGTGCTTGGCCCCACCCGACAAGCCACGTACGTTACTCCCTGTCCACACAGGCCGTCTGGAGAGTCAGGGAAGGGAGGGCTCCCAGAGCAGCGGAGAACTGGGCAGCCAGTGGCCGAGGCCACAGAACCCCTGTCCTAGGCCTTGGGAGAGAGGGGTGTGGGGTTAGACCACTCTAGGGGCCACCAATGCCAAGACCACAGAGGAGTCGAAGGCTCCTCCCTGGGGTACCACCAAGCAAAGGGTACCAACGAAGGCCTCTGTCCACAGCCCTGAGCCTGGAGATGATGGGGAGCCGGGACGGTCAGGACTGGAGCTGGAGCCAGAAGAACCCCCTGGGTGGCGGGAACTGGTCCCCCAGGACACCCTTCTGAGCCTTCCCAAGAGCCAGGTGAAGCGGCAGGAAGTGATCAGTGGTGAGTGTGGGGCCCTATCCACCCTACTCTGGCCAAGGACAGGCACGGGGAGGCGTCCACCTCCATGTTTGTTACCATGGGGAGAGCTTGAGACAGGTGAACCCCACAGTAGCCCCCTCAGAGGGAGAAACATCAGTACAACAGCTAACGTGACCCATTCAGGCTACTTGGGAGACGTGAGGATAGAGATTTGAGGCCAGCTCTGACAAAGTTACCCTGAAATCATCCTACCTGAGAAAGTAAGACCAGTGCCAGTGGTTCACAACTATAATTCTAACTACTGAAGAGTCTGAGATCTGAGGATTTCAGTTCAAAACCAGCCCAGGCAGGAAAGTTTGTGAGACTCATAGCTCCAATAAGCCACTAGAAAACCGGAAGTGGAGCTATAGCTTAAAGTGGTAGAGCACTAGCCTTGAGCAAAAAGGCTCAGGGACAGTACCCAGTCCTTGAACTCAAGCCCCAGGACCAACAAAAATAAAAAGTAAAAGGACTGGGGTTGTGGCTCAAGTGGTAGAGGGCTTACCTAGTGTGTGTCTGTGTCTGTGTGTCTGTGTCTGAACTCAGGACCTTGAGCTTGGCTAGGCAGGCATTCTACCACTTAGCCAAATCTCCAGCACTTTATTGCTTAAGTTACTGTTCAGATAAAGGTCTCTTGTTTTGGCCTGTGGCCATAGACCTAGCTCCTCCAACCTGTGCCTCCCAAGTGGCTGGGACTATAGGTTCACACTACCATGCCTATCTTTTTTTTGTCTTTCCAACTTTCTACCCTGGCTCACCACAAATTGTGGGCTTCACAGTCTCTCCCTCTCTAGTAGCTGAGATTATAGGCATGAGCCACTGCACCCAGCCTTGTTAGTTAGTATGATCTTAATGGCTTAGGGGAAAAAGGGTTCCCATAGGGAGCACTTGGGGAAAATAAATGAATACATTAGCAGTGCTTGCTTCTGAGTAGAAAAATAATAGTGTATTGTTTCCATCATGATTTTGCTATCTGCTTGGTGAGACTTTTTTTCCTCAGTTGCTAAGCTTGAACTCAGGACCTGGCCACTGTCTGAGCCTCTCTTTGCTCTTGGCTAGTCAGGAACCTGAGATCTGAGGGATCCTGGTTTGAATCCAGCCTGGGCAGGAAAGCTCATGAGACTCTTTATCTCTAAACACTAGAAAACCAAAAGTGGTGCTGTGGTTCAAGTGGTAGAACACTAGCCTTGAGCTGAAGAGCTGTGATACAGCACCTAGGTCCAGAGTTCAAGCCCCACGACCAACAAAAAACAAATAGGGGCTGGGAAGGTTGCTCAGTGGTAGAGTGCTTGCCTTGCATTCATGAGGCCCTGGGCTCAATTCCTCAGCACCACATAAGCAAAAAAGAAAAAAGCTGGAAATGGTGCTGTGGCTCAAGTGGTAGAGCGCTAGCCTTGAGCTGAAGAGCTGAGGGACAGCGCCCAGGCCCAGAGTTCAAAACAACAACAACAAAAAACCAGCCAGGCACAGATGGCTCATTCCTATAATCCTAGCTACTCAGGAGGCTGAGATCTGAGGATTGCAGTTCAGAGCCAGCCCAAACAGACAGATCCTGAGACTCTTAATCTCCAGTTAAGCCCAAAACATCTGGAAGTAGAACTGTGCTCAAATGGTAGCGTGCTTGCCTAGACCAAAAAAGTTCAGGGACAGAGCCCCAACCCTGGGTTCAAGCCCCAGGACCAGCACCAAAAAACAAACAAACACGCACCAATAACAAAAACCAGAAAGTAAGGCTGTGAAGATATCCGGATGGTTAGATATAGTTTGCTGGCAATGGAGTCATCTGCTTCCCAGTTTACATGGGGATTTCCAGGTTTTATCCTCTGCAGACAGTCCCAACACAAGAGAAAGGGTGGTGGCTCAGGGAATCCTTAAAGTTGTGTGTGTGTGTGTGTGTGTTTTTACGCATGTGTACATGTGTGTAGTTGTGTACACACATGCATGTGTATGCACCAGTCCTGGGGTTTGAACTCTGGGCCTGGGCGCTATCCCTCAGCTCTTCAGCTCAAAGGTAATGCCCTACCACTTGAGCCACAGCGTCACATCTGGCTTTTTTCTGGTTTTAAGAATCGAACCCAGGACCTTCATGCATGCGAGGCAAGCACTCTACCACTGAGCCACCTTCCCAGCCCATCCATGAGCTTTTTTTGTTTGTTTTTTGCTCAGTGCTAGCACTCTACCACTTGAGCCACAGTGCTACTTCTGGTTAATTGGAGATAAGAATCTCACAGACTGCTGGGCGCTGGTGGCTCACGCCTGTAATCCTAGCTACTCAGGAGGCTGAGATCTGAGGATCTCGGTTCAAAGCCAGCCCGGGCAGGAGAAACCGTGAGACTCCTATCTCCAATAAACCACCAGAAAACCGGAAGTGGCGCTGTAGCTCAAGTGGTAGAGCGCTCGCCTTGAGCTGAAGAGCTGAGGGACAGCGCCCAGGCCCAGAGTTCAAGCCCCACGGCAGACAAAAACAAACAAACAAAAAAAAAGAATCTCACAGATTTTTTCTTCCCTGGCTGGCTTAGAACCTTGATCCTCAGATCTCAGCCTCCTTAGTTGCTAGAATGACAGGTGTGAGCTACTAGTGCCCTGGCTTATCAAAGGATATTTAGGAAGGTGAATGACTCAGAATGTCCCCCCAGTAGGAAGCACCCCTCTGGCCCTGTCCCTCCCCCAGTGTACCAGAGACAGTCCCCCCCAGATCTGGCACCCTCCCCAGCTTCCTGCTTTGGGGCTCCCCACAGAACTGCTGGTGACAGAGGCTGCCCATGTGCGCATGCTGCGTGTGCTACACGATCTCTTCTACCAGCCCATGGCGGATGGGGGCTTCTTCCCCCTGGAGGAGCTACAGAACATCTTCCCCAGCCTGGATGAGCTCATCGAGGTGCACTGTGAGTTCTGGGCTGAGTCCCTCCTGCTCCCTCCTTTTGTGTGTGTGTGTGTGTGTGTGTGTCAGTCATAGGGCTTGAACTCAGGACCTGGGTGTTGTCCCAGACCTTTTTCACTCACAGCTAGTGCTTTACCACTTGAGCCACAGCTCTACTAGTAGTTTAGTGGAGGTAAGAGTCTCATAGACTTTCCTGCCTAGCCTGGCTTCAAACCTGGATCCTCAGATCTCAGCCTCCTGAATAATTAGGATTATAGATGTGAGTCACCAGCCTCTAGTCAGCTCCCTCCTTTATGCCTCCCTAGACCCAAAGCTCAGCAGCCTCTGTTCCAGGGACCTCCCATTCCTGTCCCCATGTGCTCATTGTCCCTAAGGAGCAGACCGATGCCTGCAGCCAGGTTCAGACAATCCTCTCGGGGGGGCCCCCACCAAACACCCCTTTTCCTTAAACCCCTCCCCCAGCTTTGTTCCTGGACCGCCTGATGAAAAGGAGACAGGAGAGTGGCTACCTCATCGAGGAGATCGGAGACGTGCTGCTGGCCCGGGTGAGGATGCCCGCGCTGCCCGGCCCCCTCCCCCTCCCAGGCAGGGGTGCGCCAGGCCTGGCCTAGTTGAGGCTTCCATCTCTGTTTGAGGCAATGTTCCTGCTAATCCCACCTGAGACCTTGCCTGGCTTGACTCTCTCTAGTTTGATGGTGCCGAGGGCTCATGGTTCCAGAAGATCTCCTCCCGCTTCTGCAGCCGACAGTCATTCGCCTTGGAGCAGCTCAAAGCCAAACAGCGCAAGGAGCCTCGATTCTCCGCCTTTGTGCAGGTGAGGAGGCAGGAGCAGGTTTTGGGGTCCTCGGGAGGATGGCTGGGTCTGGACCCTTGGGTCTGAGGGAGGATGCTGGGTCTGGGGAAGGAGGTTGGGGGCTGGACCCCCTGAGTCTAAGGGAAAGGGGCTTGGGCCAGGATTCCCTGGGTCTGAGGGAAGAGGCTAGGCCTGGACCCCTGGGTCTGAGAGAGGAAGACTGGGATCTAGATTTCTGGGTCTGAGGGACGAGAACTGGGGCCTGGACTTGTGAGGGTGGAGGGCCTAAAGCTGGGGTCTTGGATCCTGGGGGACTGAGGGGCTGAAGTCCTGGCCTTGGGCCCCCAACACTGCTGTCCCCTCAGGAGGCAGAAAGCCGCCCACGCTGCCGCCGCCTGCAGCTGAAGGACATGATCCCCACAGAGATGCAGCGGCTGACCAAGTACCCCCTGCTGCTGCAGAGCATCGGGCAGAACACAGGTACTGGCCTGACACCGCCCCCCACTCCCCCCCACCCCAGCATGGCCTCCCATGGAGGGTGGAGGTTCACCCTGGCTGGCCTCTCCCTTGCCCACAGAGGAGCCGGCAGAACGGGAGAAAGTGGAGCTGGCCGCCAAGTGCTGCCGAGAAATCCTCCACCATGTCAACCAGGCTGTTCGTGACATGGAGGACCTGCTGGTGAGCTGGGCCTCAGCAGCTGGGCCCGGGCTGGGCGCGCTGGCTCCCTCCTGCCGTCCTAGCTCCTCAGGAGGCTGAGCTCTGGGTCCTGCCAAGTTACTCTTGGCTCTTGACCTCTTTGGGGAGTTACTGAGGTTGTACCCCATGCTTGACTTGTTTCTGTGACCCTCCCGTCTCTGGCAGAGGCTCAAGGATTTCCAGCGGCGCCTAGATTTGTCCCACATTCGGCAGAGCAGCGACCCCATGCTGAGCGAGTTCAAGGTGGGCTCTGTGGTGCCCCCCCCCCCCATGGCCTGTTCTGTTCCTACTGACAGAAAGAGGCTCTGATTCCACCCTGCTGCTGGCCCCAAACTCCTGTCTGTCCCCCACCTGTGGTGCCTGCTGCCCTCCTTTCCCTCCTTCCCTCCCCTCTGCTGACCATGGCTCCCTCCTGCCCCAGAACCTGGACATCACCAAGAAAAAGCTGATCCATGAGGGCCCGCTAACGTGGCGTGTGACCAAGGAGAAGGCTGTGGGTGAGTGCCCAGGTGGGGCGGGGCAGGGCAGGAGGCCAGTGAGTGGGATGTGGGGAGCGACGTGAGCACCCACCGGCCTCACCCCACAGAGGTCCACGTGCTCCTGCTGGATGACCTGCTGCTGCTGCTCCAGCGCCAGGACGAGCGGCTGCTACTCAAGTCTCACAGCCGGACACTGACGCCTACCCCCGACGGCAAGACCATGCTGCGGCCCGTGCTGCGGCTCACCTCTGCCATGACCCGGGAGGTGGCCACTGGTCAGTGTGCCGCAGGCTGGCAGGGGGCGGCGCACCTGTGCAGGGCTGGGGTCCCTCTAGCAGTCGGGATGCGCACTCGGGGGAAGCAGGGAGCCAAAGGGGCCCAGCGACCAAGAAGTTGGCCCAGGCTCTGGTGGCTCCTGCCCTGTCATCCTAGCTACTCAAGAGGCTGAGATCTGAGGAGTGTAGTTCAAAGCCAGCCTGGGCAGGAAAGTCCATGAGACCTTCATCTCCAATGGGCCATCAAAAAAAAAAAAAAGCCAGAAAAAAAAAAAAAAAAAAGCCAGAAATAGAAGCCATGGCTCAAGGGATAGAGTGCCAGCCTTGAGTAAAAAAGTTCTCAGGGGGCTGGGAAGGTGGCTCAGTGGTAGAGCGCTTGCCTTGCATGCATGAGGCCCTGGGTTCGATTCCTCAGCACCACATGAGCAAAAAGAAAAAAGCTGGAAGTGGCGCTGTGGCTCAAGTGGTAGAGCGCTAGCCTTGAGCTGAAGAGCTGAGGGACAGCGCCCAGCCCCATGACCGGACCCCCCCCCCAAAAAAAAAAGTTCTCAGGCACTGAGTTCAAGCCCCAGGACTGGCACAGGAAAAATGTTGCCCTGCAGCTGTGGACAGGAGTGGGCGGGGGGGGGGGAGAGGTGGGGCAGCAGTTAGCATGGGGCTGGGGGAGAACACGGGGCCCAGGGAGGGTGCATTGCGTCATTGCCTCTCAGGGGCCTCCCAGCCTCTAGCTTGTGCCCAGGGACTGGCACGCAGGGAGTAGGAGGGGCCTTCCTGGCTGTGAGCCCCATCTCCCCCTCCCCCTGCAGATCACAAAGCCTTCTATGTCATTTTCACCTGGGACCAGGAAGCCCAGATATATGAGCTGGTGGCACAGTCTGTGTCAGAGCGGACAAAGTAAGAGGGATCCTTAAGGGCAGATGGGGTGGGAGGTCCTTGCCTGGCTGGTGGGGAGGGGGCGCGGAGGAAGCTGACTGCCCTGAGCCCATGACCTGTCTCCCCAGTTGGTGTGCCCTCATCACAGAGACTGCTGGATCCCTGAAAGTCCCAGCCCCTGCCAACCGCCTCAAGCCTCCCCGGCCCAGCCCAAGCAGGTGAGGGGGCAGACACCTGGAGACCGGTCCGGGTATCCATGGCAACCAAGCTCAGTGTGCCTGTGTGCCCGACCCATCAGGGCCTCTGTCTCCTAGCTCCACACACCCCCAGCCCCTGCCAACCCCCAGAGCCAGGGGCATGGGGTCACCCAGCACTTCCTCCTTCTAGCACCCGAGAAACCCTGCTCAGCAGCTCCGAGAATGGCAACGGTGGTGGCCGAGACATGCCTCCAGCAGAGGGTGAGTCAGGAGGGGTACGGGGGTGCTCTGGGTTGATGGGGGAAACATCCAGGATCTGAGCACCCTCTCTGTTCCCCAACCAGCCCAGACTGAGAGAGCTCTCAGAGACCTTCTGCCCTTCTGCAGACCCGGTGCCGAAGGCCAGCTCGCTGTCACAGCCCTCCAGAAAGGTAGCATAACCCCCATCCTCCAGGACCACCAAACATGCCCAGACCCTGTTCGCACTGTGTGTGTGTGCGCGCGCGTGTGTGTATACACAGGCGTGTGCCAGTACTGGGGCTTGAATTCAGGGCTGGGCACTGCCCCTTAGCTTTTTCTACTCAAGGCTGATGCTCTACCACTTGAACCACAGCAATATTTCCATGGTTTTGGTATTTAAGCCCTGACTTGCTTTGAACCTGATCTTCAGATCACAGCCTCCTGAGTACTAGCTAGGATGACAGGCAGGAGCCACTGGTGCCCAGCAAGACTTGAAAACCCACGTTTCTACCCCATCTACACCCAAGTTCCTCTTTGTGCTGCAGCTGCCCTCTGCCCCCCCCCACGCCTTCCATCTCCAGCCTCCCCTGCACCCCTTTTTAAACCTCTAAACTCCAGCCCAGGGCGCTGCATCTCATAACTGCTCCTCCCCCCCGCCCCCCCCCCAGTGCTGGCCCTGAAGCAGCTCCTGTTGCCTGCGGAGGAAGACCGTGGGGCGGGGCCTCCCGGAGAAGGGGACGGGGTGCCAGGTGGTGGTCCCCTGGGACCTGCACAGACCCAGGAAGTTCAGGAGCACCTGCTCAGCTTAGAGGAAGCCCTAAAGCAGCTGGAGGTGTGACTGGTGGCGGACCCGGGTATGGCTGAGGCGGGAAGACAGCGCCCCCTCTTAGCCATAACCTCGTCTTCCTCCCTGACCAGGAGTTAGAAGAGGAACTCTGCCGCCTGCGGCCCCTCCTGTCTCAGCTCGGGGGGAACCCTGTCCCCCAGTCTAGCTGCACTTGAGGTCTCTGCCCTGGCAGGTGAGTGGGTGGAGGGGGCTGGGCGGCTGCCCCTTGAGGGGACAGTGGCTGTGTCTGTTCCATCTCACCCCTGCCCCCTCCGCCTCCTGCTTCGTCTGCTCCTCTCTCCACCCCCAGGCCTTCCGCCAAGAGGAGAGAAACGAAGGAGAAGACGTGAGGGCCCCCCATCCCAAAGCAACTGCAGCATCACCTACCCCAAGGGCCGGAGAGGGAGCCAAGATACCAAGGCCACAGCCTGGGGGCTGCCCCCCTGCGGGGTCCCTGCTCCTCCCCCTCCCCTGCCTTCTCTCCTCATTTTTCTGCTTGGGGGGGACTCAGGGCTTCACTGAAGGGGCATCGCTGGGACCCCTCCCCTTTTCCTGGGCCATCTCAGTATTGCCTGTTGGGGGACACCCTCCCACTCCCCCCCACCAAGTGCCTTTACTCTTGTGGGGTTTTTTTTGTTGGTTTTTTTTTTTTGGTACCCTGGAGGTTTATTTTTAATATATATTATCTAAGGACCCACGGTCTGTGTGTGCGTCAGTGCGCCCCCGTCTGGGGCCGAATGGCTGAACATGAATTATTACTCCCAGATGCTGCCATCCCCATCCTCTGCCCCCCCCCCCCCATAATCATCTGAAATTCTGGGCATCTCTCACATCTCACTCTTTTATTTTTGTAATAAACTCTCTGGTGGTGGCTGCCGGGGTTGGGGGAGCTGGTGGGGAGGGGGCCCCTCTGGGCAGGGGCTGGGGGCGGGGTTATTGCTCTGAGCCCCCTGTCCCCAGGGGGGCCTGTGTGGGAAGGGGCTGGAGATGGGGACACGCAAACACATAGGTCACAGCACAGGGTGGACGGAGGAGGCTGGGCGCCATATTGCACTTGGAGAGTGGGGCCAGGCGGGGACCCCCCTCAAACTGGAACCTAGGGAGGAGGCCGGAGGCCATCGTGTTCCGGGGCTGGGGAAGACGGAGGGTGCCGAGGGCTGGTCCTGCACCCAGGGCTGGTGTTGGGGGCAGACTTGGACAGAAGAGGTTGTGCGGGTGGTCCTCACCTCCTCGAATCCATTGCCTCCCCGGGTCTCAGCTGCCAGCCCCTCCTTTGCCCACCTCAGCTTTGGGGGGCACTGGGAGGCCTTCATCACCTTCGCTATCTGAGCTGCAGCCGCTCACGTCGGTAATCTCCAGCTCCGAGTCGCTGTCCTCCTTCCCACCCAGCGTGGCCTCGGGGCCCCCGGCCCCAGGCAGTGCCAGGCGAGGAGCCACTGCCAGGCCTGAGGGGCGCTCGGGACCCAGGCCCTCCCCTGTGGCGGCCAGCAAGGGTGCGGCCGTGGGACTCCCCCCTGCCCCCACAGAGGGCAGGTGGCCCAGGGAACCCAGGGGGTTGGGGTAGAAGTGAGGGGGGTAGAGCGAAGGGGACAGCTTGGGGAAGGGGCCCGTGAGGTACGGGTTAAAGTTCCAGGGGTACTCTGGGAAGGTGCGGCCGTAAGGACCCAGCAGTCCGGGTGGCTTGGAATAGCCAGTGGCACCTGGGGGACATGGGGGGGAGGGCTGAGCCATGCACTGTGGGGTGCTCTATGTCGGGGCCCCTCCCCCCATGCCCTCCTCACATTGTGTATCTCCCACTTTTTTTGGGGGGGTCAGTTGTGGGGCTTGATCTTAGCCTGGGCGCTGTCCCTGAGCTCTTTCACTAAAGGCGAGCGCTCTACCACTTCTAGCCACAGCACCACCTCTGGTTTTCTGGTGGCTCCTTGGAAATAAGAGTCTCACAGACTTTCCTGCCCTGGCTGGCTTCGAACTGTGATCCTCAGATCTCAGCTGGGATTACAGGCTTGAGCACCCGGCTGTGTCTCCCACTTTTACATGGCTCTCCCCCCTGGTCTCCCCTTCCCTTAGTGCCCCTGAACCCTTCTTCCGATTTGTCCTCCTCCCATTTGGCTTTCAAACACATACTCCTTGCACACTGCCTGGCCCTGAGCCCCCTCCACCCCACTGGATGTCCCCCATCTCTCCGCTCCCACACAATCAGGCCCTTACCAGAGCCCAGGAACGGGAAGGGGCTGTCCAGACGCAGTTTATCCGTCTCGGGAGTGAACAGGGGTGTCCTGGTTCCCGGCTCTCCCAGGCGTGGGGCAGAGAAGAGGGTCTGCAGGGCCTAGAGAGGAGTGGAATGGGAGATGGCGCCGTTAAGACAGCACCCCCTCTCCCAGGGGACTCATGGTTAAGGGGGGGATACCAGGCACCCCATATTCAGTTCTGGGAGCCAGGTATCTAAACTCACCTCTGGGGTGAGGGGAGGCGCATCTGGCCCAGGCCCCCCTCCAAAGGGGCCGGGGGTCAGCAAGAGCGGGGAGCCGGTGGCGGCAGCCGCCACATCCAGCAGTGGGTAGTTGACCAGCACGACCTTGCTAAAGTTGAACTTGTACGTGAACCTCTTGCCTTTGGTCTTGTGCAGGATGCGTTTATTGTAGTAGTAACTGTGGGGACAGAGTGAGGGCATGCTGGGGAAGGCCGGGGAGCCCCAGGGACACTGAGGCAGGGCTCCAAAGCTCAGGGCTTGGCTCCTTCCAGCCTCCCATTCACGAGTCATCATAATAGCCACCCTATTGAGCCCTATGCTTTGGGGTGCACTGGGAGGCAGTCCCAGCATGTGGGGCAGGGGCAGGGGCGATGAAGGTGAGGTGTCCCGGGCCTGCAGTGCACACCCCCCCTTCACCATAGGGTCCCGCAGCGCACGCCCCCCACCGCAGGGCCCACAGCGCACACACCCCCCCTCACTACAGGGCCTGCAGCGCACGCCCCCCCCCCCCTCACCGCAGAGCCCGGCTCAGCTTGTCGTAGTTCATGTGGGGCTTGCACTTGCGGATGCCCCAGAGGCGGGCGACCTCATCCGGGTCCTTGATGACAAATTCCCCGTAGTCCCCCTGCCAGGCGATGACGCCCTGGTATTCCTCCTTCTGCAGCAGCTCAAGGATAAAGTGCCACAGCTGGATCTGCCGGGAGCCAGGGGATGACTCCGGCTTGTAGGCCCAATCCGGGAAGGCAAACCCTGAGGACGAGAAACCGGGAAGCATGGCCTAGGGGGTCAGGAGGCCAGGATGGGGGGCTCCCCAGCCCTGCCCTGCTGTGTCTAGTCCCCCGATTGTCCAGACAGCGGGACAGGACCCCCAGGCTTGGCATATAGGAGTGGGGGGGCTGGTTTCCTGCAGGTGGCCTGTAGGAAGCAGCAAGCAGGAAGGGCACCTCTGGGCAGCAGTAGACCTTCTCTTCCCTCTGCTACTGGCTCGCTTAGGAAGGCCTCTGGAGTCTCACTGACTCCTCTGCTCCCCATCCTGTTCCCCCCATTCCCTGAGGCCCCCACAGGCCCCAGCATGTGCACACATCTCTGAGCCCTGTACATTGTGCCCTTCACAACCCATTCCCCCACCCCCACTCCACGCCTCTGCTCCAGTCTATAGACAACTGTCCAGGGGGAGTGTGTACCGGTGTGTGTGTGCACAGACACACACCAGTCCACTGCACAACAGACACCCAGCCACATGACACGGTAGGACACACACCGAGGGTCATTGAGAGAGATCAAAGTCCCAGCACCCAGGATCACACAGCACCACATGCTCCAGACCCCGTCCCCTTTCGCCCCTGGGGACTGGGGCCCACCAACACAGTTGCGTGACAAGACACGGGAGCCCAAAGGCCCCACGGACACCCAGTGTGGAGACAAAGCGGCAGCAGGACACACGCCCCCCCAGAGACAGCACAGCCAGGGTGCCACAGTGCGACAGCACAGCCTCCCACCCTCCATCCACAGGCACACGCGTGTCAACACAGCCCACGCACACTGACCCAGCGCACCCTGAGCGGGGCTTCCTGACCCTGCTGCCCAGGCTCTAGAACTAGGCATAAATGCAAAGGGAAAGGGGACTCAGCCAAGACCCTGGGGCACACACCTGTTCGTCACCATGCCCAGACCAGAAAGGGGAGAGAAACAGAAGGGGCCTGGGGAGGACCCACATACATGAAGACGGCACTGAGCTAGAAGATGGCGGGGGGGGGGGCCTGGGCCCTCTTGTTGGGCAGCCCTTTCTGGCTTCCAGGGGTTTCAGAGCTGGGGTCCCAGCCGGGCTGCTTGGTGTGTAAGCGGGTGCTGATGCTAGGTAGGATCCCCTTGGGAGGGAGAAATTTTAACTCCTAGTTCTTTATTTCACACCCCAAAAACATGGCTTCCCAAGAAACCCACACATATAGAAAGCCAAGTTGACAACATGAAACCCAACTCAGAACAAACATGGTCCTCAATTGTGAGGGTACCCTGCTTGGTAGAGAGAGGGTCCACCCCGGTATTCTACATACATGGCTGAAACCGGCCTGGCCCCCAACACAGAGGCCAGGGATTCATCCACTGTCCCCCCAATGCATCAAGACCCCTGTCAGGAAAACTACACGCTCCTTCACCCCTCTGAGTCAGGGACACACGAACGTGCACACACACACACACACACACACACACACACACAGGCTCCAGCCTAAACACCCTCAGATTGCCTGGGCAGCACACGGACACACACAAGCAAGCACACAGCTCATGCATGCAAGCAGATGGCCCGTGCCTGCCCCGCGTGTTCCCTTGCACAAACACGAGAGGGGTACACACTTCCCAACGAGAGCCAAAGAGCCAGGCTCCCTCCTTCCCTGCCCCGCACTGAGGACAGGCTGCCACCGGTGGGACACGCAACCTCCACGCTGACCATCCTGCCCACAAAATCCCCAGTCCTGAACAAGCCATCCTTGCTTCCCTGGGCTCTGGCTGCCTGTCCATCTGTCCCTCTGTCCTTCCAGCCCTGGGCCCTGCCCTCTCTGTGAGCAGATCCTGGAATAGGTGTGCGGTGTGCGTGTGGCAGAGATGCTGGGGGACCCCAGCCCCCCTCCACACCTCACCCACCCTCCAAAAAAGACCTGCACGTCTCCTCAGTGGGCTGGGAAGTTTCGAGCTAAGTTTTTCCATGAAGGAGGCTTATTCAAGGGACTTTGATGGAAAGCAGAGGAGCAAGACACACACACAGGTGGATGGGGAGAGGAGAGAGAGAGAGAGAGATGGGGGGATCAGTTACCGGGGGTCCAGAGAGCCGGCAGAGCGGGTGGGGCGAAGAGAAGATCAGAGACGCAGCTACAGTCCATGGCGGCCGGGCCCTGCAGAGGCCAGGACAGACAGACAGACAGACACAGGACAGGACAGCAGGAGAGACAGACATGGATCAGCCAGCTGCTAGGGTTGTCCCCCTCTCCCAGAACTCCCACCCCCCAAATCCCTTCCCATTCCCGCCCCCCAAATCCCTTCCCATTCCCGCTGCTGTCCCCCTACAGAGTTCCCTCTGCCTGCTGGTCACCCCCTCCCAGTCTGTCCATCCGTCTGTCCAGCTGCAGCCTGAGCAATTGACCTTCCCTCTTCCCCGCAGGCTCGTCTCCTTCCTCGGGTCCTCCTCCGTCTCTAACCGGCTCTGCTCCTGGCGGGGTCCCGCTCACTCAGCTCTTACCACCGCCCGCCCCTCATCTTTCCTGCTATCTCCCCCTGCCTCGTGCCCGACCTCAGGGCTGGCCCCTGCTTTTCCACATCTCCCGTCTCCCCGCGTGGCTCTATGTGCCACTCGATTCCTACGCTCCCACCAAGAAACTCGCCCCCACCCCACTGACCCCCAGCGCTGTCTGCTCAGAGCTGGCCACCTGCAGACCAGGACCAGAGGATGGGGTGGGGCAGAGCCCGGGTCCTCCCTGCCCTCAGCTCCAGCCTGAGTCGAGTCCGCACACCCCTCACCTAGCCGCCAACCTGCGGCTCGGGCTCACCCCGGACTTCCCAACTCCCGCCACTGCGATGATCTGGTTTCCCCCTCGGACTCTCCTCCCACTTGGCTCTGCCTTCCCCCCTCGGACAGCCATTCCCCTTGGATCCCCCCAATTCAGACACCATTCCCCCGGGGTCTGCCTCCCCCATCAGACGTCCACTCCATTCTGGTTACCTCCTACCCCTCTCACCCCACACCCCTCAAGACACCCCATGCACCCCCAGACCTAGATCCCTCAGTCCTCTGACTTCTTCAGACACCCCATCCTTAGGGCCACCCAAACCCACCCCTTAGGTTCCCCCCAGCTCCCAAGACCTCACCTTGGGGACACCCACGTTCCCCTCCCTGTCTCCCCCAAACACCCCAACTCAGCTTCCTTCCTCAGGCCCACATCTGCCTCCTGAGGTCTGGGGGGGGGGAGTCCCACCTCCCACAGCCTTCCCACCCCACCCCTGCCTCTCACCATCACCTGCTACTCCCTCCACACCCCTTTCCTGGTCCCTCCTCCACCTGGCGGGTCTCTCCCCATCTCCATCCTTCAGTCTCTTCCTGAGTCTCTGCTGCTCCCCTCCACCCCTTCTCTTCTCCCTGCCTCTCCCCCGTCCCCCCCCCCCGTCTCTTCCCCTCTCGGCCCCACCTCCCCAATTTGTCTCTCAAGTCTCTCTCAGCTTTCCCTTTGTCTCTGTCTCTCTCCCTCCCCCTCTCCCCTTCCTCCATCTCCCCACCCATCCCGTCTCTCACTCCTGTAGTCTCTCCCTTCTCCTCTCCCCAGCTCTCCCTCCCTCCCCACCTCTCTCCCACCTCCCTCTCTCCCGGCCTCCTCCCCGGGTTCCCCCCTCCTTCCTCCTGCCCCCACCCCCTCCCCTTGGCCCCTCTCATTTCCGTGTTGGTTTTGATTTCTCTTCCCAACGCTTTCAACTCCCCGCCGCCTCCTCCGGACACGTTATAACGAGGAGCCGTGGGATCGGCGCTCGGGGCCCTGCTCCCACGCTCCCCCCCTTGCCACTGCCGCGTGAGCGAGCCGGGGATCTCTGCGGCTCTGTGCCTGCCCCCCACCCCACCCGCCTGGGTCCCGAGTCAGTTCAGTCCCCCCCCCCAACCCTGTCCCACCCAGCCACTGCCGCTGTTTCCACCCTAGACCACCGCTCCCAGCCTGGGTGTCTGTCCCCGCGTCTGTCTGCGCATCCTCCTGTCTTTGGTTCTCCGCAGGGTTTGCCTGCTTCCCCATCTCCACTTCCCTGTTTCCACTTTGGGCAAAGTCTCTGTCCCTGTCTCTGTCCCCTCCCTACCCCATCCCATCTCCAAGTCTGTGTCTCTGGGTCTCTGCTTCAGTCCCAGTGTCCCTCTCTTGGGGTCCTTTTGATCTTGCCCTGCCCCTGGCGCCCCCCTAGCCCCATTGATCGCCAATCGACCCATGGAAGAAGCCAGGGCCTGTGGCCCGGGGCTGTAAGGTCCAGGCAGGGGCCAGGTAGGACGGGGTGGCTGGATGGATGGACAGACAGCCGCAGCACCAGTGGTTGCAGAGGGGAGCAGCATAGCCCCCCCTCCCCGCTGGCCGGCCGCATGGTGCAGATGGGGACTCCGGGCAAGCTTTAATTTTTAATTTTATTTTGCTTCCTCCACTCCCCCCCTCGCCCCCATCTCCACCGCCCGCAGCCACGGCTTGGAATGTGTGTGTGTGTGTGTGTGTGTGTGTGTGTGCGCGCGCGCGCACGCGCGTGCGCACACACATGCATGTAAGGCAGCCGGGTGGAGAGGAGCTGGCTTTTTTGCTTCTTGTCAAGCTCAATCACACAGACCCACACCAACCTAGGCACACCCCGTACCCCAAGTGATCCACACCCTGCCTGCTCACACCCATGCACACATCCACACAAGCTCATGTGCCCCGCCACTGTCAAGCAACATGGAACTACAGACCCAGAGAAACAAAGTCAGACTCACCACCCCAAAGTCAACCACACAAAACACACCACCGGCACACACAACTGTGGGCCCTGCATCTGTAAATCACACACCCCAAAACGGTCATGTACAATGTGACAGTCAGTCACACAGAAAGACACACAATTGGACCCAGAGACACAAGACACCAACTCAGCCTCACACAGAAACAAAGACCCACAATCACAAATCCCAGACTTTCTCTCTCCCTCTCTCTCACACACACACACATACACAAAGGCTCACAGTCCAATACAGAAGCACACACAGGACACCCAATCACACACAGAGACAAGATCACACAGAAACAGACAAATCCCCGAGACCTTCGGCCACCCACACCCATAGTCATCTGCAGAGATGGAGAGACACACAACACAGCCAGCCACAACCAGACAGCAAACTCGTGGAGGTGGCCTCATTCACACACATATTCACATACACTCATACACTCACATACACGCACTCACACACACACATACATACACACTTGCTTCTCCAGGACAAGGCTTGGTTGAGAGGTTAGCTATACTCAAAAGCAACCCCACCCAAGTCCCCGCTGCTCCTGTCACCATCTGTCCCTCTGTCTGTCCATCCATCTGTCCATCCATCCTCAGCCTTCTCAAGCATGGCTCTCCACATGCACATGTGTCTGACTCATGCATGTGTGTGTGTAAAACGTGCACCCATCTCAGACCTTCTTCTGTGGCTACCTTAGCACACTCTAGCTGTCAGCATCTATCTGTCTGTCTGTCTCTGAAAGTCTCCCTCTCTGTGTGTCTCCGTTTCTGTCTCTAGGCACCTCTGTCTGTCCCACCGTGTCTCTGGGGGTCCCTCTGTTTTCCTGCTCCCTCTCTGCCTGTCTCCCCCTTCTGCCTCCCCCTCTCCCCCCACCCCCCACAACCCCCCTGGGCTGGGGTTTAACCAGTTGTTTTGATTTCTCTAAGCTGTGCTGGACGCCTCCGGAGCCGCCTCGGGCCTCACACCGCCCCCAGCCCCTTCATCCCTCACCGGGCCCCGTCCCCACCCCCCTTAACACAGTCTGCACAAGTGGAATGAAAATTGATTTTTTTTTTAAATTTCATATCTTCTCCGGGGCTCTGTCTAAAGAGGAGAGAGACGCAGTCCAAGACCCCTCTCCCACTGCTGCCCCCGCGCACATGCGCATGAGCACACGCACGGGCACACACGCACAGGCACACTCACACGCACACCCAGCACAGACACACTCAGAGTCCAGGTTCTCCAGCCTCCTCAGGCCCCGTACAGGACGCAGCCATGCACATGGCCCTCAATGGGCCTGGCACACCCCAGGGTCATAGGGTGCCATGCTGCCCACCCTGTCCTGTCCCGCCAGGTGGGCGTGTGACCCATGCTGACTATGTGCGACTGCAGCTCCACCCATGCTGCTGCTGCGTCCATCTGTCCTGCTGGGCCTGTTCCCCTCCCCCCACCCCGCCCCACCCCACGCAGTGCCTGACCACGCCCACCCATGCCACTCTGTGCTGCCTGGCCCAGAGAGAGACCCGTGCCTGGGGTACACGCAGATCATGCCACACTGTACCATACCACACATGCAGCACACCACGCCACATGCCACACACCACACACCACACAGTGTCATACGCCACACCCCAGAGCACACCACACACATCAGCCCCACACCATGTTCACACATCAGCACCTACTGCACATCACACACACACACACACACACCATGTACACGCCACACAGAGACACAGCAACACCCAGACACAACACACACAAATACCAGACAACACCCCACACGCACACCACATACTGCACATTGCACACTGCACACACAGCCCCTCCTAACCCTCATGTGGGCACACAAGACACAGGAACTGCAATACAGTTGCCCCTAACACACACACACACACACACACACACACACACACCGTGACCAAACCTAGTGTCCACCCACCATCACAGAACTGGGCACAAACTCATACAAGCTTCCCCCAGCCACGCATGAAGCCACGCGAGACTCCATTGCACAACACACACACACATACACAATCAGCATCTGTACCCAGCCCAGATCCCAAGACAACACCCTGCCACTAAGTTTCCCAGACAAGTGGGGGTCTGACACAGGCTTGGGGGTCCCCCTGGCTGGTCCCTTACTCCACACTTACCAGCCTGGCTCCTGGGGTGCACTCAGGCCGCACCTGCTTCTCTCTCCTCACCCTTAAGGTCATGGCTGCCACTCGGCCCACAAACACCACACCCGGCTCAGCCCTGGAGCGCTGGACTGTCGCACTAGATCACACGGCTGAGCACCACGTGGGTTCCACGGACAGGACACGCGTGGCTTATGCAGCCCCACGGCCTGACACATCCACACCTAGTCCCCTGTGCCCGGGATCCTGCACACACCGACACAAGCCACACTCACACAACTGTGACCCAAATCACACAGACACACAGGCAGGGACCTCAGCAGAGACTACCTTAGGTAGGATAAACAGGGGGACAGGCTGACCCCCCGAAGGGGGGGTGTTCCCTTGGGCCTAGAAGAGGTGTCCTGACACCAGGTGTGAGGGGGGTAGCTAGTGGCTGGAGCCCCCCGCCCTCCCTCCTCCTGTCTCTGTCTCCTGTGTCTCTGTCTCTCTGGGTCTCTTTCTCCCTCTGGGAGTTCCAGTCTCTGCCTTGGAGGCCCAGGGCTGCGGCCGCATGTGAAACAGTATCAGTGTATGTGGAGGGGGGGCGTGAGGGAGCGTCCCCAGGGAGGTGGGAGCCGCAGTGCCACGCACCCCGCCTACCAAACAGCATGGGGAGGGAGGGGAGAGGGAGGCCAAGGCGCCATGGGCTCCAGCTGCGGATCCCCACACACTGACTGCCAGCCCAGAGCCACTCTCCCTGCAGACACCCACATTACTAGAAGAGGCTGGGGCAGGGGAGGGACACCTAGAGAGGAGGAAAGGACACACACACACATGCAGAGGGAGATAAGGGTGGGGGCAGAGACAGGGAGACACACAGAGATGACACTGAGAGACAAAGAGGCAGGAGAGATGTGAATTGGGGGGGGGGACCAGAAAAGGGGGAGAGAGTGGAGAGGCTGAGACAAAGTAAATTAGAGTCAGAGGTCTCAGGCAGGGAGCAAGGGCGCACCACAGACCCCGGGTCACAAAGGAGGCAGCGGAGGGGGCAGAGATGCGGAAAATTGAGGGATTAGGTCCCAAGCAAGAAGTGGATGAAGGAGAGTCGAGGCGGTAAGAGGGGGAGCCCAGAAAAAAAAAAGAACAGCCATGCGGATTCATGGTCTCCATCTGTCATCAGCCCACCTCACCCAGCTTCTATCCTGAGAGCCTGTGTCCCCTGGGGACATGGCAGCTCCCAAAGCTACCTTCCACCTGTCCTGGCTCTCCTCCCCTCCTCCTGGGCCATCCCTGGGCCCCATCTTCACAACCTCTACCCCAGCTTCGGTCCCACCTATAGTCTCAGCCTACTTCCTGGGCCCCAAGCCCTCCATGACAGAGTGATGGCTGCCTGGGGGTGGGGAGGGCAGAGGGACAGGATGGTGAGGGAACGCTCAGCCAGTTTGAGAGCTCTTCTGGACCGACCAATCGCAAGGATTGGGAGCCTCTGTGTCCTGCTCCGGGGCTTGGCACCAAGTATGCACAGAAGGAAGACTGTCTGAGCAGAATCCAGATGAGACTGCGTGGCGGGGAAGCAGAGAAGCACACAGGGGCAGCAGGGCGAAGGCAGGTACAGCAGGGGGTGGAAGGGACAGAGACAAGAGAACATGAAGGGGGGAGGAACAGGACGGGGAGGGGGGCAGCATGGGGTGCCTGAGGGTCGGAGACAGAAACAGAATCCATGACTCAGAAGGGATGAGGGAAGGAGACGGCAGGGGGCAGAACTCTGGTGCCCAGGGCCAGTTGAGGGCTTTGGCCAGTTGTACCGGTGTTTTGGCTACTGGGGATCCCATAGGGCCAGGGTCCAGCCAGGCTGGGGGAGGCCCGGGGCTCCGGGGGCATCAGGCGCGGTGCTAATTCAGCGCCATCGATCAGGCGGGATGAGAGCAATAAATTATCGTGACAAGATGCAATCCTGGCCCGCACACTGCCGCCGAGGCGGATCGATGCCTGTCCCCAGCCCGAGCACGGGGGCCCAGGCCCGGGCTGCGCTGGCTGGCTGGGCCACCTCTCTCTCCATCCTTCCGATCACACACACACTTCCTCCCACTGGTGGCCGGGCCAGACCAGGAGGAGACCCACGGAAGAAATTCTACCCTGATCTTACCCGGACCCTCTCATTTCTCTCAGCACCCCCTCTTCATCACCACCTGTGAGCTAGGGATGGCTCTTGATGCCCATTTCACAGGTGTGGAAACAGGCTCAGACAGGGCAAGTGACTTAGCAAGTAAAACCTTGAACTTGAACACAGGCCAGGATGACTTTCAAGCCCTTGATAGCTCGACTGTCCGAGGAGAGAGCAAGGGGTAGAAGAGACAGACAATGGGATAGATTACAGAGCCCCAGTCAGAGATACAAAGAAAGACTCAAAGAAGCTGTATGTTGGTGGTTCACATGTACACTCCTAGCTACTCAGGAGGCTGAGATCTGAGGACTGCCAGGCCCCAGGCCAAAAATAAAAGTCTAAGAGAGAGTTTTACCTTCAATTAACCAACAAAAAAATCCAAAGGCGTGGAGGTGTGGCTCAAGTGGTAGAGCACCAGCCTTGAGTGAAAAAGCCAAGTGAGAGTGTGAGGCCCTGAGTTCAAGTCCAAGTACTGGCCCAAGAAAAAGAAATAAGAAATAGAACAAAGAGACAAGGACAGAGGAAGGAGGAGGAAGAGAGGACAGACAGAAGCAAAGGTGACCCCAGAGAAAAGAAACCAAGGTGAGGGCTGAGAAGGTGGCTTGGTGGTAGAGAGCTTACCTAGCATACATGAAGCACTTGATTCAATTCCTCAGTTCCACAAACACAGAAAGGCCAGAAATGGGACTGTGGCTCAAGTGGTAGAGTGCTAGAGAGGCTCAGGGACAGAGCCACCAGGCCCTGAGTTCAAGCCCCAGGACTGGCAAAAAAAGCAAAAAAGACACCAAGGTGGCCTTGGGGAACATGTAGAGAGAGATGGGGTGTCAGGAGGGGGATAGGGGACAGGTGGACTGAAGCTGTAGGCCCAGAAGACAATGGCTGTGAGAGGCAAACCTGTGAGCAGAAAGCTTCCTAGAGCAGAAGGTGGGCCTGGACACGGCAGGTGGTGGTGAAGATGCCCAATGGAGGTGGACAGGCGTGTCTGTAGGTTTGCAAGGTGGCCCGATGGGATGTGGCAGGGAAGGGGTGGGGTCTCCCAAGTCAGATGACCTGTGGTTGACAGCTTCCCAACAGTGTCCAGTTCCTGCGACCTCAGAGAAACCATTTGACCTCTCTGAGCTCCGTTTTCTCTCCTGGGGATGAGAAAGTCCCACGAAGGCGGGTGACAATGGGTGCCCTGTCGCAGAGACTCTTCTAGAAACCATCGCCTGCACCAGTGTGCACAGGGCCAGGCAGGTGTGATGAGATGAGGACATGGATGAGCAGGTAGGAGCAGCAGAAGCAGCAGCATCTACAGGTGGTGACAACCCTGGCCACCTGGGGCCGAGTGGGACTCCATGGTGGAGCACCTGCCTAGCGAGTACAAGGCCCTGAGTTCAAACCCCAGTGCTGCCAAAAGCAAAAAAAAAAAAAAAAAAATGAAAGTCTGGAGCTGGTGGCTCAACGCCTGTCATCCCAGCTACTCAGGAGACTGAGATCTGAAGATCATGGTTCAAAGCCAGCCCAGGCAAGGAAAATCCATGAGACTCTTATCTCCAATGAACCATCAAAAAACTGGAAGTGGAAACAGTGGCTCAAGTGGTAGAGTGTGAGCATCAAGTGAAAAAGCTCAGGGACAGCACCCAGGCTTTGAGTTCAAGCCCCAGGGCTGGCACAAAAACAGAAAGAAAAAGAAAAACAGAACTGGCGTGAGGCTCAGGGATCTGTGACCGGCGTTACTGCTACAGGTGGTGTCATTACAGCGCTGTGCACAGGGTGGGGCGGGCAGCTGGGAGCATGTACCTATGTACCATGTGTGTTTAAGGAGCCGGGCACTGGTGGCTCACGCCTGTCATCCTAGCTACTCAGGAGGCTGAGATCTGAGCATCATGGTTCAAAAGCCAGCCCAGGCAGGAAAGTCCATGAGACTCTTATCTCCAATAAACCACCAGAAAACCAGAAGTAGAAAGGGGCTCCCTGAGCAGATGGGTAACAAAGCCAGTCCCTGTGCCAAGGGCCAGGCATGTGGCATCTGCAGGTTTGGCTTCTTAAGGTGTGGCTAGCAGGAAATGGAGGGAAACAGAAGAGTTGAGAGCCAGGGGTTCACAAGATGTCCCCCATACTCAGGCAGAGTGAGGGTTACCTGGATGCTGAAGAGAAAAGGGAAAGAAGTAGAATGGGTGTTGTCTCTGGGGGCAGAGTTTGTGGCACTGGTGTCCTCTTTAGAGACAGGTTAGGAAGGCCTAAGCTGTTGGGAATCAGATGAAGAGGTGAAGGGTGCGGGGAGGGGGGTGGGTGGGAGGGGTCTGAGGGCTCAGGACTTATGAGCTGAAGAACTCAGTGGCTGTGTGGTGGAGAAGAGATAACTGAGGTAAACTGAAGAATGGGCTGGTGTGTGGAGGTGCTGGTATAATTGTGTGCGTGCACGTGCGTGTGCGTGCATACACACTTGAACTCAGGGCCTAAGGGTTGCTCCCTTAGGTGTTCTGCTCAACGCTGCTGCTCTACCACCTGAGCCACAACTCCACTTCTAGCTTTTTGGTGGCTCACTGGAGATAAGAGTCTCACAAACTTTCCTGCCCAGGCTGGCTTTGAACTGTGATCCTCAGATCTCAGCCTCATGAGTAGCTAGGATCACAGGTGTGAACCAGCATCAAGGCACTGGCGTGGCTTGAGAAAACAGGGCAAGAGGAAGGTATGGGAGAAGAAAGTGAACAGCCAGCCCCTGAAAGTGTGCAGGTGTGTGCAAGGACAGACACCCTGCCCAAGGATACATCAGTGAGAGTGTGCTATTCTGTAAGAGGTAGAGACAGGAGGCCTCAAACAGCCCAGCAGCACTGGTGACTCACACCTGTAATCCCAGCTATGCAGGAGGCTGAGATCTGAAGATCACAGTTTGAAGCCAAGAAAGTCCCCATGAGACTCTTTATCTCCAATGGATCCACCAGATCACAGGAAGTGGAGCTGTGGTTCAAAGAAGGTAGGGTGCTTACCTTGAGCAAAAGAGCTCAGGCCCTGAGTTCAAGACCCATGACTGACAAAAACCCAAACAAACATAAAAGGCATTAGACTGGGGGGAGTGGGTGGGGGGCAGAGGACTCTCAGGGGACCAGGGCTTGAAGGACACAGGGACAGGAGCAGATGCCCTGGGACCAGTGGGAAAAGCAAAGCAGGTACAGGTGACTTCCTGTGAAGGGAAGGGAGTGTGAGGGAAGAAGGCAGGAGGGGGGAGGGGGGAGCACCAAGGGAGGGAGGCAGTGCAGTGTGGACAAGAAGGGGGGGGAGCAGGGACAGGCTGTAACTGAGGACACAGGCTAGGAGCTACCTGTGAGTGTTGTGTGTGTGTGTGCGTGCCAGATACTAACCATCTGACAGGACATGCGTGCATGCCAATCCTAGGGCTTGAACTCAGGGTCTAGGTGCTGTCCTTGAACTTCTGTGCCCAAAGCTAGTGCTCTACCACTTGAGCCACAATTCTTCAGTGGCTCATTGGAGATGAAAGTCTCTGGGACCTTTGTTGCCTAGGCTGGCTTTGAACTGTGATCCTCAGATCTCAGCCTCCTGAGGAGTAGCTAGGATGACAGGCGAGACTACTGGCACTGGGCTGTGTGACTTGAGTGGTGAATGGGTCCTGCTGGGGGGAGAGCAGAGGTGGAGAGAAGGCAGAAGACAGCAGTTTAGGCGAGGGAGGCAGGTAGGAAGGGGAGGAGGAGGTGTGAAAAATGAGACGGACGCAGGGGTCCTGGTGTTGGGACAGATTTTGGACAAACAGGTGTTAGTTATCTGGCAGGATGGGTATGAGGGGACACGATGTGGGGGAACAGACCTATTTGTTGGGAGGGGGGACAGGTGAGAGGAAATGTATTCCCTGCAGAAGCAGAGGAAGGAGCAGGTATGCAGGACAGGTGTAGGAGGCTGCCTGGAGATCCAGAGGCCCGGGAGGGTCCTGTGACTGAGACTACAGGTATGTGCAGCAGGACTGCCACAGTGGGTGGCTGCCTCAGTTTCTCTCTCTTCCCCAGCCTCATCACCCCAGGGGGGGCATCTCCAGCGCTGGGGCCCGGGTGTCCCTCTCTCCGTGGCTGCGGGGCTCGGGAGGCTGCTTGGCGATGCGGAGCGCGTGCGGGCCCCGGCGGGCCGGCGGGGCAGGGGGAGCGGGAGGGGGGGCCGTTTAGCTGTGATAGATCCGCGCGCCGCTTGTCTCTTAATCTCCGGAGCGACCGATCGATTCGCTATTTCCCTTTGTTGCCAGAAAATTCGATCCTGGGCCTGGAATTAGGTCCCCGGCTTAATCTGAGCGGAAACCAGTGAGGGGGAGACAGAGACCGAGAGATAGGCGAGAGACAGGGAGACGCTGAGAGACAGACAGACGACAGACAGACACGGAGAGGGACAGACATATTGCCTATTTTAGTCATAGTCTAAGAGTTGGACCCAAAAGGGGGGGAGGGAGGGAGAAAGAGAGAGAGTCAAAGAGACAAAACCTGGAAGAGTTAAGAGATGGACTAAGAGACACAGACAGACAGACAGGGGGGGGGGCGAGGCCTCAATTGGGAGAAATGGCAGCGGTGCCCAGTGTCCAGTGCCCAGCAGGGGCGGCTGTGATGGAATGCCGGGCAGGAAGGGGGCCCAGAGGTCAGACGCCCCTGGCCCCCCACCCCTCCCCCAGACCTCAGGGGCCCCCAGGCCCTCCCCACGGACCCCGGGACCCCCCCACCGCACATCCCCACGCCGAACTCGCGCCTGAAACTCCAGCCGCCCCCTCCCATGCAAACTCTCACGTGGACCCCCAGCCCCAACTTGTCACCCCCCTCCCCAATCCCGAGCACCCCGTCCCCACCCCGCCCCAAATATCCAACTCTGACCAATAAATCCCACTGGGATCCCCAGACCCTCCATCAGACCGGAGCCCTCCCCAGCTCCGAGCCCCCCCCCAACCCAGACCCCATCGCCACCGCCGCGAACCCCCTCTCTCTCTCCCCGCGCCCCGCAAACCTCGCACCCGGGCCCGGGGCCGCACCCCTGGCGCGCCCGCCCCGGAGTCAGGCCG
>NW_012267372.1:2242889-2252857 GCF_000151885.1 Dipodomys ordii | reverse complement strand
TCCCCGCACGCGGATGGATGGAGGCGGCGGGCGGCTCGGAGGAGGGGAGAGGAGGGGCGGGAGGAGGGAGGGAGGGGGCGGGCGCGCGATCGATGGAATATAATTTTCCTCAAACTCGGAAAATAAAGTTCAGAGCTGATCAAATTTGAAAACAGATGTCGAATCGCGACTCTAAATAAGGTTCGATCCCGGGACTGAAGGAGTGGGGAGGGGGGGGGCGGAGGAACCATCGTCCCCTCTCCCTCCTCCCCCTCGGCTCCTCGGCCCCACCCTGTCGAGGACCACGCCTGGACAGACGGACAGGACAGAGCCCCCCCCACCCCCCCGGGGCAGGTGAGGCCTTGGCGCGCAACGCTGGACCCAGCCTGGGCCAGGACCGCGCGCGTGCGCACACATACGCACAACCAGAGAACACGGGCACACGAAGTGCACACAGCAGCCCCGAGGTCACACAACACGCAGGAACACAGAGACACACAGAAACAGCCCGTGCACCAGAACAAAACACAGGAATAAAAACCTATGCACTGACACAACACACACACACACACTTCTGGATTCCCTGACCTCCACACACTGGGCACACGAACCCCAGGGACACAGGGCCCAGGGCTGGGGCTCAGGCCCCTCTATAACCCCCCCATCTCCCCACTGCCTCACCAGGGCCCGGCCCAGGAGAAGCTGCTCCATTGAACTAACAGGTCTAAACCAAGCGCTGGTGGCTCATGCCTGTAATCCCAGCTACTCAGGAGGATGAGATGTGAAGATTGTGGTTCGAAGCCAGTCTGGGGCATTGGAGAGTTCATGAGACTCATCTCCAATAAACTATCCAGAAACCATCAGAAGTGGCACTGTGGCTGAAGTGGTAGAGCGCTCGCCTTGAGCTGAAGAGCTGAGGGACAGTGCCCAGACCCAGGCCCAGAGTTGAAGCCCCAGGACCTGCACACACACACACACACACACATACACACACACACCCCAAGTCTATGTATTGACTGGCCTCAGCGCTCTGGGGGCATTCAGAACTCCCTGGGAGCCCCCCTTTCCCCCCTTCTCCCCCCCCCACCTTGCACCATTATCGTCCATGACCTATTTCAAATGCTCCCTGGTTCCTTTGCCCAGGCACCAGCTCTCTTCCCCTTTCCTCCTCCTTCCCCCTCTTTGTCCTCCCTTTCCCAGGTCAGGTCTGGGCCCCAGCCCCCTATGAAAAGGCAGCCACCTTTTCCAGCCTTGTCCCCTTCTTTACTCCAGGGCTGTGGGGGTGCAGGAGGGACCTCCCCAACAGATCACCTCCCTGTGCTACAAGGGAGGAACTTCAGCCCTGCAGACCAGACCAGAACAGGCTCCACTGCCTCA
Source organism: Dipodomys ordii (assembly GCF_000151885.1). Lineage (NCBI taxonomy): Eukaryota > Metazoa > Chordata > Mammalia > Rodentia > Heteromyidae > Dipodomys > Dipodomys ordii. The sequence goes on along the minus strand of NW_012267372.1, from coordinate 2,251,501 downwards.
GTCTCCTCATCTGTAAAATGGGGCTGCAGTGACAAGCACCTCCCCCACAGTGGCCAGGAAGACAGTGGAAGGGCAGACCCCGCGGGTATGGCTACTTGAAAATACAATTTAAAAATGCTAAACCTGCTGGGCGCCAGTGGCTCACGCCTGTAATCCTAGCTACTCAGGAGGCTGAGATCTGAGGGTCACGGTTCAAAGCCAGCCCGGGCAGGAAAGTCCGTGAGACGCTTATCCCCAATGAATCACCAGAAAATCTGAAGTGGTACTGTGGCTCAAGTGGTAGAGCGCTCGCCTGGAGTGGAAGAGCTGAGGGACAGCGCCCAGGCCCAGAGTTCAAGCCCCATGACCAACCAAAAAAAAAAAAAAAAGCACTAACCCTTTTGCCAAATGCCATAGCGTCCCTGGGAGCCCAGCTCCGGATGTCTGTCTGCTTCCCTAGACCCCACCACCTACCCTGGGAGAGCCATGATCCTGGGGTGCCTACCTCAGCCCCTGCAAGATACACAGCACCCTTCAGATAGCATCCAGATCCACCAGATTGTAGAGAATATTCCTCAGTGCTTCTCAGCCTCTGAGAACGAGATTCTGGAACATTCTCCATACAGGACACTCTTTGGAAGGGAAATAACCTTCCCTATGGAGATCTGTAGGCTATACCCTTCAAGAAGGTAAGCAAGCACCTGGCTAGGGCATCAAGAACACTAACTGCAAGCTGAGCAGGGTGGTGCACGCCTGTAATCCCAGTCCTCCAGAGGCAGGGGAGAGTGCTAGGCCACCGTGCTGACATGCATAGTCTCAAAAACAATTTTTTAAAAAAAGAACCAAGTAACTGAATGATACTTTATGACCATGAACTGCACGATGCGAAAACACCTGTAAAGAGAGAACATAACGCCTTTCTGTACTCTGGGAAGATAACACACCTCGTACACACCTCACACCCTATACACACACCCCACCCCACACCCTATACACACACCCCACCCTGTACACGGAGCTCACCATCCAGGTACTCAGGTGAGATCTGCAAGGGCCCTGGGTTATGTCTCTACCCCACCCCCAGGAGAGGTGAAAAACCGTTATTTAAAAAAAATCCAAGCCAGGTGCCAGGGGCTCCCACCTGTCATCCTAGCTGCTCAGGAGGCTGAGATCTGAGGATGGAGGTTCAAAGCCAGCTCAGGCTGGAAAGTTCATGAGACTCTCATAACTGCAATAAACTACTCAGAAAGAGCCAGAAGTGGTGCTGTGGTTCAAGAGGTAGTGCGCTAAGCCTTGAGCAAAAGAAGCTTAGGGAGTCGGGCGCTGGTGGCTCACGCCTGTAATCCTAGCTACTCAGGAGGCTGAGATCTGAGAATCGCGGTTCAAAGCCAGCCCGGGCAGGAGAGACCTTGAGACTCCTATCTCCAATAAACCACCAGAAAACCGGAAGTGGCGCTGTAGCTCAAGTGGTAGAGTGCTTTGCCTTGAGCTGAAGAGCTGAGGGACAACGCCCCGGCCCAGAGTTCAAGCCCCACGACCGACAAAAAAAAAAAAAAGAAGCTTAGGGACAGAGCCCAGGCCCTGAGTTCGAGCACCAATGCCCCAAACCAGCCGAACAGAACAAAAACACCCAGCTTGCACGGGACACTTTCAAGCAGCTTTGCTAGGTGGAGGGAGCAGGGCCTGCCTCTTGGGCTGCCCATCCCATCTCCGAGGAGTAAGCTGTCCCCGAGAGGGTCTCCTGAAACCCGCTCTGTGCTCCCTCCCTAAAGCACCTCCTGGATTTTCCTAACCTCTCCCCGTGCCGGGCAACTTTGGAGGACTCACACTCCCTCTCTGGGCTGGGGCGGGAGGAAGTCTCCGGCTGGGACTCCAGGACCAAGTTAGCTACACTCAGAGGGCAGGGAAACTTCCCTCAGGAGGGGGTCATTAAGCCCTAGTTAATGCCTCTGGGAGGCTGCAGGAACAAAGCCTGTACTTAATACCCCGCAGAGAGAGGGTGCCCTCTGGGAAGAAGGGAGGGGGAGAGGGAGGAGGAGGGAGAGCCTTCACCAGCCTGCAACACCCAAAGGGTTGAATTTATTACCCAGGAAGGAGAGAGACCACCTTGGGGTGTGGGGCCTGTAGTGTTCTGTACACTCTTAACCCCCAAGGGAATGAGAGGCCCCACGTGGGGACCAACATCCTCTCTTTTAGGCCGAGAAGGATGCCCCTCAGGGTTCCCAACCCCTCTCCCCTGCTGTGGGGGAGGGGGAGGGGCGGGGGACTCCCGCACCCCAACACCGTAGTGCAGGGGAAGGGGGATGGACGAGGCTGGTCTGGGCTGGATTCCTGGATTCTCTGCTCTTTACCTGGACTGCCCTCTGGCCAGCCCTGGGTGTCGTTATTAGCCTCGTCTCCATTTTATCAAGAGGAAACTGAGACACTAAAGTCACTTCACCTGAACCGCTTGGCTGCTCAGTATTGGAATAGGTCTGGAGCCCAGGCGGCCCCCCCTCCCACCCAGCTCTAGGCTGGCACCCCTCAACCCCACCCCTGCAGAGCACTGACAGGAACCAGCTCTGCCTCCCCCCGTGCCGAAGACAGCATCTGCCCACCAGCCTGGGCCCTCGTGTAACATCCCGACCCCCTCACCCCAAGATCAAGGAGCCCTGAGCGCAAGTCCTGGACTCCCACTCAGGGCAGAACCTGCCTTAGCCCCCCACTGGTCTGGAGAGGAGGAGCTGAGGGAGAGGAAGGGGTTAATGGGGGAAGGGGAGAAAGAGCGAGCAGAGTGCCAAGCTCCCCGGAGGCCCAGGAAAGGAGGCTGGGGAATCGGGGATGGAACTGGGCTAGTCAGGGGCAGGATGCTGAGGGAATCCTGGGGCACTAAGTTATCTGGAGAAGGGGGTCACCAGCAGAGGCACCCCGTCTCTCCCTTACCCCTCTTCCACACACACACACCTTCCCCCCCCAGGTGGAGGAAGATGTAGAAGTTCTGGGAGGATGGACAGACACAAAGAGGCTGCAGGGAGTTTCTGTGGGGGGTGCAGAGTCAGACAGACAGACTGGGTTGGGGGGGCAGTTCCAGGGAAAGGCTTGGGAAGGCCTTGGCTGAATTGGTAGAAAGGGGGTGAGAGGGACGTCCCAGAAAAGCACAGACAGACAGACAGACAGACAGACAGCTTCCAGACTGGGGCTGGAGCAAGGAGGACAGAGGGATGGCTGTGGGGGGGGTGTTGCACCCTTGGGTGAGGGGGGCAGGCGGAGGAGGGCACCCCGGGATTGGGTGGACAGATGGACGGAGGGCCAGCGGGCTGGGGCAGCCAGGCCAGGGCCAGGCCGAGGGCGCGCGGCGGCGGCGGCCAGCGCGGGAGGCGGAGGCTGAGCGAGCCGGTGTTTGTGGAGCTGTCGGCTGCGGTGGAATTATGAAAAATAGCGGGCATCGGAGCCGGCCTTCAGCTTCGATTAGGGGAGATGGGACATGACAGGTGCGATCAATACGCAGCCGTTCTATAAAGTGTCAAGTAATGAATCAATTTCGACTAAATTTTCCATTTTTCAGAGGCCGTTCTCCGAGAGAAGAATATCCTCTTTTGTAAAGATATTATTATCGATTTCGGCGGCAATTTGACATCAGGGGTAGTTAATTCCACTCAGAATAAAATTGAAAACACTTGAGAGAGAAAAGAGAGAGGCGAAGAGTGAGACAGAGAGGGAGAGAGGGGGAGGGAGGGAGGGGCAGGGAGGGAAAGAGATGGATGGACAGAGAGACAGAGACCGGGAGAGATGGAGGGACAGAGGGGCGAAGGGGGGGGGAAGGGACGGAAGGAGAGAGAGAGAGAGGGAGAGAGAGAGAGAGAGAAACTTGGAGGCTACATGGAGAGGAGACTGAGGGGCAGAGATAACACAAAAATCAGACAGATAGACAGACAGACATGAAGGAAACAAGAGACACACAAGGTGTCTCAGCAACTTGCCATGGAGATGTAAAGAAAAAATAAAATAAAAAACAAAGTCAGAGAACAAGAAAGATGAAGAGACAGGTGGAGAACCAGACTGATGAGAGACAGAAAGACCAGAATGAGGGGACAGACAGGGGCATGGAAGGAAGTTGGGGAGACGCGGAAAGGAACTGGAGCCCCCAGAAAGAGAGGGAAATGTGGGGAGCAGAGGAGCCTTGGGCCTAGGAAAGGAGGAGGTGCTGGGAGACACGCAGGGATGGGGGCGGAGGGCCGATGCCGAGGATATGGGGGTTCTGAGGAGACCCTTCTGGTCAGCTTATTGGGAGCTGCTGGTGGGGTTGGGGGTTGGGGTGGAACAGGGCTTCTGGGGGTAGCAGGGCTGTGTTTAGGGGTGGGGTCTCTGTGCACCTGTACCCTCTCCACCCCTCTGGTGTGGATGTGGGTCCTGGCTTGTGGGCCAAAGGTCATTACTTGTGTTCTCCTGGAGTCCATGGCGTGACCCCCACACAGCGTGGGTCCTGGGTTGGCAGCACGCCCCATTCCCGCCCCCGTGGGTCTCAGCCACAGGCAGTGGTGACAGCATTCCTGGTTAGTGCCTGTCAGTTTACCAGCTGAAATCTCCATTTATCCCTGGAGCAGGTCACAGGCTTGGGGGGGGGGAGGAGCGGAGAAGAGATGGGGGAGGGGCTTCTTGGGTCTGAGGGAGGAGGACTGGGGCCTGGACCCCAGGATCTGAGGGAAGAGGCTGGGCCTGGATACCGCAAGGCCACTCTGGTCTGCAGATAGGCCATGGTGCTGGCTGGGAACCCCTGGCCACTGTCTCCAGAGCAGAAAAGCCTGTGCCTGCTGCCCCCTAGTGGACAGGGAGGGACCAGGCGCGGAGAGGTCAAGAACCCAGGGCCGGGAGCCAGAGGCTTTTTGATCTTTGCGGGAGCCCAGATGGGGGATTGGGGGAAAGTAGATAAGTAGATGGCCCGGGAACTAGAAGGAGGGAGAGGAGGTCTGAGCAGTCGACCTAATAAGAGGAAGAGGGCAGGCAGGGCAGAGGGCTCCCCCAAGGAAAGCGGGCAAGATCAGTGGGCGGGGGGGGGGCGGGGGGAGCCGGCTGACCACCCTCTGACCAGCAGCTGGTGGCTATGCTACCAGGCCTGGGTGCGGACAGAGACTGGAGACATGGGGAGTGAGCAGCGAGGGTGACGAGGACAGGGGAGAGGCCAAGAGAAGAAGGAAGACACCGAGAGCAAGCAGATCCGGAGGAGAGGAGAGGATAGACGTTCATGGAAAGACAGGTGGACATTTAGACAGGTAGACAGAGAAGAAGGACTGGTGGACAGAGGAAGGCAAAGACCGCAGGGCCCCCATAGGCAAGCAGGCACCCGAAAAAAGAGGAGAGAGAGAGAGAGATCTTGAAGATGAGGCGAGATTAATACTGGGGGGAGACTGAGGCCAGTGGCTTTTGTTTTTTGCTTTTTACAGGCTGAGGGGCTGTGGTGCCAAGACTTAGGAGAGAAGCTAGGGACGGGGGGGCTCTCCTGGCTGGGGTGTCTTCTACTCCTCACCCCTCCTAGTTCCCCCCCACCCGGCGGGCTGCCCGGCGGAGGCGACAGATTGAGCGATGAGACGCATTACGCACTTAATCCGCCTGATTGAATGTTTTGCTTTCGCCCAAATTGAAACATTAAACAACACGGGACGAGAAGAGGCGGCCGCAAATCACTCATGAAAGATTCATCTTCTCTAGGCAGCCGCCGCCGCCACCACCCGCCTGCCTCCCGGTGGCTGCCCGCCCCAGCTGGGAAGACTGGGGGTGCAGGGGTGGGGGGGACAGCACCCCTGTCCCCGCTAAGGGTGGACCCCAACACTCATGGCCTGGGGCAGTCCTTCCTGAAGTCTAGTTTCCATCCCACAGGTGGTCCTAAGAGGCAGACACCCCAGCTTTGGGGTTCGGGTAGTGTGGCCTTGGTGGTGTCCCCTGCTTCTTTGATTGGGGAGCTGATTTGCCCAGGTCTAACTTGGGGCGGCAGGAAGAGCTCCCAGGGTTTGTTTTATTTTGCAGGGGGAGGGAGCTGTAGTTTGGGAATCTCTAGGAAGAGGGGGTACAGGGAGGCCTTGTTGGGTTCTGGTTCAGGGTGGGGTGGTAGCCAAGATGCGAGTCAGAGGTGGTGGCAGTTGGGTCTGGATGAGTGGAAATGGGGGGGGGGAGACAGGTGTCTACCACTTGCCTAGTGTGTCCGTGTGTCTGTCTGCCCTTGTGGTGTGGATGACTTTTGTCCCTCTCTGGCGCTTCCCGCTTTGGGTATCAAGGTGTAACCCTGGGTGGCCTGTCATCTGCCTGGGTCTGACTGTCACATTATGTGTGCCGGGTGTGGGGAGGATTTTTCTGGAATCTGTGGCTGGCTGTGTCAGTCTGTCGGCATCTCTGTGATGCTGGCTGCGGTGTCTGTCTGTGTTTATCCACTTCTGGACCAGGCCTGGGTGTGTGTCCACCTGTCTCTAGGTTCCTGGGGTGTCTCTGTCGCTGCCTGTGTCTCTGGCTGAGGGGGGCACCACAGTTAGAACTGGGATGGAAAGCAGGGGAGAGAGGAGGTAAGAAAGACAGAAGGACAGGACGGCGGCGGTGACAGGGAGCAGGGAGCGGGGGAGCAGGCGTGCGGCAGTGGGGGGGCATCGTGGGCGCCACGGCCGGAGCGGGTGATCAATATTCGATTTAGGTTTTAATTCCGGGGCTTTTGGAGCCTGTCAGGCCTGATGTATGAGCTCAGACCAGGGCCGCCCAGCCAGCCACCCCACTGATGCCCACGGCCTGTGGCCTGGCCTGGCCCCGGCTCTCGTGGCCCCTCCAGCGGTGGGCTGTGGCAGAGGGGGGAGGGGAGGGTCCAGTGAACTTGGACTTGGCTGTTCCACCTCCTGGCGCCCCTGCCTTCCCTGCAGGCCGGTGTGGAGGACTGGGCTGGGGGGGCAACAAGAACCCCAGAAGTCCTCTTCTCCTGCCTCAGAGACACCTGTGTGGGGTCAGCAGCACTAGCCTGTGCACACACAACCGTACACACTCACACACATTGCCCCCGATTCGAATCCATGTGCACATGCAAATCTGGACACAGCTGGCCCGTAGAAGTGTCCTCTGATGGGTCCACATTCCAGTTCTGACATCTGTCTATCCACACACACACACCCAAAAAAGCACACACAGACACACGGAAGCCCCCCGCGTGTGGATCTGAGCCAAGAACAATGGGGAGACAGCGTTCGTTCTGGAAAGAGGAGACAGAGCCACTCAGAGAGACAGACTGAAGCGACAGACCGGAAAGTGCAAAGGACAAAACTCAAAAAGTCAGGCCAGCGGCAAATCGGCCCCCCCCCACGGCAGGAAGGGGACACTGAGGCAGCGCGGTGGACCGGCCTCAGGGAGAGGGGGATGGGGACCCTCTCTTTTCCAGATGCTCCCCCCCCCAAACCCTGTCTCTCTCTCAGGAAGATGGATCCACCGCCCTCCCTGATGACAATGCTGTCTGCGCAAACTTTAATTAACACTTTGAGTTAATTAGTTCGAGATCATTTAGGAGTAAAATGTTTTTATTAGGGAGGCTGCGAGCCTGTTGATGGATGGGGCGCGATTCGCTCTTCCGCCTGCGGGGACAGGCGGTAAACAGAAATCAATCAGGGGCTCCCAACCCAGCCCCCCAGTGCCCAGCTCCCAGCCTGGGGCCGGGGAGCCCAGGGCCGGGGTTCCTCCTCCCAAGGAGGGGAGTGCCGGCTCCTAGCCCTCCTTCCTGGGACTCCGGGGTCCAGGCCCCACCTCCTCCCTTAGATCCCAAGGGATCTAAGGGTCCAGGCCCTGGCCTCCTCCCTCGGACCTGCTACTTTGGATGCCAGGCCTCCTCCCTCTGCGGGCAAACAGCCCGGCCCGCGTCCTCTCCCACATGCGCCCCGAAGTCCCCGGGCACAGCACCCAGGAACACTGTGGGGAGCACCCCAGGCGGCAGGTCCCCCACGACTCCCAAGGTCCGGGTCCCCCACTCGCTCTGTTCCTCCCAGAGTCAGGGTGCCCCACTTCCCTTACCCCTTACCCCCCGGGGTCCCCCAGTCCCTCCGACCCTCCCAGGGTCCGGGTCCCCCACCCCGCCCGGGGTCCCCCCACGCCCGCCCTCCGCCCGGTGACTGACAGCTTCATCAGGTGTCCGCGGCGAGGGCGGGGCGCGGGCCGGGCGGGGGGCCGGGCGGGGGCCGGGGGTTCCGGGGCGATAAATCTTCATCAGGCGGCGGCGGGGGGGCATTAGGCGCTAATGGGAAGATGGAGGGGCTGTCGGCCGCGCGGGCCGGGCCTCATTTGTCCTGCTTCCCGCTCCATTGCGCCGCCGCCCCCGCCGCGCGCCCCATTTCCGCTCCAGACCTTTGCAAAGGTCTGGGGAGGGGGCACCAAGGAGCGGGGAGCAGTCCCGGGGACCGGGGGGGCACCAAGAAGCGGGGAGACCCGGGGACCGGGGGGCACCAAGGGGGGCGCCAAGGAGAGCTGGGCTTGGGGCAGAGCCAGGAAGTCGGGAGGATGAGAAGTTGGGCCGTGGGGGAGGGAAAACAAGAGGGGGTCTGCATGCAACGGGGTGCCCAGCATGCAAGGGGGTCCGCATGCCACAGGGGTCCGCATGCAACGGGGGTGGTACCCAGCATGCAAGAAGGGGTCCGCAGGCA
>NW_012267372.1:2213445-2242542 GCF_000151885.1 Dipodomys ordii | reverse complement strand
CCCCCAACCCCAGTGCCCCCCCAGATCTCCAGGGTTTCCTGACCCTAATGTGGGATTCCTCAAGCCAGACCCGCCACGCGCACCCCCACCTGTCTCCCTCCCCCCCAGAAGCACCCAGGCGGACTGAAGACCCCTGAGGTTGGGCCCAGACTCTTCACCCCTTTTTCCTCAGGTCACATGAGCACCACCCAAACTCAGAAATGCCCAGGATGGGAACCCCAGCTCACCCCACACCCCAAGTGATGCTTCCAGGCCCGGGTCCTATTCCTTCCCAAGCCTGGCACCCAGGCCAACAGCTCTCCCTAGGCAGGAGCGGAAGTGGGCTCAGTCAGGAACTGCACGAGGTACCCCTAGGTCGGATGGTCACCCCAAAATTGGAATCAAAGGCCCCAAAGCCACATCTAAAGTATGCTCTCCTCAGTGAACCCTAGGCCAGTCACCATGACCTGGTCAAATGGTCCCGTGGTTCCACTCATCCATTCCACATGGACCCCAGTTCTCAACATCGCACCCCAATTCCCAACACACTTCCACAAGGCAACCTGAGTCAACCCTAAAGCAAACGTACACAGGCTGCCAAACTTGGGTCACCTTCAAGTACCCTAAACTTGGCATCTGGGTCTCCAGACTCACCATCCCAAGACTCATGAAACAGTACAGGAAATCACTGTCAACACAAATGTATCAGTTACCGCCCCCCCCCCAGAACCTGGCAGAAGACATTCTAGTCACCTCCAAATTCAGCATCTTTTTTTCGTTTTTCTTTTCTGAGTCAGGGTATCAGTATGTAGCCCACATTGGCCTTGGACGGATCCTCCTCCTGCCTCCATCTCCCAAATGGCTGGGATTTACAGGCATGCTTCACCACACCTAGCCAAGGCCAGCATGTTCAACCCCAGCATTCCCCCACCTCAAAGCAGGAACCAGCAAGTGAGGGCATCTCAACCATCCTGACCACCTACCCACCCCCCAAGCAAGAGGACTATACTATACCAGATGCTGGTGGCTCACGCCTGTAACCCTAGCTACTCAGGAGGCTGAGATCTGAGGATGGCCGTTCAAAGTCAGCCTGGGCAGGAAAATTCTGTGAGACTCTCCAGTAAACCATGAGAAAACTGGAAGTGGACCTGTGGCCTTGAGCTGACAGTGCCCAGGCCCAGAGTTCAATCCCCACAACCAACAACAACAAAAAGGCTTTGGAGCCTGGGGGTGGGAGTGGGGTGGGCAGGCAGACCGCTAATAGCTAACTGGGGCCTACTCAGAATCCCCAGGCATGGCCTGGGAATGTAGCTTAATGATAGAGTACTTGCCTAGCATGTATGAAGCTCTGGGTTCGATTCCTCAGTACCACATACATAGAAAAAGCCTGAAGTGGCGCTGTGGCTCAAGTGGTATAATGCTAGCCTTGAGCAAAAGAAGCTCAGAGACATCGTCCAGGCTCTGAGTTCAAGCCCCAGTACTGGCCAAAAAAAAAAAAAAAAAATCCCCAGGCAGAGCAATGTAAACTAAATTGATTGAACTAGGAGCCTGGGAACAGTGACACATAGACTAACAATCAAGTTCTGCTAAATTGGGAGGGAGACCTTGGTTCCAAATAGACTCAGTAAACCTGATTCAGCCTCGGGTCCCCCCAGGTTGCCAGCCTGCTTTGGTCTCCCAGGAAGAGGCCCTCTCCCTGGGGAATGTCTGGAGGACATACTTGTCTGCCCTCTGGTGGTCACTGCTGGAAGAGCAGCACCTTCAATGGCTCTCCAGGCTCCAATGACTTAAGTTGGTGGGGGAGGGGGGGGGGAAAGAGGGAGGAACATCCTTGTTTGTCTCCTTACTCCCTGAGTTCCCACTGAAGTCATCTGACCTCACTCAGGTCCCTCCTCTTCCTGCATATCTCTGCCTCATCTTCCTCAGATTAGATCCTCTCAGATGCCTTCCCCAGAAAGCTACTTTTCTGGGCTGGGATGTAGCTCAGTGGCAAAGCACTTGCCTAGCAAGTGCAACGTCCTGGGTTTGATCCCCAGTACCAAAAAAGAAAAAGACAAAAAAAAAAGGCTACTTTTCTTTTTTCTCCTTAGTCCTGGGACTTGAACTCAAGGCCTGGGCACTGTCCCTGAGCTTTCTTTGCTCTTGAGACACAGCTCCAGTTCAGGCTTTTTGGGTGGTTAATTGCTCAAGCTGGCTTCAAACCTCAATCTTCAGATCTCAGCCTCCTGAATAGCTAGGATTACAGGCATGCACCACTAGTGCCTGGCTGGTCTCTCTTTTTCTTTTTTTCTTAAGCTAAAATCCAAAGACCTCATTAGGCTGTACAGGTCCTGTGGGATCTAGTCTTCAGTGTTATCTAAGGTTGTTCGCCTCATTCTACCAAGGACACAAGCCATCCTGTCATTAGCAGGCCAGACCTCAGTGCCTTTGCACTTGCTCTTCCCTCTGGAATACATTTCCTTAGACCTTCATCAGTTGGGCCCCAAATCCCAGCAAGACCCATCTCTCCACTCCAGAGGGGGCTCCCCTGCTTCTTGTTGTTGTTTTCAGGCAGAGGAGTGTATTGGGGGGTAGAGCACACTGCTGGCTCCCAGGAGATGGAGGCGTGCGGAGAGAGGGGAAGGGAAAAGAAGAGCAGGTACATCTGGATTCATGGCTGTTGACTTCCATGTTCTATAGTGTCACGTCTTTCGAAGATTAAAAAAAAAAAGTGAAATGAATCATGTATCCAAACTTGTATCCTGACAGCACAGTCAATGTAAAAATAGTTAATGAAGCCAGGCGCCAGTGGCTCACGCCTGTCATCCTAGCTACTCAGAAGGTTGAGATCTGAGGATCATGGTTCAAAACCAGCCAGGGCAGGAAAGTCTGGGAGACTCTCATCTCCAATGAACCATCAGAAAACCAGAAGTGGCGCTGTGGCTCAAGTGGTAGAGCACTGGCTTTGAGCTGAAGAGCTGAGGGACAGCGCCCAGGCCCAGAGTTCAAGCCCCACAACCAACAATAAATAAATAGGGGTTAATGAGGATGCCACTCCCTTTTCATTGAGTCTCTGAACAGCCTGCTGTGATTTGCACTCAGCACAGCTCCTAGTGGATGGCTGGGCCTCCCGTGCGGACTTGCCACCGGGGCTGGAGATGGAATTCCTGGGCAATGCCAGTGTTTGGAGAGGCCTCAATAAACATGGCTGGCTGGTGCGGCAGCCGCGCATGGGGAGCTTTGGTGATGAGATGGAGGTGGAAGGCTGGGGCCACAGTGCCAGGCCTTGCAAGAGGCCACCCTCAACTCTTCCTGTGGCTGGTTCTGGATCCCAGAAACAGCTCATGGAGGCCTCCTCCCCCCTCCCCCTAGTCCACTCTAGCACAGCTTCCCAGCCTCCAGCTGGTACTTCCTCCGCCCACCCTTGCTCCCCACATTTTGCCCATCCAGTCACGTTGGTGCCAGTGTTCCCACAGGGTGAACCTGCATCATCTCAACAAATAGCCAATTACACCAGGTGTGGTGGCGCATGCCTGTAATACCAACACTTGGGAAGCAGAGGCAGGATTGAGTGCTTGAGACCAGTTTCTGGGCTGCATAGCAAAACTCTTGCTTTGAAAAACCACAGGCAGAAGCACAATTGTGCCCTCTCTCTCTCTCTCCCTCTCTCTCCTGACACCTCCTCTGCTTATCTTCCTCAGTTCAGGTCTACTCTGTGTCACCTTGGGGGCTGCATCCTCTTTTGTGTTTGGTGGTGGTATTGGGGTTATGAACTTGGGTCCTCAATGGTTGCTAAGCAAACACTCTTACCACTGAGCCATGGCTCCAGCCTCAATCTTGGCTGGTTATCTTTGAGATAAGTCTTGCTGCCTGCCTTGGTTTGCATCTGGGGAGGAACACATTAGGCTTTCCTGTGGCTAGGATGATGAGTGCTAAGCCCTTGTGTCTGTCTGGTTCTGGCGAAGATTGCAGCCCAGGCTGGCCTCCAACTGTGAACCTCCCATTCTAGTGGCTAGGATTACAATTGACAGGGGAGAGCTATAGACGCTGGCTTTGAGCCACCATCCTCAGATCTCAGCCTCCTGAGTAGCTCGGATGATAGATGCAAGCAAGCCACGGGTGCCTGGCTTGGCCACCCTCTTTAAGGTGGAAATCACTCCCTGAGCAGAGAAGGCCTCGAGCAGCAGCATGAGGCTGCCATCCTTAGGGAGGTGTCCTCCAGTGGGCCCTTGGCTCACATGTGGGGACTCAGTGGGCCTTCAGGCGCTGGTCAGTGACTCACAGTGTCTAGACCGGTGTGAATGCATGCTTTCTATTCTTCAGCTAGGTCTCATGCTGTTGTCTGGTCCGGCTTTGGCCCATCATCTTCCCGTCTTCCTTCCCAAGTGGTTGGACCAGGCTTGCCTGCAAACAGCATTCTTCACCCAGAGCCAAGTCTGGAATTGTGGTCCACGGAGGGTGCGTGGGTGTGTACGTGGCCCCTCCCCTGGAGCGGCTATGGATGGTTCCCACCGGTTGTCACTGCTCACCGCTAGAGGAAGTCGGCCGTCCTGGGTGACAGCACTGGGAGACTGCAAAGCTGGCTTCTGGCTTGCTCTTAACCTGCATGCCTCCCTCTACCTCACCCCTCCCTCCTACCACCCCACCCCTTCTCCTCTTGCTGTTTCTGCTTCATCTCTTCATGGTGGATCACAATGGAGAACGTCACCGCAGCTCATCCTGGAACGTGGGGTTGGTCTCGGGGCCCTGACCCCCTCTCCTCTGCTCTCCTTAGCGCTGGCACCACCTGACAGAGGGGCTTTCTGGGTGGTGCTGGGGATTGCACCCAGGGCCTAGAGCTTGCTAGGCAGGTGCTCTACCACTTGAGCCACGCCTCAGCCCTTTTTTGCTTTCATTTTTTTCATAGAAGGGCTCTCACTTTTGCCTGGACTGGACTTAAGACAATGAGCCTTGTATCTCTGCCAATCTCTGCTTCCTGAGTAGCTGGGATTACAGGTATGAGCCACCTCACCTGGGCCAGCATCCTATGACATTCTGCTCACAAGTCCTGTTGACTGTCTTTCCCACTTCTTGGGTCCCCGTCTTTGCCTCTGGTATGCGCACCATCCCCCCCCCAGACTCACAGAAGACTCCGGAAAGAGTGCTCAGAATGAACAACAAGAGTAACAACTTTATTTCCACAGGCGGACCCCCCCTGGGCTAGTGGTGTGGGGGACACCTGTGGCTGGAGCACGGGGCATGCAGGACGGGGTGGCCAGGGGTAGCACCCCCCCCGCCCCCTGGGGAGGGATGTAGGCCCTGAAAGACGCCTCACACGGGTTCCATCTGCAGCTCCTCCCCCTCTGCAGGCTCGATATGATGGAAGGCGGCGTGGGAGCCGATGAGCACCAGGGTGGCTCCTGCCTCCAAATGGACAGTTCAAGGCCACACCCCTCCTGTCCCCCACTGCCCAGTCCTGCCCCCAGACCCCGTACTCACCCAGGACCCAGAAGACCGCAGAGCCCGCACCAGCCAGCCAGAAGAAGGGGAAGGAGACGCCTCCGGCCAGAGCGTACTGATGGGCTGGGCTCACCTCTCGGCCTAGGGACACACGCGTGGTGCACCTGTCCCCCTCGTGGCCCTTCCCGGGTCCCTTGCTGCCTCCCTCCCCACACATCTGGTGACTGTGCGAGGCCCTTCACAGCGCAGTCCTCCCACTCCTCCTCATCCCCTCCAGTCGGCACTCAGATACAGGCCAAGGCTCCACGTGGCGGTCCCCAGGGCCTGTGTCCTTTGAGATGTTTCCCAAGAATTTAGTTTGTGGCTGCCCAATTATTTCTTATACAAATACAGATATCTGCGCTTCCAGGCTCCTCCCACCCTGCCTGCTTCCGTTCGCACAACTTGCAGGATCTGAAGGACCCTGACTCATCTCAACTCCCTGGAATTCCCCCCAGCATTTTCCTCCAAGTGGCCCTCGGCACCAGGCTGGGGTCACAGGAGTCTAGGCCTTTCCTTCCCCACTCTCCTGGCTTTCTCCAGATCTATCCTGGTCCCAGCCCCAGGAAGCAGGAGGTGGGTGACAGAGCAAGGCCTGTATAAGGCCGCCATCTGCTGTCCACGATGGGAAACTGCAGCTGATGCTTGCTGCAGAAGTTAGAGCAAGAGAGGTGGAGACCAAAGTGCCATGAGTTTTTGGGTATTTCACTCCGGAGAAGAGCCATTTGGGGAGGGGGTGGAGCTAAGACTGGATGAGCGTAGGTGGAAGATCTGAGATCTTTTTTTTTTTTTTTTTTGGGGGGGGGTCTAGTCGTGGGCCTGAACTCTGGGCCTGGGCGCTGTCCCTCAGCTCTTCAGCTCAAGGCTAGCGCTCTACCACTTGAGCCACAATGTCACTTCCGGCTTTTTTTTCTGCTTATGTGGTGCTGAGGAATCGAACCCAGGGCCTCATGCATGCAAGGCAAGCGCTTTACCACTAAGCCACCTTCCCAGCCCCAGATCTGAGATCTTAAGGCTCAAGATTGCTCATTGTAGTGTATACCCGGGCCCTGGCAGGCTTGGGTTTGGGATTGTAGGGACCTGAGAGCTGTCCAGACGCGGATGTCTTACCAAAGAGTACAAGCTTGGACTGCAGTGTGCGCAGGTAGAGGATGTAGCAGGCGCCAAAGAAGACGGCCAGGGCAACCAGCAGCATGGGGGACGTGACCCTGGGGGGACAGGGCGGGGATCAGGCACCTAGTGCCCAGCCAACCCGAGTATCCCAGGAAGGCCAAATCACATCTGGCCACCCTGAATTCTAGCCAGAAAGTACAGACCTGGCCCTCTGGTGACAAGCTCTGGCAGCATTAACCCTCCCCCAGGGGCGGGGCTTGGGGCAGAGGGGGCTGGGCAGGGCTATGGGATGGGGCCTCGAGAGGACTGGGAGGGGGGGACTGGGGCTGGGCGGGTCCAGGGATAGCCTGGGGAATGGAGGGGGCCTCAGGAGGAGCCAGGGGGCGGAGCCTGGACACGGAATACGGGTTAGGGTGGGGCCTCTGGTGGGGGAATGGGTTGAGGGGGTCAGGGATTGTGGGGCGTGGCCAAGATGCGGGGGAGGAGCCTGTCTGCGGGACAGTGGCTGGAGGGGCGTGGCCTCTGGCTGAGCCAGGCGCGGGGGCGTGGCCTGATAGCGAGACATCGAGCGGAGGGCGGGGCGGGGGCGGAGCCAGGGGACGGGGCGGAGCCTGTTCGCGGAACTGGGGTTGGGCGCCCGGGGCGGGCCGGCCCGCGCGGCGAGCGCAGGGCTGCGGACACTCACACGCAGTACACGATGAGGCCCAGGAACACGAACACGTAGTTGCTCTGGTAATACTCCACATTGCGTACCAGGCGCTGGCACAGCTCACCCAGGTTGCGGGGTCGTGAGAACCGATTCTGGTCCACGAAGGTGCCCCAGGGCCGGATGGTCGCGCGGCGTCGCTCCAGCCACTCCCGGCCTACGCCGGAGGGAATCAGCTTGGGCAGCAGGGTCCTGGCGGGCGGGGCCGGGTCAGCGGCAGGCCGGGATGGGGGCCCGCACCCGAGGGGGACGTGCGGGGAGGAGGGTCCCCGGAGGGAGCCAAGGGTTCTGGACCCCGAGGTGTGAGGGGGCCCGGGGATCCCGCGCCTTGGGTCGTGGGGGGGGGAAGTAGGGCAGCTAGCTCACGCGGCGCTCAGCCCTTCCGCCTCAGCATCCTTCTGCTGGTCCTTCTGAGCCGCCATGTCTGCGTCAGGAGGGGTAGAGCCGCTGTAACCCGCCCCGAGTCCCGCCGACTCTGCCGGCTCCGCCCGAGCCTGGTCCAGCCCGGCGGAGCCGACGTGGCGACGCTCCGAGCCACAGGAGGCGGTAGTTGTGCCGTCGAGCATTGTGGGAATTGTAGTCCTGACGGCGTCCGGAAGGGTGGGCATCATCATGGCGGCCTGGCTCGCAAGACACCTTGGGAGATGTAGTTCGGAAAGGCGGTGAAGGCCTTTGAGCATTGCGGGAGTTGTAGTTTAGGAGGGGGCGGCGGGGCGGGTGGTGATGGTAGAGTCCAGCAAGCTGGCTGTTCAAGAGTGAGGACGTTGAGGGCTCTAATGGCAGAAGCAGGTGTTGTGTACTCTCCTGTGGAGGATGTAATGGGAACTGCAAAGCTGTCATACTAGGATGCATAAAAGACATTGGGCCAGGTGCTGGTGGCTCACGCCTGTAATCCTAGCTACCCAGGAGGCTGAGATCTGAGAATGGCAGTTCAAAGACAGCCCAGGCAGGAAATTAATTAACCACCAGAAATCGGGAAGTGGAGCTGTGGCTCAAAGTGGTAGAGTGCTAGCCTCGACCAAAAGAGCTCAGGGACAGAACCTAGGCCCTGAATTCAAGCCCCAGGACCGTCAAAAATAATAAAAATAAAAAAGACAATGGATGAGTTGGGTGTGGTGTCTCACACCTGTAATCCCTACTACTCAGGAGGTAGAGACAAAACCAATGCAAGCAGGGCTAGGCAGGGCACACCTGTCATCTCTGCTACACCAGAGGCTTAAATAGGAAAATGGTGACCTAGGCAGACCCAAGCATAAACAGAACCTATTTGGAAAATAAAACAAAAATGTCTGGAGGGTGTGGCTTAAGTGGTAGAGTACTTGCCTAGAAAGTGCGAGACCCTCAGTTCAAACCCCAGTACCCCAAAAACCCACACAAAGCTAGCACTTGAGTTCAGGGTGGTGGGCGTGCAGAGGTGACTAGCTGAGCACCCACCCCAGGAGTGAGGAATTGTGGGAACTGGGCTGGAGGCAAAGCCTCAGTGGCCTCTTCCCGTGCCAGCTTGGAGAAGCTGAGCTCAGTTTCTTGATGAGAACAGAGCGAAAGCTTTTTGTCCCGTGACCTGCCAGGGGCATGACTTGGGGGGACAGCTGCAGTGGAGTTGGGCTTTATGGGAGTGGGTAGAGGAATTTGGGGAGGCGAGGTGTAGGCATGGAGCAATTGGGAAAGGAGCCCTTTGAGACAGGGATATGGGAGAGAGGACCCTAAAATGGTGACATGGAGGGGTGGGGACATTTGGGGCTCCTGAGAGAGAAGTCCCTGGCAGATAGGTCTTGAGTTAGGGCTGGTGTTGGGAGAGGAGGAGCACCTAAGGAGATCGTGGCAGACGGTTGCTGAGCCCCCTCCAGCCTGAGGCCTCCTTCCTGCCTCATGCATCCACAAAGAGAGTGAGGCTGGCAGGGCAGGAAGATGAGTGACCGTGTTGGCTGTGTGACCCGGAAGTCCCTCCCTGCTGGGCCTTGGGCCGCCCATCTGTCTAAGGGGGTATTTTCCCCCTGACAAGGGATAGATGAAGCATATCCATGGGTGATCCACAGTGGTCCAGGCTCACACAGCCCTTTCTGGGAGCAGCTCTGTCCTGGGATCACCAGGGGTCCCAGCACAAGGCCCTGCTGTCTTGTACACTGGCACACATACACTGGCATGCCCACATGGGTCCT
Source organism: Dipodomys ordii (assembly GCF_000151885.1). Classification (NCBI taxonomy): domain Eukaryota; kingdom Metazoa; phylum Chordata; class Mammalia; order Rodentia; family Heteromyidae; genus Dipodomys; species Dipodomys ordii. The sequence goes on along the minus strand of NW_012267372.1, from coordinate 2,233,128 downwards.
GGGGTGTCAGGCAGGCCTAGGATCCCTCCTCCAATTTATACCCAAGGCTGTGTGTGTGAGAAGGGCAGCCTTAAGGTCTTAGCTGTCCACCGGAATGGCTAAGGGTAAAAGACTTGGCAACACCAAGTGGTGGTGGAGATCTGCAGCCATGGGGTTCTTCAAAGCATTGCTGGATGTCAGTGCTACAACTGCTAGAGCCTTGGCTCTCTTAGTTCCCATTAAAGCTCAACAGCCTAAAGCTAGGCCTGCACGGTAGTACATGCCTGTAACACCAGCTACTAGGGAGGTAAAAATGGTAGGATTGTGGTCCCAGTAATGAAAGTGTAAGACCCTATCTTGAACAAACTAAAGAAGACAAAAAGAGGCTACGAGCTAAAGTGCAGGAGTACACGTGCAAGTGCTGTGTTCAAATCCCAGGATTGCCAAAATGTTGAAATGAAGAACAGATACAAGCCAGTGCCATTGGCTCACACCTGCAATCCTGGTGACTCACGAAGCTGAGGTTTGAGGATCGCAGTTCTGAAGCCAGCCCAGGCAAAAGTTCTTGAGACTCTTATCTCCAAATAACTACCAGACAACTGCAAATGGTGCAGTGGCTCAAAGTGATAAGAGGGCTAGCCTAGAGCAGAAAAGCTCAGGAGCAGCTCTGAGGCCTTGAGTTCAAGCCTCAGACCAGAAAAAAAAGAAAAAGGAGTAGCTAGCACTAACCCTTATGGTGACAGCATCAGCTGTCTGTGGAAGTACAACAGGAAAGGGGAGGATGGAACTTTCTGGGTTGATGAAAATGTTCTATACCTTGGTCTGGGTGACGGCTGAACGGATTTTATGTTATTGGTTTTATATCATTGGTACTGGGTTTGGAGATCAGACTGTCTCACATGCCGGACCATAGCTGTACCACTGAGTTCCATCCCCAGCCATGGATATAATTTTACAACCCCGATCTGCATCTTGTGTGTGTCCTGGGGTGCAAGTCACTAACACAGAGACTGCGAGCTTGGCTAGCCTCAGCCAAAGTGCAGATTTGTCATGAGCAGTCAGTCACTTTCCCCGGCCCTGGGCCTCGCATGCCGTGCGATTCAAGGAGCCAGGGGACAGGCAGAGTACTTAAAAGGGCCTCCAGGGGTCACTATAGTCACCATATTCAAGGCATGGCCTCCCTGGGGGTACTGCGCGGGAGGAGATCCCCTCTGCCACCCCAAGTCCCAGTCCCCCTCTCCTCTGTGCTTATTCTATAAGCCCATCGCTTGGTGAATTCTAATTTCTGTAGAAGCAAAATCTCCAGGACTCCGTGATCATTCTGAAGATGGTGCCAAGCTAAACTGGGCTCCCATGAGTCACTTAGGCATCCTGTACCACCCAAGAGATGCCAAGCACCCACGGCCCCGGCCACGACCCAAGCACGACACACACACTTGCCTCTCTCTTCCCACAGATATATTTGATAATTGTCCAGAACCAGAGATGGCATCAGCCTGGAGGAGGAGGGCTGAGGAGTAAAAAAGAGCCCAGGGAGGGGGCTGAGGGAGGGGAAGGAAGAGATGGGGGGAGGGAGAGAAACAGACACAGAAAAGAAAGGGGGAAGAGAGGCAGGGGCTGGGGTGGAGGGGAGGAGAAGCCAGCCAGAGGGAGGTAACGGAGGGGAGGGATGAGAGCCAAGGTGGGGGCCATGGGGAGAGAGGGCCCCTCCCCCCAGTATACAAAATGGGGGGACCAGAGGGGGACTGTCCTGGGCTTGGGGACAGGGAAGAGGCGGGTGATGTGGTGGGATTGAGGTCAGTAGTAGGTTTCCTTCTCCACCCAACCTGGAAAGATGAAGGAGAGAAAGACGAAGTGAGAGATGGGGGACAGGTATCCAGAGAGGTACAAGCTAGGGGCGGGGATACCCCGACAGTGACAAAGAGATCAAAAGGGACAGACACACTTGGAAAGACAGGAGGAGGAGGAGGAGGCCTTGACTGGAGGAGGCAGAACTCAAAGGGAGAAGGGCAGGGACAGACATCCAGGAGAGAAGGGGACACGGGGGGACCCGGGCCAGGCCATCCATGCGTCTCCCCTTCCCAGCCTTTGGCCCAGCCCTCACCCCCGGGGTTCCTGCGCAGGATGAGTTTGCGGATTTCGTCGTAGACGAAGATGAGGAAACTGTAGGGGAAGGCACAGAACCACCAGCTGGGCCTGCAGAGGGGAGAACGAGGCTCAGTGGGGACAGGAGACACGGCCCCAGGGGCAGGAGGAGGGAAATCGCCCAGCATCCTCTATGCCACACAGGGCCTTTGCCCTGGATGTGGCCTCGGAGCTGGGGTGGCCAGAGACATAGGGAGAGGCTGAGGCCTGGGGCTGTCATGAGCTCAGCTTGTAACCCCCCCCCTCCACCCAGCCAGGGAAGTTGCCATGGAGGGCGGGACACAGGAGCTGGGGACGCTAGAAGTATCCAGGCACTCACTTGAGAGGGTACATGCGGAGGGCCACGTCCATGCCGGGGCAGTAGGACAAGAAGGCAGCCAGGGCTGTCTCCTCAAATAAGCCAAAGATCAGGATCTTGTTCCTAGAGGCACAGACAAGGCAGAGCTGGGCCTGGGGGACCCCCATACCTGGCACCCCCAGCCCGAGGCAAAGATGCCAGAGACACACAGAGATGGAGTGATGGTGACAAAGACAAGGGTCAGACACAGGAAGGCAGAAAGTCGTATAAAAAGATAAAGCAGCCAGGTTATGGTGGGGCAAGCCTGTAATCCTAGCTATGGGAGGGGACGGGGGGCGTAGGGAGAAGGATCTTGGTTGGAGGCCAGCCCAGCAAAAGTGATCGAGACCCCCCCACTCCCCTACCCTGTCGCACACATTAGCCTAGCATGGTGGCATACACCTGTCTCCTCAGGAGGTGTAAATAGGAGGATCATGGTCTTAGGTCTGTCTCGACCCCATGCAGAGACAGACTGAAGGAATGAATCCAAGACACAAGAAATAAAATGGCTCGGAGCATGTAGGGAAAGACAAGGGCCCAGGCAGGCACTGTGAGGTCTCACTTCATGCCCTGCTGGAAGACGGAGTTCCTTCGGGTCTTGCAGATAATCAGATCAGCCCACTGGACAACCACGATGCTCACGAAGAAGGCTGTGTGGCATGTGAACTCCACCACCTTCCTCTGTTCATATGTCTGGGAGGAATGAGGGGGCGTGGTCAGTGTGCAGGGGTGGAGTAATGAGGAGGTGTGGTCAGTGCACAGGGGTGGGGTCAGCACACCAGGGGTGGGGCCAGTCAGCTCCTGGCCACTAACAGGGAGGAGGACATGGTACTTGTGTGTAGGGCAGGGGTGGGGGGGTTGGGGGAGGTGGGTGTCGGTGTGAGTGTGTCCAGATTGAGACAGGAAGCAATCCCTGATAGGTTTGGCAGAGTCCAAGGGCCTGGGACCAGGTTGGAGCCTTGGCTCAGCTGGTAGAGCACCAAGGGTCTGGGGACGGCGGTGGCCAGGGCAGGGCTGGCTACCCAGCTCGCTTACCCACTGCTGCCCATAGCTGTCCTCCAGGTCGTTGACTGTCCGGTCATCCCAGTTTAGCCGGATGCCCACCAGGTTGCCAGGCAAGAAGCCATTTTCTGCCAGGATCACAAAGTAGGAAAAGAAGCCGCCAAGAGCCTGGATCATCCCTAGAAGAGAGTGGGGAACCAAGGAGGAGGGGCTTATGGGGGAGCTGGCAGCAGGCTAGGGGCTCCTGAGGCCCCGTGTGTGTGTGTGCGTGTGTGCGTGTGTGTGTGTGTAAGAGAGAGAGAGAGAGAGAGCACTGTTGTCTTTAGCTTTTTTTACTCAAGGCTGGCGCGCCACCACTTGAGCCACACCTCCACTTCCTCCTTTAATTGGAGATAAAGAGTCTCATGGACTTTCCTGCCCAGGCTGATTCACCCAGAGATCCTCAGAGCTTAGTCTCCTGAGTTGCTGAGATTATAGGCATGTGCCATGGGCACCTAGCTTCCTTGAGTCTGTCACAGTGGTTCACAGGTCAGCTCAGTCCTTTTGCTCAAGCTGTGTCATCTGGCCGGTCTCTGAGTTAGTCATCTGGTCAGGGGGAGCCCCAGAGAAGGGGCTCTCCTGGATGGTGAAGCTGGAATCCTTCCGCCACCTTCCCCAGCCATGGACATACTGAACAATCCTGGGGTTGCATGTGTCAGACCCCATTCAGCCTCTGCTAGTCTGTACCTCTAGGGTGGGCTTTGCACATGGGATCTCCAACCCCAGAGTGGAGGGAGAAGAAGGTGGAGAGGCTAGGGGAAATGTCAGAGGCTGCTCCCATGGGTCCCCTCACCGATCTGCCCGTAGGCCATGCTGATGAGCCTCTCGTTGACCAGCTTGTCGGTCCTCGGGTTCCTGGGCTGTCTCTTCATGATGTCACTCTCTGCAGCCTCATAGGCCAATGAGATGGCAGGGACCTGGGGGACAGGGCTAGCTGAGTGGGAAGGGGAAACCCACCCCCTCCCCCAGACCCAGGGTAGTGGTGATGATGGCTGAGGCTCACCATATCGGTGCCCAAGTCAATGCAGAGGATGGTGATGGTGCCCAGGGGCAGCGGGATGTTGGCCATGATGAAGAGGAGGAAGGGTGTGATTTCAGGGATGTTACTGGTCAGGGTGTAGGCGATGGACTTCTTCAGGTTGTCAAAGATCAGGCGACCTGCAAGGGTGGAGGCAGGCTCAGAAGTTGGATGCTTCTCCAGTGAGCCCGATTCCCTGATTCTCGGAGCCTGGGGCCTGGCCACTGCCCCTGAGCTTCTCTCTCTCTCTCCCTCTCCACCCCCCCTCTCGGCTAGTATTTTACCACTTGAGCCACAGCTCTACTTCCAGCTCTTTGGCAGTTAGAGATAAGAGTCTCACGGGCTGGGTAGGTGGCTCAGTGGTAGAGCGCTTGCCTTGCATGCATGAGGCCCTGGGTTCGATTCCTCAGCACCACATAAGCAAAAAGAAAAAAGCCAGAAGTGGCGCTGTGGCTCAAGTGGTAGAGCACTAACCTTGAGCTGAAGAGCTGAAGGACAGTGCCCAGGCCCAGAGTTCAGGCCCCACTACCGACAAAAAAAAAAAAAAAAACTACAAAAACAAAAAAAGACTTTAAAGAGTCTCTTGGACTTTCCTGCCCTGGCTTGCTTCGAACCGTGATCCTCAGATCGCAGCCTCCTGAATAGCTAGGATGACAGGTGTGAGGATTTTTTTAAAAATAGAAGTGCTATTTCAAATGGGGGAGAGAAATGGGAAGAAAATCACCAATGTATGAATAGTACATATTTCTGGACGGTGAGATGATGGGTGATTCTAAGTTCTCTGCATGTCTGCATTTTCTTATAATTAGCATGAATCACTCCCATGATGGGACTCAAATAAAATGTGACTCAGAGGCTCCGCTGTCAGGAAGCAGAGCCTCAGAGTTCTCCAGCCCCAGCCCCAGCCCCAGCCGGCCACGCTCCCACCTCCCAAACCCCGCCACCCTGTGACTCCTCTTCAGGATGGTAGCGTGTGACACTGGCCCTGTCCACTCCCGAAAGTTCCCATGATACCCCCAGCTTATGCTTAGAGAGGGGCTTCCTGAACCTCCCAGAATCCTCTGCTTCCTGGTGGCTGCACTTAGAATGGTAGAGTGCTAGCCTTGAGCAAAAGCAGCTCAAGAAGAGCGCCCAGGCCCTGAGTTCAAGCTCCAGGACTGGCAAAACAAAATGCAAAAAAAAAAGAACTTTCCATGTTTCCAGCACCCCAAACCCAGGAAGCATGTGACCCTGATAGGAGGGAAGACCAGGAGGAGGAGCCCAGGCCCCACCAGGGCTCAGTAGGTACCTGGAACCCTGCAGCAGGCCTGGCACGGCTCCCCCTTTGTCCTGCCCAGGCCTCCGGCAGCCACCCCAGTCTTCAAACCACTGGCCCCAACTTACCTTCCTCCACCCCTGTGACGATCGATGCAAAGTTGTCATCCAACAGAATCATGTCGGCTGCCTGCTTGGACACGTCAGAGCCAGCGATGCCCATAGCCACCCCAATGTCAGCCTTCTTCAGAGCAGGGGAGTCGTTCACACCATCGCCAGTCACAGCCACGATGGCTCCCTGGAGGGAGAGAGAGGAATGAGACCCTGAGGCCAGACCAGCTTCCTCCCCCAGACCCAAGGGTTCAGACCCAGCCTCCTCCCTCAGACCCAAGGGTCCAGGCCCCAGCCTCCTCCCTCGGACTGGGAGCCCAAGCGCACCTGTCGCTGACAGCCCTCCACAATGATGAGCTTCTGCTGGGGGGAGGTCCGGGCAAAGACGATCTCTGTGTGGTTTTGCAGGACCTCGTCGATTTGCTCCGATGTGAAGTCCTTGAGGTCAGTGCCGTGGATCACACAGGCCTTGGCATCCCTGAGGAGAGTGGAAAGAATCGATGGCCCAGGTCAGGGTGAAGACACGGAAACAAGAGTGCCAGAGGACTGGATGGGAGGCTAGAAGGGAGTGTAGGGACCAGAGATGAAGAGCAGTGGGTGGAGAGGGGAGGGCCAGCCTCAGGGTGGACCGAGGGACACAGGTACAGACTGATGGGGAGGAGGCAGACACAGAGCTGTGTGTGATAAGGAAGTTGAGGAAGTTAGAACGATATGACAGCTGGGGGCTGGTGGATCACGCCTGTCATCCTAGCTCCTCAAGAGACTGAGATCTGAGGATGCTGGTTGGAGGCCAGCCCAGGCAGGAAAGTCCCCATGAGACTCTTACCTCCAATTAACCACTCAAAAACCAAAGTGACACAGTGGCTCAAGTGGTAGAGTGCTAGCCTTAAGCAAAAGAGCTCAGAGAGACAGTGCTCAGGCCCTGAGTTCAAGTCCCCACAACCAACCAAAAATAAGAACAAGACAGAAAAGGGGGGAGAGACAGGAAAAGAGATACAGCGATAGTTAATGGGCCCCAAAACAGGGCCCTGCATGTAGCAGACCAACACTGCCACTATGCTACATTCCAGTTCTTGATGTTCTGAGACAGAGTTCCACCATGTAGCCCTAGATGCCCTTGAACTCACAATCCTCCTACCTCAGTCTCTCAACTTCTAGGGTTGCAGGTATGTACCACCCTACGTGGCTTCATATATATATATATATATATATATATATATGTCTTGGTGGGAGAGGTAAAGGGGAGTATAGAAATACTGGCTTTATATTTTATTTGCTTGGCAGTTTTGGTGATCAAACCCAGGCCACCACTGAGCTCCAACTCCCACCCAGACCTAGTACCTGGTGTATGTGTCTATACCAGTACTGGGGCTTGCACTCAGGGCCTGGATACTGTCCCTTAGCTTTTGCACTTGGACTGGCACTCTACCACTTGAGCCATATATGGTTCCACTTCATTTTCTGGGGTGGGGGGGTGGGGAGGGGTAGATACTTGGAGATAAGAGCCTCCTGGACTTCTCTCCCCAGACTGGTTTCAAATCTGGATCCTTAGATCTCAGCCTTAGCTAGGATTACAGGCGTGAACCACTGGCACCCGGCTTCCCAGTAGTTGTTTTAACTGAAGCCCAGGGGAACTAAATGGGTTGCCCAAGGGTGTGCAGTGATATGTGGCAGTGCTCAGAAGTGCCCCCCACTTTGCTGATTCCCCCCCCCCGTGGCACTAGGCCTCATTGTCATGGAGGATGGCGGTGTGGGGTGCATCTCACCGAGGGTTGACCTGGCTGACGGGGATGTTGAGTCGGGCGGCGATGTCCTCCACGGTCTCATTGCCCTCGGAGATGATGCCCACGCCCTTGGCAATGGCCTTGGCTGTGATGGGGTGATCGCCCGTGACCATGATCACCTGCAGATGTTGTGGGTTAGGGTACAGCCTGGGCTCACGCGCTGGTCCCTGGCCCCATGTCCCTCACCAGGCCCTACCTTTATGCCTGCGCTTCTGCACTTGCCCACGGCGTCAGGGACGGCTGCGCGGGGAGGGTCGATCATGGACATGAGGCCCACGAAGCAGAGGTTGTCTGTGGTGAAGTTCACATCGTCACAGTCGAAGGCAAAGCCCTTGGGGAACTGCTCTTCGGGCAGGTAGTAATGGCAGAAACCTTGGTGGAAGGGACACGGTAGGGGGACATGAGGGCTTGCAGCTTGGAGTCCTCTACCATAGCTGTAGCCCTTAACCCCTAGTGATCTGGATTCCCAGAAGCCAGGGTCCCCACACAGCTATCCAGCCAGCTGGGAACCTTCATGTTCCTCTCATCTGTCCATCCGTCCATCCATCCATCCATCCACCCATCCACCCACCCATCCACCTATCCACTCACCCATCCACTCACCCATCCATCCATCCATCCACCCATCCATCCATCCATCCATCCATGTGTTATTGGAGGCCCTGTTCCATTCATTCACTCATCCTTCCATACCTCCATGGCACATTATTGGAGACCTTGTTCTGAGCCATCCGTTCACTCATCTACTTATTTGTTCATTAATTCACCTATTCACTCATAGTATGTTATGGCAGGACTCTGTCTCTGTCTCTCTGAGAGGAAGGCTTGAACTCAGGGCCTGGATGCTGTCCCTGGTATTTTTTTCCTCAAGGCTAGCACTCTACCATCTGAGCCATGCCTTCACTTCCAGCTTTTCGTGGTTAATGGGAGAAAGAGTCTCATGGACTTTTTTGCCTAGGCTGGCTTTGAACCACATTCCTCAGATCTTAGCCTCTTGATTAGCCAGGATTACAGGTATGAGCTACCAACACCAGCCTCACTTTTCCCTTTTCTTTTCTCTTTTCCTTCCCTCCCTCCCTCTCCCTTTCTCTCTCTCTTTCTTCCCCTTCCCTTCTCTCTCTTTTTCACTTATCATTCATAGTGTATTCTTTTTTTTTTTTTTTTCAGCCGTGGGGCCTGAACTCTGGGCTTGGGCTCTGTCCCTCAGCTCTTCAGCTCAAGGCTAGCGCTCTTCCACTTGAGCCATAGAGCCACTTCTGGCTTTTTCTGCTTATGTGGTGCTGAGGAATTGAACCTAGGGCCTCGTGCATGCAAAGCAAGCACTCTACCACTGAGCCACCTTCCCAGCCCCATAGTGTATCTTGTAGGCCATGTTATGAGCCAAGCATTACACCCCTGCTTGTTCCCAGGAGCCCTCAAGAGCTGGCCTGGCCCCTGCACCCCCATCCCCTTTTCTTGCAATGCACACCAAGCACACGCTCGCCCAGGCCGCCCAGCTCCAGGTAGGCATTCTGGAAAGCCTCCTTCATCTCCTCATCCAGCGGCTGCTCCTTGCCCTGCAGGAGGATGGTGGCGCAGCGGTCGAGGATGCGTTCGGGGGCGCCCTTCATCACCAGCAGGTATCGGTTATCGTTGGGGTCCTCGGTCTCGTGGATGGAGAGCTGCAACAGAGCAGAGGCATCTGAGCCACACAGGGACCTGGAATCCTGGAGATTTTTTTTTTGGTAGGTTGTGGGGCTTGAACTCTGGGCCTGGGTGCTTTCCCTCAGCTCTTAAGCTCAAGGCGAGCACTCGACCACTCGAGCCACACTTCTGGGTTTCTGATGGTTAATTGGAGATAAGAGTCTCATGGAAGCTGGGCACTGGTGGCTCACCCCTGTAATCCTAGCTACTCAGGACGTTGAGATCTGAGGATTGCAATTCAAAACTAGCCCGGGCAAGAAAGTCCATGAGACTCTTATCTCCAATAAACTACTCAGAAACCCAGAAGTGGTGCTGTGGCTCACATGGTAGAGCACTCACCCTGAGCTGAAGAGCTAAGAGATAGCGCCCAGGCCCAGAGTTCAAGCCCCATGAGCAAAAAAAAAAAAAAAAGTCTCGTGGACTTTCCTGCCTGGGCTGGCTTTGAATCGCGATCCTCAGATCTCAGCCTATTGAGTAGTTAAGATGACAGGTATGAGCCACTGGCACCCAGCTCTTGGAGAGTTATATGATTTTTTTCAAGATCTCTGCTCATTCCAGCCTGCTGTGTCTCTTCATCTGTGTGTCCCACAGAATCCCAGTCAGACTAGGGTTCCACGTTCTCCAGCTCTGCCCGATCTAGTCTGCTCACCTCTGAAGTGTGCCTAGAACCCCCTTCTGTGTGTGTGTGTGTGTGTGTGTGTGTGTGTGTGTGTGTGTGTGTGTGTGTGTGTGCATGTGCGCTCGCTTGAACTCAGGGTCTGGGCTGTCCTTGGGCTTTATTTGCTCAAGGCTAGTGCACCACTTGGAGCCACAAGTTTACTTCCAGATTATTGGTAGTTTATTGGAGATGAGAGTCTCCTGGGGAGGGGAGGGGCAGTTGGAGGCATAGCTCATTTGGCAGAATGCCAGCCAATGAGTGAAGGTATTGAGTTCAAGTCCTGGTCTCAGACAAAGTCTCATGGACTTTCCTGCCCCGGCTGGCTTCAAATCTCCATCCTCAGATCTTAGCCTCCTGAGTAGGTAGGATTACAGGCAGGAGCCTGTACCTGGCTTAGGATTTCTTTTTGAGGTGATAAGAATGCTCAAAAATTTACTAGAGGCGGGGGATGCATGTACCTGTGAATCCAGTGGAAACTACTGAATTACATAGTTAACATAAATGATCGCAGTGTGTACATTTTATCACCCTATTAAAAAAGATGTGAGTCACGTCCTGCCTCTGCTCAGCGACCTCGCATGACTCAGATCCCCCGGTGAGTCACAGCCAGGTCCTCTCCACAGCTGTGAGGATGCCCGGGCTCTGACCCAGCAGCCACTGCCTTTACCTCCCAATGCACTGTCTGTGGTTCAAGTCCTTTGCACATGCTACTTGCTGCCCAGTCATTCTGCCCCAGGTATCTTCAAGGGCTCCCTTATTTGGCCTGGTTGTTTACTCATCCTTCATCACTGTCTCTTTCTAGGCTTAGGCTGTCCATTCCAGAGAGGAGCGACTTAACCATTTCACTCACTATCAAGGGGACACCTGTAAAGCTTTAATCTGATCAGTGCAAGAAAGGTTCTCCTCTATGGGCTGAGCATTCCCATTCTACAGATGGGCAAACGGAGGCTCTGAGAAGGCGAGCGTCCAGCCCAATGCACGAGAGCCATAGGATTGAGCTGACTGCCACCCCGGGAAACACTGAGTGTGTACCTGGTATTTGTTGGTGGAGTTGAAAGGAATCTCGGCCACTTTCTTGTTCCGTTCACGCATGAGCTTCACAGAGCCGGAGGACAACTCAATGCATTTGAGCAGGGCGGATTCGCTGGCGTCCCCAGCCACGTCCCTCTGCAGCAGAGAACCAGGTCAAGTCAGGAGCGTGGAGCGGGGACACAAGTGGGGCACAGGTCAGGTGGGGGGGCATCTGCACCCACCTTGAGCACTGGGATGTTGTCCTGGCCACCCTTAAAGACAGCCCGGTTGCAGAGTCCGGCGATGTGGGACAGGGCCACCCAGGTGTGCGAGCTCTTGTCGAAGGAGGTCCCTGCGGGAGGCAGGGGTGAGTAAGAGGGAGGCTGGGGAGGGGGGCGCCCACGGGGCCCGCGCCCTGGGCCCTCACTGACCTGACTGATCCTCGGTGGTGTCCGCCTCGTGGATCTGGTTATCAAACCACATGTGGGCAACCGTCATGCGGTTCTGGGTGAGGGTCCCCGTCTTGTCGGAGCAGATGGTGGACGTGGAGCCCAGGGTCTCCACAGCCTCCAGGTTCTTCACCAGGCAGTTCTTGCGAGCCATACGCTTGGCAGTCAGCGTCAGACACACCTGGGCAACAGGCGCGGGCAGGTGAGATGCAGGCGGCCGGGGTGGCACGGCCTAGCCTGCCCTGCCCCAGCGACAATCCTGCGTGGCTGTACGAGCATGCATAAAGGCAGCAGGGCTGCCTGACTAGATGGAGCTGCAGAGTCAGGCATGGACGCAGAGCACGCCAGGTGTTCGGTTCCCATTGTCGTGGCATGTCCAATAGCACACACAGGCCTTGCGGACTGCGTATAGCCCCGTAAAAAGCCAAGGCCTTTTGATACCCAGGGATATAGGTTCCAGCCCTCCTTCCTCAGACCCAGGGATCCAGACCCCCAGCGTCCTCTCTCAGACCCAGAGATCCAGACCCCCCCTCCCTCAGACCTAAGGCCCAGCCTTACGGTGACAGTGGCCAGCAGACCCTCTGGGACATTGGCCACAATGATTCCGATGAGGAAGATGACAGCCTCGAGCCAGGTGTAGCCAAGAATGAGGGAGAGGATGAAGAAGGAGACACCCAGGAAGACGGCCACGCCGGTGATGAGCTGGATGAAGTGCTCGATCTCGATGGCGATGGGCGTCTTGCCCACCTCCAAGCCCGAGGCCAGCGTGGCGATGCGGCCCATGACTGTTCGGTCACCCGTGGCCACCACCACGCCCCGAGCCGTGCCTGTGGAGCAGAGGGTGAGGTTCAGGTGGGGTGGGGCTCAGGAAGCTGGCCAGGGACGGGATGGGGGAGGGGAAGGGGGGAGTGAGGGGCTCCGAGGGTGCAGCCTACTGCCAACGCCCAGTGCCCCTCACCTTCCACGCAGTTGGTGGAAAAGAAGGTGATGTTGCGAGTCTCCAAGGGGTTGTCGTGGGTGCAGTCCGGAGAGCGGGTCTGGGGTTCAGATTCACCAGTCAGCGAGGAGTTGTCGACCTGGGAGTGGGGTGAGACATGGGCTCAGCACAGAGGGCAGTGTCCCGGGCAGACCAAGCCTGGCTGCCAGGGGGGGCAGGTGGCACTCCAGCTGTCAGAGGCAGGGGTTCTGAAGGTGGGAAGGGCCCTGAGCTTTGAGTGAAAAGCCAAGCTAAATGAAGGTTTCTGAGGGTCGAAGAGGGGGTCTGGATGGACCCCTGATCTGAGGGTCCAGATTTCTGAGTCTGAAACAGGTGGGAGTTAGAGTCTGGATTCCTTGGGTCTCCTTGAGGAAGGAGAGTTGGGGTTTGGATCCTGGGTGTAAGGAAGGATACTGAGCCTGAACTCTTAGGTGTGAGGGAAGAGGGGCTGTGTATGAACTCTTGGGTCTGAGGGAGGAGGCTGGGGCCTGGACCCCTGGGTCTGAGGGAGGAGGCTGGGGCCTTGACCCCTGGGTCTGAGGGAAGAGGCTGGGGCTTGGCCTGGGTCTACAGGCAGAGGGAGGCTGGGGTTTCCGCTCCTGACTCCTAGCAGAGCTGGAGCCCAGGTGGCAGCACACCTTGCAGCCGTGAGCGGAGATGATGCGCAGGTCGGCCGGGACTCGGTCTCCACCCTTGATCTCCACCAGGTCCCCAACCACCACCTCCTCAGCGTTCACCTGCATCTTCTCACCTTCCCGGATCACAAGGGCTTGCTGGGGGGGCGGCACAAGGGGGAAGGGACAGAGAAGAGGCTCCTTCTAGACTCTGCTCGAGCCCTGGGGGTCACTGGGCATACCCCCCTGCTCACCTGTCCACGCCCTCCTGGCCCCTTGCTCGCCCCCTCACCTGGGGAACCATGTTCTTGAAGGACTCCATGATCTTAGAGCTCTTAGCCTCTTGGTAATAGGAAAAGCAGCCAGTGATGATCACCACGGCTGCTAGCACGATGCCCAAATACAGCTGTGGGGGGACACGGGGACCCATGGTCAGGGCTGTGTCCCCAGCTCCTGCCCTGGGTCTGTGTTTGGGAAAAGACCTCTGGATTTATTATTATTATTGTTGTTGTTATTATTTGTCAGTCCTAGGGCTTGAACTCAGGGCCTGGGCATTGTCCCTGAGCTCTCTTGCTCCAGGCTAGCGCTCTGCCACTTTGTGCCATAGCTCCACTTCTGGTTTTCTGGTGATTCACTGAAGGTAAGAGTTTCAGGGACTTTCCTGCCTGGGCTGGCTTTGAACCATGATCTTCAGATCTCAGCCTCCCAAGTAGCTAGGATGACAGGTGTGAGCCACCAGTGCCCAGCCTGTTGGTTATTTTTTTGTTGTTGTTGTTTATTGTTTTGAGGCAGGGTTCTGAAATGTATCCCCGAGCTGGCCTCACATTCAACAATCCTCCTGCCTTGGCCTCCCAAATAAGGGGACTGAAGGTATGCACCATCACCCCCGGCTCTTTGGGCCTGTTTTTGTCTGAAAGTCTGGGTGTGCATATCTGTGCATGTCTGGGCCCTAGGGTAACCATCTGGGTTTATTCTGTGTATATATGTGAGCTATTTACAGCTGTGTGTGGGTCTGTGCCCACAGCCAGGGCACTGTGGTCCCCGAGGTGGGGCACACAGCCCCTCCCCCCTCAGCAGGTGGCAGGGTCTCTCCTTGGGCACAGTCACTCATCTCTTGGTATTTGTCAGGCTGTGACCACCTGTTGTCGGTCCCCAAGGCCGCTGAGCTCACAATGTATCTCTCTGTTGTATGACCTTGGACAAATTCCTTGGCCGGCTGGCCTTCCTCCCTTTCATGCTTATTTATTTTTATTTGTTTATTTTTTGTGGAGCAAGTTGTTTTTCTATGTCATCCAGGCTGGCCTTGAACTCACATTCCTCCTGCCTCAGTTCTGGAGGGCTGGGATGATAAGCATCTACCACCAGACCCAGAAATTTGTTTGTTCATTTGTTTGTTTGTCCTTAGTGCTGAGGATTGAACTCAGGTCCTCACAAATGCTAAAGCAAATGCTTTACCACTCAGCCCCCACCCTCCTCCTGGGGCCGGGGCCAGCCCTCTTAGGGTGTGTGTGTGTGTGTGTGTGTGTCTGTCTGTCTGTCTGTCTGTGTGTCTGTGTCTGTGTCTGTGTGTGTGTCTGTGTCTGTCTCTGCACAGACCACGGGAGACACTCACATTGTCACCAGAGGGGTCATCTTCGGTGCCCGCCTGGATGCCATAGGCCAGGAAGCAGAGGATGGCCCCAATCCACAGCAAGATGGAGAAGCCCCCGAAGAGCTGGCGGCAGAACTTGACCCACTCCGGAGTGGTGGGAGGCGGTGTGAGTGCGTTAGGCCCATCCCGGGCTAAGATCTCCTGGGCTTTGCTGTGTGTCAAACCCTGGGGGGGTGGGGGGACACAGAACCTTTCCCTGAACCGCCCGGGCACCCCAACCTGCCACCATCAACCTCAGGCAACTAGCACCCCTGGCCCTCAACCTTCCTCCCTCAGACCCAGGGGTCCAGGCCCCAGCCCTCCTCCCTCAGACCCAGGGGCTTTAGACTCTCGTTGTGCCCAGTAGCCTCACCTGCACGCAGTCCGTGTTGTATTTCCGGCAGACTTCTTCCACCGACATCTTGTGCTCTGTCTGAGGAACAGGAGTTTGGAGATGTGAGCTGAGGCCTTTCAGGGAGGGATGGAGGGAGGGAAGGAGGGAGGGCAAGCAGGGCTGCTGTGCAGTTGGAGGAGAGGGCACAGACCTGGTACCTACCATAGCCACTTCCTTCTTGAGATCATCCAGGTCGCGGCGCTCCTTGCCCTTATTCTTCTTGGGCGAGCCCTTGTCATCTTTCTTGTCCTGCGAGGTGGCGACACGATAGCTGTCAGAGCCACCAGACTGCGGGCGAGAAGGGGTTCCAGAGAGACACGGCGCCCCTCCACAGCCCTCCCCCCTCCCCTGCACCCCGGAGTCCCAGCCTGCCTGTGGCTCTGCCGCTCTTGGTTGGGGCTGTCCCTGCCAGAATCCTCCTCCCTCCAACAGTCTGCCTTGTCCCCTTGTCTCCCTGTGTACCTGGGAGTCTCTTTCCCATGTCTCTCTCTCTGCCTTTTATCTCTGTGTCTCTGCCTTTCCCTCTTGCTCTGTCTCTATGTCTCTCTCCTTTGATCTCTCTCCCATGACTTCATATTGCCCAGGCTCCCTCCTCTCCCCTCCCTTTCCTACCTACCTTCCCCCCCTCCTACCCCCCCTTCTCTTTCCTTGATTTCCTGTTCTTTATATCTCTGTCTCCTCCCAATCTCTTTATCTCTTGGGGATCTCCCAGATTCTGGCTGAATTCTATCTGACTCTTTGAGTCAGGTGGTGTGCTGTTGGAATCTCAGATTGGTCTCTAAGGATCAATATTTTCTGCTTTCATGGTCTGATTTATTTCCATCTTTGGCTATGAGGTTCTGTCTCTATGCCTCTGTTTTGATCTCTCAGGTCATCTCTTTACAATGCTCTTGGTGTCTCTGGTTCTCTCCTATGTCACCATTTTCTCTCTCTGTCCATCTATCTGTCTCTCTCTCTCTCTCTCTGGGATCTTCTCCTTCTTGCTCTCCCTCCTGTCTGTATTTCTTTCTGTTTCTCTCTGTGTCTTTCAGGTGTCACTCTGAGATCTTCTTCTGTGTCTGTCTCTGTCTCTGTCTTGGTCTCCTTCAGCTTATCTGTCACTTTTTGTGTCCTTTGTATCTGTATCTTTGTCTCTCTTTGTGTTTGTCTCTATCTCTTATCATTTGAGATTCCCTCCCATATGTGTTTGTATTATCTATCTCTCTCTATCCATTATATATGTGTGTATATATATATATATATTTATTTATTTATTTATTTATTTTTTTGTGTCCTGTCGTGGGGCCTGAACTCTGGGCCTGGGCGCTGTCCCTCAGCTCTTCAGCTCAAGGCTAACGCTCTACCACTTGAGCCACAGCGCCACTTCCAGCTTTTTTCTTTTGCTTATATGGTGCTGAGGAATCGAACCCAGGGCCTCTGGCATGCAAGGCATGCGCTCTACCACTGAACCACCTTCCCAGCCCATATATGTATATATTTATCTACCTACCTATTCTCTCTTTCTCCCCCACCCCCTTTCTCAGAGCTTTCTCTGTGTCTGGTCCTCATCTTTCTTTCTTTCTTTTTTTTTTTTTGGTCGGTCAAGGGGCCTGAACCCTGGGCCTGGGCACTGTCCCTCAGCTCTTCAGCTCAAGGCTAGCACTCTGCCACTTGAGCCACAGGGCCACTTCCAGCTTTTTCTGTTTATGTGGTGCTGAGGAATCGAACCCAGGGCCTCATGCATGCAAGGCCAGCACTCTACCACTGAGCCATCTTCCCAGCCCCTCCTTATCTTTCCTTCCAGCTCTAGGCCCTGTCTTTTCAGCCCAGCTCCAGCTCTTTTCCTAGGATTTTCCCCCATCCCATGGGTATCTCATTCAAAAGACTCATCAGATCCTGGGAGAACTACAGGCCTGGCAGAAAGGGAGAGGAAAGGGCAGTCTAAGTGCTAGTCACAGCCGGTACAAAGGCCTGGATGGGGATGTGGTATTCTGGGTACAAGCAGCTAGTCCTGAGTTCCTTGATAGACAAGATATTGACATGGCTTCTCTCCTGAGGGTTGCTGGGAGGCACGGATGGCCTTGGACGGGGGATGGGCAGGACTCCAGGACAGAGTAAGAATTCTTAGAGTGCAGAAGAGCAAGAGACAGAGCCTCAGAATGTGGTGTGAGGGGAAGGGACTGAATGTGCAGCTTGGTGGCTGGGCAGATGGAGAGAGCCTTGTGTGCGGCTGGCAGGAGGGGTGGGCACAGGCCTGGTGCTGGTAGAGGGCTGATGACAGATCCTACGGGCCCAGGGCCAAGCTGGAATCCGAGGCTCAGCGCGGCTCAACGTTAATCTCCTCATGACCTTGTAGAGGCCCCAGCTGCCTGCTGTTTGACCTCAGACCCCAGGTTAAGTTCAGGGGTGCGGTGAGGGGATCCAGCCATGGGAGGTCTGGAAGCCCCAAGAAAGGGTGTAAGGGATGGATGGGAGGTTGGCCCAGGGCCAGCCCTGCAGTGGCACTGCGTCTCAGCCAGGGAGCCTCTGAGACTGGTCCTCCTCCTGACCTCTATGCCAGGGAGTGGGGGGGGGGTCTCAGCTTGTGGCACTTGGGGTAGACATATTTAGACAGGGATATCATGAGTTTGAGGTGGAGAATGGAGCAGGGAGGCTGACAGAACTGGAGGAGGAAGCCAGCTGTTCACCCTGGAAACCCTGGGGAAGCTGGACCCCAGGATCCTGAGATAGAATGACTGGGGACAAGGGATGAGGGCTGAGTCTGTTCACTTGGGCTAGGGCAGAGGGCTGAGGGACCCAGGTCAATGGCAGGACAGCTTCAGTTCCTGCTTGTCCTTGTCACAAGCAGACTTCCTGGGAGGTGGGTTCCATCTGTCTGTCGGTGTGGGGGGAGCTGAGGCTTTCCCAGGTAGGCCTAGATGGGCGCAGTGCAGGTAGGAGCCCTCCCAGGGTGGGGGGACACGCCTGTCTCGCTGTAGCCTGCCTCTGCAGCTCCTCGCCATTTTCCATGCTGTCCGCCTCCCCATGTCTGCCTGGCTCGCTTGTGTAGCTCTGTGATTCTGCAGCCCCCCCTCCCCCTCCCTCCTCAGGTGCTGCTGGCTGAGTCCAACTGCCTTGACCTCCCCTTCTGTTCTCTGCCTCCACTTCCTATCATTCAAGCAGGCTTTTTGTGTCTGGCTAAGAAAGACCTGTCTTGGGGGCTCTCTATCTCTGCCTCAGTTTCTCATTTTGCCTTTCTTTGTCCCTCTGTATCTCTCCATGTCTCTCTGCCTGCACTCTGTCTCTGTTTTCCCTCTGTCTCTGTCCATTCCCAGCTTTCTTTAAGTCTGTCTTTCTCCTGTACCCAAGCCCTTTGATTCCCTTCCTGCCCCCATTTCTTTTCTTAAGAGCCCCCCTCTTCTCTAAGGCGTTGTAGTACCAATCCTTGCTCCCCGAAATCTTCCCACACTACCTGCCTCCAATTCACTTACCTGAAAGCCATCCCTGGCTCCCATCTCTCCCTTCTCTGCCCTGGTCCTCCCCCCTCCCCCAACCCAATTCTTCTTCCCATCCCCCCTCACCCGCCCCAACCCACAGATCTGCAGCCCCACCCCCACCTCCATCCCTAGGCCCTTCAACTCTCATCTCCACTCTCCTCCGCCATCTTTCTCCCCATCCCTCTGGTTCCCTGCAGTCGACCTCTCCCACCCTGACTCTGTCTCTGTCTCTGTCTGTCTGTCTCTCTCTCTCTGCATCCCACCTTGCATCCCCCACCCCCCAGGTTCCGCCCAAGACACACAAGGAGAAATCCAGGGCTGCAGCAAGGGTCAGGCGGTCAACCAGGGAAGGAGAAGGCGGCATCTGCTGGAAAGACTCACAGACAGAGAAGGACACACGGACACGGAGGCAAGGGCATGGCGGGCGGGCACATTCCCTCGCTACTCTGGCACGGGAGCACACACTCAGCCTGGCACTCAGTGGGGGCAGGCATCGCCATTCCTGATCCACACCCTCCTCCCAGCGCTGCCCCCCCTGCCCCGTGTCTGCTCCCCTAGACTAGGGACCCCTGCAGTGGAGCGCCCCCCCCCTCCATCCAGGCCTGGAAGGAGACAGAGAGGTCATCCGATGTCCACCCCACAGCCTGGACCAATTCCCATCCCACCAGGGGATCCCGGAGTGGTGGAGGGGGGTTGGGTGGGGGCTTCAACCCCTACCCCCACCCCCAGACACACTACTTCGGCTTTCGGGCACACCCAGGCGGGGGAGGGGCTGGGACGCCGGGGGAGGGAGGGGGGGCACGGACGGCCCGGGCCGTGGCAGCCGGGGTGCAGCCGCACAAGGTCAGGCGGGCGATGCGAAGGGTCCGCCCCGACCCCGCGGACTCCAGCACACAAAGCCAGGCCCACCTGCGCCACAGACCCCCGTCCAGGCCCGGGAGAGGGGGGCGCAGCGGCCCCAGAGCCCCCCCTTCCCTCCCCGCGCACACAGACCCTGCCCCGTGTCACCTGCCGAACCCCGGCACCTACCCCCATCTTGGCGGCTGGGTGGGGAGAGCGGCGGGCTGGGCTGGGGCGTCTGCAGCGCCCGCGCTCTGAGGCGGCGAGCGTCCGTCCGTCGGTGGGTCCCGCCGCGCAGAGGCTG